>NC_084901.1:24897591-25251281 GCF_949316345.1 Pungitius pungitius | reverse complement strand
TCTGCTTTTATTGTTTAAACTTTTGAATGCAGAATTTCAAGAATTTTGACTCAGGGTTGTGATCTAAGTCGAGCTGACATGTCATATATTTAGCTTTTCATATTTCATTATAATTTATGAGTGGTCTTGGTGGTGTGTAGAATTCTCTTTTTCCCCTGACCCATTTCAGAAGGTGGGATGAGGTCATGGACACATTTTAGGCTTTGAGTTTTTGGTCCTTAAGAATTCCCTAACTATTTCAAGATTGTTTTTCAGCCTGCTTTATTTCCCTTCCATTACTTTTAGAAACATTCATATTCATATTCTTCCTAGGAGATAATTTCTAGGAATGATCAGATGCTATAAACACAGAACCCTTTGATGCTTTAGTCCCATAGTGCGAGCAGTATTCCTAACATTCCCATACAGCAGAGGGTTGTGGGTAGGGATGGACCGCCGGAGCTGTTCAGGAAGTACTCAACCCGAGACCAGGACCCGTTATTTGGCAACGGATTAACTCCCAACGTCCAGCACATCACGTTGTAGATGTCCACCACTCGAATGGGAGCTGCCCGGAAATTTTGCCTAAAGTCTGAATGAAGTAAAAGAAATAAATGAATGTTGACAGCAGAGGTTATTTTCAGTTCATTACTGAAAATACAGAAATCCTGAAAAACTGAATAGTAAAAACTGGCAGAGTTGAAGGATGAACTGCATTACAGAGAGACTGGGACCTAAAATAGACTTCTATAAAAGATATTAAAGCTCCTCTAGACTGACACACTAGATGAGTGATAATAAAGTGTGCAGTTACTCGAGGCCGTACAATACATGTGAATTTGAAACTCAGAAAGTAAAAAAACAAGCTTTTATAATGTGAAAACTGTCAAAGTTATCAAAAGTTGACTACTATAATAGTTCAAAGTCATCTAACCTGTTGGACAACCTAATGACTCCATTGGTACCATCTCGTGCTATCTTGTTGGGAAGAGGACAGACTAACAGCTCAAAGTCCGGCTACATCTGCTATGGTGATTATCCATTGACCTCTTATTTCAAGATATGAAAGTTAAAATGCTTAACTTGAGTGCTAACGAGTCTTCTTTTAAAGACATGCCCAAGGTAAAGGTAAAAGAAAAGGAGACTATGGGGTCACCCAGAGTTCAAGTTTTAAACAAGGTCAGTAGCCGGACCAAGTAAAAGGTTTCAGTGGAGTAAGGAGTTGAATGTCTCCCAGTGTCATATTTTAAAATTAATGAAGACTTGTACACAAAGTCATAGCGTAATTGAGCTGAAAATTTTGATATTGAAAGGTTTTTTGCTGTGGTTTGAACATTAAAGAAAGGAAGTTTTTGGAAGAATAATTCATTGGTACGTCTGGTGTTACATTTGATATTGCATTTAACAAACTGGAGGCTATGAACTCATGTTCTCTGTCTGCCTCAGCCCCCCCAGTCCAGCTCGGGCAGTTGGTCTTGTCTGCCTTAGATAGTGGGTAACACTTTGGGATGGATAGCTTGCTTTAGGACAGATTGGATTGTGACACAGAGGGATCAAAACAACAAAATGCAAAGATTTATTTTTTTAAATGTGACTTGTTTTTTACCTGGTCCTATCGCCAAGAAAATCCCTCTCATGTCGAGGAACTCGTTGTCATAACCATGCCAACCATTCTGCCATGCTGACGGCTCTCCAGAGTCGTTTTTCCAGAAAGGGAGTTTTTCTTTGTTCTAGGAACACACAAACAAAAACGCACACACAAAGTGTCCAGTTAGACTTGAATGGTGGGAAAAGTACCAATCCACACGTGATGCAGCATAGCTACTAAATGGACTAAAAGGTCAAGTTGAAGGTTTTCTTTTAAAAACACCAAAATTAAGTTAGGGTGTGTGTGGTTGTGCGTGTGTATAAATATGTTACCTCAGTGATAAACCAGCCAGGATCAGCCACCAGTGTCAGGGGGGAAACAAACCTCCCTTTTTTGAAGTGGAAACGTTCAGGGATCTCCTGGCTGCCATAGACACGCATGTTAGGAACCTGAGACAGTGCAGCATGCACCTGGAGTAATGATAAATGTATCATTTTAGAAACCAGCCGTCAACTTATCCATCAGAAAAACAGGTAAGTCATGCATCAAATATGATCTTCATGTGCTTTGCTCAGAATGGGACGTAGAACCACAATAACGGTCATCCTTCCATAATAGCACTTGTAGCCTATTTAGTTCTAAAGTGGCCTCTTTCACACTTAAACTGTAACACACAGGTTCTGTTCCCATTCTGTGATGGGTAAACAAATACACCACAAGTAAAAAAGAATTGCTGAAAATACAAAAATGAGAAAATCTGAAATTCATTTCAAGAAATTACTATAGTAAATGTAGTAATATTAGTAGTAGCATTAGTTGTGTTACTGGTAGTACTAGCAGTAGAAGAAGTAGTGGTAGTTTTAGTATCAATAGCAATACTAGTGTTAGTAGTAGTAGAAGTAATCTCAGCTGTAGTGATACTAATACGAATAAAATAAGTCCAAGTAGTTGTAGTGACTGATTTTAGGAAGCCACTCGACTGGGTGCGGGAGAAGAGCCTGTTTCTTTGTCTCTTGAGGTTCCTGTTTATTACTGTTCACAAATTATAATACACAACTTCACTTGGCACTTGCGCTTGAATCCTCCTGTGACTACCCTTGTCACCATTATCTGATCACTTGGCACAATCTAATTCAGATACACTGAAGATAAAAAAGTGAAGTGCTAATCTCTTCTGATAAACTCTCCTCACCAACAGCAACAGTGTCTACACTCCTGAACTAAATATAGCACATAGCAATGGGTCTAATCCCTGAAGATATTACATTACATGTAATTTAGCTGCAGCTTTTATCCAAAGCAACTTTAAATAAGTGCATAAGTGCAGGATAAAAACTCAGAAGAACAAGAATCAAGAAAGTTCCATTTCATCAAATAAGCCAATTTACAACTGGCTATAAGTAAGAGCCATTATAAGTATAATTAAGGTGCTACAATTTGTTTGGTGTTTTTTAGTTTTTAGAGATGCACCAATTCATCTGCCAAACATTATCTGCTTATCAGCAACTAACTAACTAATAACTAATAGTGATCTACTATCTGCTGGAGAATCCCAGCTAGCATCGAGCTACAGACCGGTTACACCCTGGACTCTCTCTCATGAAAGGAAATGCGGATTGTGGCCTCACCTCTTGGATCTTTTCAAACTTGGGCCACAGACTGACGATTGGTCCTCTGTCCATCATCTTGACAATAGCTGACATTTTGATGTACTTGTCCAGCTCTATGACCTTCTCCATCCACTGGATCTTTGTCATACCATGGTCTGAAAATAACATAATGTTCAGCTTGTTCACCATGTTTTTCTCCTGAAAGAATCACAAGAGACAGAAAAAGAAATCAACTACAGTAAGAGTAGTGTTAGCTATAATTGTAATAAAAAAATGCAGGGATATTACTGACTTTAATTTTTCTGTTGAGTGTCTGCATCGCAAGATCCAGCTGTTGCACAGCTGTTCTGACCTCATGAGACTCTGGACCAAAGTGATGGCCCTCCACATCTATTTTCTCGTAATATATTGCTGCCATGGCCGCTTCACCTGAGCTAAACAAACACACACAAACACACTTCTTCTGGTATCTGCTGCTATCATTAGCGCCAATATTATTGTATAAACCTTTTGTGACTAACATAAATAAAGAAAATATTAAGACTATGCAATGCCTACCTTTTCAAGCAGGGCTAGGCTTGAGAACCTTATCTTTTTGTGAATACCATATACAGAACATCTGGATTAGTAATACTATATAAGATTTCATCCCATGGACTTGTTGACATAAGGGCGACTGTGGGTAAGTGGGGAGCAGGTCGTCCTCCAATCAGAGGGTTGGCGGTCTGATCCCAGGCCTGGCTAACCTGCATGTCAATGTGTCCTTGGGCAAGACACTTAACCCCAGCATTGCTCCTCTAGCTGTGACTACAGTGTGTGAATGTTACTGATGGGCAGGTGCCACTGTGTATGTTAAAGTGCTTTGAGTGGTCAGAAGACTAGAAAAGCGCTATATATATATTTACGTACAGTGCATTTACATATCTGAACTATAGCTGTCAGCTCTCAATTTGTTTATGGACACGCCTTCTCTGTTGAGTTTGGCCTGTGAATGTCAAGGACTGATGGGAAATGGTGTTGGATAATAATCTACATTTTGACAAAAACGTAATGGTATTTCTGATTGAGGTTTTGTGGATTTCTGGAACAGAACCCACTTCTGATCTGTACAGGTTTCATAACAATGCCTCAGTACGACATGCTACCAGTCCCAGTGGTGGAGACATTGGTACAGCCGTTCTTTATTTTGTTCTTCATGTATTTTGTATTATTGTCTTGCCTCATCTAGACCCTGAGTCTGAAATAAAGTTTGATTGATAACTAACATCATAGCAGTCAGATCTTTTGCATGTAGGGCTTAGCGGAATGGATCACAGGGCATCATTGTATTTACCTCAGGACATCAAGAGCATTCACTATGGAGTCTGTGAGGTTTTTCTCTGATGGGTTGTAGACATATTCCTCACAGAATGCTGGACGGACACTCAGAATCTCCACCTCACAGCCTGAAGACACACAAGAGATTCCTGCATTATTTACAGCTTCTAGGTGCTTAGGTCGCTGACCTGGTGGTTGCTAGCTAATGCATCTTCATTTTAGGAATAAATAGAACAAGATTTAACTGCACATTATAAACTAGGGGCCTTTCTACTTCTACAGCATTTTCCTGTGTTTCCCCTACCATTGAACAAAGGGGGCACCTGCCCCCCTTAAGCGCCACCCCACAAAGAAAATCTGGAATTAAACTCATACAATTGTCCGCCCACACACGTGCAACACACTAGGGAACTCAAAAAGAAATGTGGTTTGTGGAGTGTGGTTCAGTTTCCAATTTGGTACTTTTCACTCTAGTCTTTGACTTTTTGGAACTCCTGAACCTATCCTAACCTAAATGTCCTCTAAGAAGGCAGACTTGACGATTTGGTGAGATGGTGATGGTTTGCATCAGAAGGGGTCATTTCAGGCATCTAAACAGGTCGCCTTCTGATAGCATTTCCTCAGTTTTCTGTCAACGTCTTGACCGATAGGGAACAATACATCTAATCTGCACCGGGTAGTGCCTTTTGAACCCCCAGGAGGATCTGGAAAACGTTTTTGGAAAAAGGGACTTCTTGACCACCTCACTTATCCTGTTTCCAGTGACCCAGCGCTCGATTTGTGACGGTACTTGAATATGACAAACAGCTGTATTGATAAAAAATAAATGTATCTGCTCTGATGCAGACAGCTTCAGATGAGTGTTCAAGTTAGCAATGGCTGTGCTTACCAGGCCAGTAGTACATGAAAACCTTCTTTCCCAGTTTTTGCAGGGTGACCCACAATGGCTCTGATCCATCCCACCAAAGAGGCAACCGGCTGTCAATGTTGGTCCCAATGAGAAACTCCTTCTTGGAGGTTTCATCCCACATGTAGTTTCCAGTCATCTGATGAACTTCACAGTTACGACCTAACAAAGTATGATAAAAGTCATTTGAAAAAGCATAGTTTGAGTATCCAAAGCATGATTATAGTATTTCTCTATGACATTGTTGTCGAAAGTCTCCCACACTTTACCATGACCACACATTGCGTTTTTTCTTCTTCAATGGACTCAAAGCTTTCACAGACACAGGAAGGGCAGTCTGAAAGGGGGACTACCATATGAAGCAAGAGAGTCAGCATCAAGCAAGTATGACTAGCAGGGATAGGGGTACTGTGTGTGTGTGTGTGTGTGTGTGTGTGTGTGTGTGTGTGTGTGTGTGTGTGTGTGTGTGTGTGGGTCGGTGTGTGTGTGTGGGTCGGTGTGTGTGTGTGTGTGTGTGGGTCGGTGTGTGTGTGGGTCGGTGTGTGTGTGTGTGTGTGTGGGTCGGTGTGTGTGTGGGTCGGTGTGTGTGTGTGTGTGAGGGATTCTTTCAACAGAAGAATGTGCTCTAACAAAACACACATGAGCACATAACCACCAGTCTCCAGAACTCACATCCTGTTGTCCAGAATGGACTTTTTGTTTCTGGAGCTTAGTAAGGACTCCCACTCACACACACACATCTCTTCTTCTATCTACATGATTATTTTCAAATAATCTATTTTTATTATTGATATTACATCTCAGGAGAATCTTTGTATATAATACATGATTTTCAGAGCATTCCTCCGATTACCAGTTACACATTCTGTAATGTAACTGCTGGCTCACCAGTGGAAGAGATCCAAAATGCTTCCACAACAGTGGTGCCGAGATGGTGACACAACCCTTCAGAGGTATAGAGTGTGTCCCACTACTGTTTTGTCCTTTCCACAAAAGTATATCTCCTGACAAGATAGTAGTACTTTAAAGCACATCTGTATTAAATACTATTTTAAAATGGATTGTTTAAGTGTCAACTCAATGTTAAAGAAGATAATGAAGAAAATGCAGCTGCTATACTAGTAATAAAGCTTTTCAAATATTCACTATTAATTTTTCGATTTTTGACAAAACTACTCGACGGCCAAACAAGTAGCAGGGTAGTAGGCCGTGTGGTCTGATGTCTATGTCAAAGGTCCATGTTGGCGCAGGGATTTAACAATGGAACTGAAGCATGGTTTTCATACACATTCTATAATCCCACTATAAACTGCTGACTGACACTCAAATACATATATACATACATACGTCATGTAACATTTTAAAGTTCAAACCAAATTGTTGATTTCATTTCTCCATTAGACTTTCACAATTGAGTATTGAGATATTACGGTTCTCTACATTCAGAGCAATAATAGTGCATCATGTCATGTATTGACATGTATTAATGTCTTCTTGATCGGACAATGTTCTCCTTTCCTCTGTGTGTGTTATCAGAGCTTCTCTGTGCCTTGTTCTTGTATATTAATCTTTCTGTAGCTCTGCATTCATACAGCGGGCAATGGCAACAACGCCCCCCCTCCTCCCCTCATGTTTTCCCACAGCTAAACAAAAACCGACATATACAAGTAGTGTTGTAGGTATTTCTGTGCCCTGTGCATGGTGCAAGCTGGTGTACTGAGTCAGCTATGGAAACATATAAATGAGGGCGGCCCTGCTGTTGCCGTGTAATTATGCACGATTGGTCCCAATGGAGACAAATTAGTGTCATTTCATTTCAGCCTGACTGACCAAATACACATAGCTTTTGATCTCAGCCAACAGCTTCAGTTCCCTGACCTGAGGCAGAGGGGTGCCAGGGGGACAGGACCTCACAGCCCTATGCGGGGGAGGTTTCATCATGGTTGGGAGGGTCTGGATGTCCACTCTAGGGAGTCCTGCATTCTGGTGAATTCATGCACCAATTTATGGTGGGAAATTCTTTGTTTATGTTAAGGAAGACACAAAATTCAGGCGGCAGGTGACAATTGAAAACTAGAAAATGAATTTTCTGCAGAAAATGGTTTGGGATGCCAAAAGCTAAAAGCTGTAATGAATTTAAAAGAATTGCTGACAATACAGAAAATTAATTTGAAAGAAAAGCTAAAAATGAGACTTTACCCTGCCAACTTAAAAACACTTGTGGTGATACTGACTCAACCGCATAAAACAATCAAAATGTAATAATGTCTGACTGGTGCTGTGCAAATGCAATATTATATTCTGTGGTTGTTGTTATTATTTTTTCTGTTTTGTCTTTTTCTTGTCCACTTGTGTTTTTATTTTCGTTATTTTCATGTCTCATCTTCTGTTGCATTGTATTCTTAAAGTTCTACAGTATTCTTGTTAAGTTTTAAAATAAATATCTAAATTAAAAAAAGAATTGCTGAAAATACAGAAATTACAGAAGCTGAAATGAACTTAAATAGATTTGCTGAAATAAGAAAAGCTGAAATATTATTTTTTTTAAATGCTGAAAATACGGAAATGAGAAAATCTGTATTAAAGCATTCCAAGCTAGTTACATCATGTCCTTCACTAACGACTCTACGGTACCAGCTGCTCGCTCTCCTGTTCTCCCCCTCTCGCTGTTTCGCTCTCTCCCACAGACAGACCTTCTCATTTGATCTCCACTTTTTTTAGGAGGTTATAACGACTCACACTGCTCAGTGCTGACTCATCTTTAGTCCCCTCACCACATCCCCCCAACACAACGAAGCACCCAACAATCAAAATGCGCTCTAGTCGGGTGGAAGGTTCCGCACACAACCCAGGCTTAAAAGGCACAAGAACCAAATGGATTCATTTCATTTTTGAAGGCTGTGCCCTGGCAAGAATTGGGAAAAATCTGTGGGTTTGCGCAAATCCTTTTGAAATGGACTGTTTTCTCAACCTGGACCAATATAACACTGAATCCACAGAACGCTTCAGACAGAAGGTGAATACAGGGATGTTCACACAGACAATATGATAAAAATCTTTTAAATCTTTTACGCTGTTCATTCTGTACACATGACATCTATCACAATGTCCATCCTGGTAGAGAGATCCTCCTCTGTCTCGCTAATTTGTAAATTGTGAATTTGGTCTATAAAAATGGTGGGAAAATTAAAATACGGTTCAGGGTGAGCGGCCAGAAGGTCCGTGACCTCTTGAACTCATACATGGTGTTCCTGAGATAAACAGATGTTAAGGATGATTTGTGAACCAGGACCTGGGTATTTTCCTAAGGAGCTCATCTTGTGGGTTTATTGCTTAGGGGTAAACAAAAATTCTCTTCCATCTCCTTCAATCCTGAATGACAATGCTATCTATCTCTCTTTGTTGGGGAGGTGACCAGTGGGAGCTATTCCAACCCTCCCCTCTCCTGAGGACGGGGGCACAGATGTTAGTCATCTTAGACCAGGGGTATTCAACTAAAATGTAAAGAGGTCAAGTTAGAGAAAATTACTACAAGCAAAGTTACGGAAGATCACTTTTCCCACTGTCCTGCTATGTCTTACTGTTCTACCTGTTCTATGTCTTACTGTTCTAACTGTTCTATGTCTTACTGTTCTACCTGCTCTATGTCTTACTGTTCTACGTCTTACTGTTCTACCTGTTCTATGTCTTACTGTTCTACCCTACATTCAACACACTGTGAAACTCACTGTACAAACTGAGTCACACGGTGTAGCAGGTTTAACTGCTGCTAGTGATGTTTGTGATCATGAGTGTGGGTAAACTAACAAGAACTAAAAGGTTTACTCCATGTTTCACTAACCCTATCAACAACTAGATACTATTTTTGACCGCATTACGCATTAAGCATTGAATTCTCCGTTCATTATGAGTGTGATTTATGTTGTTTTGGCCGAACAATGAATAAAAGAATATTGAAGTGACAATACGAGCAAATGCGCGTTGATTTTACCGACCGCTCCTACACACAGTACAGAAAACAACACAAACACACACACACACACACACACACACACACAGACAGACACGAGGCAGGACATGTACACACATAGACAAAACACACAGAAATACAAACACAAGGCAGATCAAGTACACACACACACACACACACACACACACACACAAACAGAAACATACACAGTGATGGGTTTGTTACAATGGTAAATTGCATATAGACTTACGTTGTTACTTTTTAAACTTTTTAATTTAATAGATAGATAGATAGATAGACGTGTTACCTGTCATTAGTGAGTAATAATTGGGGTAAGATAAACTCGGGAAGTCCGGTGTCATGTAGTCCACTTTCACCCCATTGCCCACGAGTTCGCGGAATCCGGGCAGCGCGTGCAGGTCGTCCATGTAGTCATAACGGAAACCGTCGATGAGGAAGACGAGCAGCGGGGCGGCAGCTGCTCCCGCAACGAGCAGCAGGAGCAGCGGGAAGAGTGTGCGGGACATACTGCGCTGTGGTCACGCGCTGTGTGCCTCTGCTCCCACAGAAACCAGGGATTACAGCCCCCCGGTGGGCGGGTTCTCACAGCCTCAGCCCGCACTGCATGAACCGGGACTCGGGTTGCATAGCAGCAGCTCTTTATAAGATCACCTCCTACCTACACCCCCCACTCCCGCTGCCCTGGTTCACACCACACTGTAACGAACGAACTGTGAAATTCACAGTTATTAACAGATATCACAACTAAAATGAATTACAATATACTACTGTGAAAAGAATCACAGTTATTAACTGGCAGCTAGTGACAAGTAACTAACTGTAAAATAAATTACAATATACTACTGTGAAAAGAATCACAATTATTAACTGGCAGCTAGTGACAAGTTACTAACTGTAAAATAAATTACAATATACTACTGTGAAAATAATCACAGTTATTAACTGGCAGCTAGTGACAAGTAACATACTGTAGAATGAATCACAATATACTACGTAAATGATACTATGTATTGTATTTTTGAATAGTTTTTTGAAACAAATAATTAAAAATGTAATAACATGTAATAACATGTAATAACAATTTCTTGCTATAGTAATTGTGTTATAACCGTAATATAAACCCCATCTCCAAGTAGTGTAATTTTATTCACAAGTTAGAGTTTGACTTTTAAAATAAGTGGTACGGTTTCTTGTATGGTAACACTGTTTTAGCTGCAGAATAAAATTCAGTACTAATATAATAACGGCTGGTTCTATATCGGACTAGACACCACCGGATCTAACAATCAGGAACTTGGTAACGAAGACCCACAGAATACCACAGAGATTGGAATTTCTCACTCCATGCAGGTCTTATTTGCAAATGAAATTTTCCTCTCACATTTTGAAGGCAAATTTAACAAAAACACTTTTTTAGAATATTATTGTAGAGGCTAATATCACATTTGACATGAACATTAACATAAAAAAACATACAATTAAAAGAGATAAGAACCTCTTAATGTATAAATAACCAAACAGTTAACTCCTTAATTTAAAGGCCACATCATTATACAAGCCTCACCTCCATCTAATCATTTAGCAGGTTGAACATGGAGAAGTCCCTCATGAATGATATGACGCGTTGGTTGATGCCTGAGCTTTTGCGTTTAACCGGTCTTCCGGGTTCCTGGCCCTTTTTGAATTTGGCACCACATTTGCTGGATTCTGGGTTTATCCTGACAAAGGAACCTAATACAAATGAAAATGGATGTTAATATTTGGAATCAGGCAGTTTTGAGACCTGCATTTCATTTGAAAGTCTCCTATACAAAACAGACACAAAAGACATTTTTTACAGCCTTATATGTTCAAGGCTTAAGAACTGGCCAAATTACCTGGTGGCCCTCACAGAAATTACTGTCTAACTCATGCATACTGTATCTGATGTTCCCAGAAATACACGGTCGTGTCAACCAGAGTCTTGCCAATAGCCTTGATGTGCATGAATGTGTGAGTGTCCAATGTTACTAGTTTTCCCCCTTCATTTTTGTTTTCCAATACTTTGATATTATACGTACTACTAATCTAGACATTTTAACCTCGGCTGGTCATCATCACTGGTGTGAGAGTAGCTGGTCTTCCTGAGACGGGAGGGGGTGTTGCCTCTGTTGACATACTCAACTCTGGTCTTGAGCTGATTCAGTAAACTGAAGTATCCTCATCCAATTATTTCTCCCTCATCAGTTTTTATCTAAAAACCAGGATATTTCTGGGTTATAGCTTTTGCTACTGCTGTACAGTCTATTCGTGTGGGGTTTAAGCAGTGTCCACACATGGAATCGACGATGTCTTTCACCATGTGTCTGCGATCTTCTACCTCTGGTCTATTATCGTTGTCAATGGCTCTTCTGAGAGACAAATGAACCAAATGCTGTTCTCCTGTGAACTGATTGGACTGGTAAAATACGACATGCTGGAGGAACCACTGTTTTCGGCCTCAGGTAAAGATGTGGCCAAAGTTGATGTTGTTTGATCTGCATTCAAAAACAAAAGTGAGAAGAATATTTGCATCTATTCTGGAAGATTATTGGAATCATTTGAGCTACAAACAACTCAAACATGTACATAAATAGCAGAGCAAAATAAGCCTCTACATTGAAATGCTTACCTCTTTTGCAGCCATTAATAATTTTTCTGCACTGAACGGGTGTTAGAAGATGTCCAATGTCTCCCTCCGTGATGAACTGTAGATCATCTGGTGTTTCCACTCCAAACTTGGAAACCAACTCAGCAACAACCGTCTTCAGTCTCTCACCATCTAGTTGTGGCAGCAATGCTCTCAATAGAATCCATTTATTCGTTTTTTTTAGATGTAACACACAGAATGGTGAAGAGCAATCAAGTGAAGACCAGACTTATTGTTTTCATTCAATGGGTAGTAATCAGCAAGACTCTGATAGTCAGACACTCATAATGAGCAGAATTATTGATTTATAGACACACCAAGATCCACGACAGGCACTGACCTATACAGCTCTACAACAAAATGCACACATGACTGATTGATCAGGATGAGCACAATTTTTGTAGGTGTCGCCAATATCATTCTGGGACACTACAACTGCCATGCCTTTTTTGTACAGTGTACCTGTGTTACAGAAGGTGTTTCAATAGTGTCTTCTGGACAAAGGCAGAGCCTGATAGCCCTCTGAATGCCAATCTGGTATAGTTGGTCATCAAACTTAGTTGCTTCCCCTATTTGAAGCATTGGAGGAAACAAGCTGCCGGAGTGTAAATATGTTTGTAGCAACTGGTGTCTTTCAGCTAAAGTACTGCAGAGGTTTTTAAAGGTATGCAGTTTCCTAGCACACTGCTTAAAATAGCTGTGCTTGCTTTCAAAGCGCAATGTCCACAATCTAATAAGTGGACCAAAATGAAGGATGAGCTCATGGTAGTGCACAAGGTAGTGGTGTTTGGCTTTTAGCGACTTTCCTGGAAACAAAGTGCTTTTTGATGGAGGTATTCCTCAATAAGAATCTTGAGATATGCCACTTGGTTGGTATGGATCTTGGGTGCACATATCAGATCAACAACCTCCCTTGGCTTGAGCAATAACTGCCAAACATCACCTTCAGGTGCAGTTTTGATCCTGTCCCCAATCATTACAGGAAGGAGACGCAAGAGACATGTAAAATGAATGCATAAATTGACGCTGCACTGAATTTACAAACCTTACATTAGTATGGCATTTGGATAAGTTAACGGAAGAAAGGTAAACACAATTTAGAAACGGTTGGAACTAAAAAACATTTTTGCTAACATAAAACACTACAAATAAATTACTGAACTGATAATTAACGCTAGATTTAGTCAGGACAGAGCATGTTCAGAAAAACATTCAACTTACAGGCAATTATCTTGTCTTTTCAGATCCAGTCCTTCAATTGTGTCCCACTCGTTGTTCGTTAAAAATGTGGCATGAAAAAAATGTAACCAGCACAAATCCTGTAACTCAATTTAGTACGCTAGTCGTGCAGGGTAACTAGTTATTTCCACTCCAGTACTGTTGTGCTGAGCTGTACGACCATCCTATCAATTGAAATCAGTCACAGAATGGGTGCAGCTGTGCCCAAAAGAGAGTGTAAACGAATACTCCACCTTACAAACACATAACTTGAGATTAACTATTTGCGGTCCATGCACATAAAGTTTAACTTTTCAAGTTCCAACAATCGTATTGATTCAATGTGGTTGCAATTAAGAGCTTTACAATCTAAACTAACCTATTTGCATAATGTGGTGTATATTGTGAAATTTGTAAAGAAATACCATCATATGTTGAATAAATAAATACACAGTACACTACTTGCTGACTTTCTACAGTAATTTTTTCTCACATTTTTAATGACTGTGACTATTTGGTTACTGTGTTTTTCTACAGTACACAAATTGTTCATTTGATATTATACAGTTTATTATACAATTAAGGACTTGAATGCATACACAATGAATTACTGTGATATTGTTTTACAGTAGTAGTAGTAGTACTGCTCACAAGCAGTCAAAAACTATTTCACAATTTTTGTTTAATGTGATTTTCTACAGTACCGTTTATATTTCCTGTGTTTTTTTACAGTACAAAATGTGTTGCTTTGCTTTACAACAGTACATTTTACCTACTGTGATTTACTACAGTACATATTTGGCTAATGTGATGTTCTGCAGTACTTTTTTATTTACTGTGTTTTATACAGTACACAATGTGTTGCTGTGATTTACAACAGTAATTTTTACTTACTGTAATTTACTACAGTACATTTTTGGCTAATGTGTTGTTCTGCAGTACTTTTTTATTTTCTGTGTTTTATACAGTACACAATGTGTTGATGTGATTTACAACAGTAAATTTTACTTACTGTGATTTTCACACTACATTATTGACTACTGTAATCTTTGACTGAATATACAGTAAATTACTGTGAAATGGTTTTACAGTAGCTTACTGCTCACAAACACAGTAAATAACTGTGGATATCACAGCGATTTTTTACAGTGCACACTTTGAACTATGCCACAACACAAACACATTTGAAACAATCTCTATGTCTTCAACTTTTCTGAATATCTAAACTAGCTATGTTGTCCAAACATTGTCTTAAGCAAAAATGATTCTGAAGTTGTACAAATCTAACCTTTGCAGAAATATCAGTGAGTTGTGATTTTCTCCTCAGTTTCTCCTGCTTGATATGTGTCACACTTCGGCTGGGGCATGCTGCAGTGAGGACTCAGGCGCAGAGTTTCTTCCATCCAAAGTGCTCTTTATTTTCAAACCAATAACGTGCTCCAACGACGAGGGACATATAGACAATGACGCGACAAAGGACAACAGGCACACAGGGCTTAAATACACAAGAGAGGAGCCGGTGATTGGACACAGGTGGAGACAATCACGCAATCACAAGACAAGGCAGGATGTGAAGTTAACCCAGGACCACAAGAGACATGAAACTTCAAACTAAAACAGGAAGCGAGGCCAAACCGTGACAATATGGCTGGATACTAGAAATATTTTTGCATGTATGTTGCAAGGTTGTCTAACCCTTCAAGACCAGTTCCAAGTGAGCTGTGGCTTCTAGTTCTGTAAGACGTGGTGTAGAGAACGAGAAGCCTGACACCAGTTTATTCTCCTGATTCACAGTCTCTTAGTGGCCTTGAACTCTTTAGCTATATCTGGGTTGTATAAGGGAGCTCTTCACTCACTTATGAATATATTTAATATTCAGTACTTTATACTGATCACTATTTCTATTCACTATAACGTTTTTTGTAATATGTCTTTATTTAATTTATTCATAAATGAAATACTTAACATGTACAAGAGCAAAAACATTGAGACTGCCTGAGTAAAAAAATAGTTTCGCTGATTAATTAGCCGAGAAGTCTTGCCTGGTTTATTTGTGCATGAAATGAACGCCACTGTGCAGCAACACTGGAGCTGTGGGGCGTCGCTATCTCATGCAGACGTGCACATGTGAAATGTATATATACATATAACACTGACTCACCTAGCAAGAGTTCTCTTCATCAACTTATGAAGAACTTGCATTGTTCTCTACAGTTCAGTCGGGACCAATTCAAAGCCTACGATCATTAGTGATACTTGAAAAGAGAACAGTTCTTCTCACAGCCTGAAATAGATCAGGCTCCGGAGTAGAAGTGTGTCTTCCTAAATGAAATGAAATAAGAAGTTTATCTTCTTTATCTGTACTTTATACGTTTTTTCAAGTTTTAATTATTTTATTGTTAACCTCACCAGATTGCTAAGCAACGGGAGCAGCGGAGGTAATGATGATGACGCAAGCAGGAAGTCCCCCCGTAGGCTAGACCGTCCCATGTCAGAGACCGTTTGGTTCAGCCTATGCGGTTGTTAGTGGTTAACCCATGGCTCACTCACACAGTGGCTCACTCACACAGTGGCTCACTCACACAGTGACTCGCTCACATAGTTCTGTCCACGTTTGACTGGTGATATCAGAAATCACAAATCAGAAACATTTATTGCCAAAGTATGTTGGACATACACAAAAATAAATGAAGCCTAGGCGTAAATTCAGTCAGGAACACTGGCCTCCTCTCTCTCTCTCTCTCTCTCTCTCTCTCTCTCTCTCTCTCCCTCCCTCTCTCTCTCTCTCTCTCTCTCTCTGGGTATGCCATAAGCTTATTGGGGGAAAGGGTACCGTCTCCGTTAAAAGCTGTTCCTCTCTGTTACTATAAGTTTTCATTTCAGCAAGCACCCTCCACCACCCCACTCCCCCCGACACCTCCAATCAGCAGGAAAATCCAGCACATCAAAGGATTGGAGCAACTTTTTCACCACCACCAGTGTCTGGACTCACCAAAGAGGTGATATGGCTTATCTCATATAGGCAACCCACCGCTGGTCTATGAGTGAAAATGGTCTCAATGATGGCTATGTAGAAGTTTACTGTCATTGTCTTTTGCAGGTTGAATTTCTTCAGCTGCCTCAGGAAGAACATCCTCTGCTGAGCCTTTTTGGTGATGGAGCTGATGTTCAGCTCCCACTTGAGGTCCTGGGTGATGATGGAGCCCAGGAAATGGTGACGGGGGAGTCACAGAGGGTGATGGTGGCTGGTGGGGCTGCATTCTTCCTTAAATCCACAACCATCTCCACTTCTTCAGAGCGTTGACCTCTAAGGTGTTTTGACTGCCACAAAGGCCACAAAGAGGGGAAATAAATGTTCAAATATATAAATAACAGCACACACTTTTGCAGTCAAAGGTGTGAAAAACCGAAAAAAGATCTTAAGTTAGAACAATGCTCTCAGGTCATCAGGCAGAGGTCTGATCTCTTACCTTCTTCTACCCAGAATCAGATCCAGGTCTGGTGAGGGTGCCTTCAATCAAAGACGGTCTGCTCTCTGGAACAAGCTGTTGGATGACTTGAGGTACTTTACATACATATATCCAAATTCAAAAGGTAAGCTCCAAACGTATACGTCGTTACATGCTTATGGTTAATTACTGTGTGTGTGTGTGTGTGTGTGTGTTGGTGTGCGTGTGTGTACAGGGGTTTGATTGTTTTTATGTTTTGGGTTTATATGGAGCAGACTCCATTGCATGGATGCTACGCTGCATTCACACTAGTAGGTGGTGCAAAACTCCAGAGATATGGCATAAATTATTGTTCTTATTCAGAGATTTGTGTCAAGTAGGTCCAAACAGTCCAAACACGTGGAAATGGTGCATAGAAAGTTTTGATTCATAATTCTCACATATCTGAAAGCAGCGCAGTTTAAGGTTTACAGCCTTCTTTGTTACGCTGTCACTCATGATTACACACCCCTTTCAGATGATGCCACGCCTGCCTAAGCCGGATCAGGGCCAAAAGTGAAGAAAGAGAATTTGTTTTAGACCGCTGAATGTTGAAGACCAAAACTCTCAGGTTCATTGTTCTCAAATGTTGGCCTGGATTTGTCTCCTTGAACCTCTGGCTCCATCCCACGTGATTTGGTTCGCATGGAGGAGGCTTGCTCAACGTTTTTGCTCTCTTAAAAACCTAAAGAACACCTCTACATCCACTGGCTGACAATAGACCCTCTTCCATCTTTACCCTGCAGTAGCAAAGGAACAAACTTTTTTTTAATTGAGTGTGCAAGACGGTAAAGGCTTGAAATGGTGTAAATACTGTGTGAGGGACCAAGTAGCCAAGGAATGAGGGTCATAGAAATATTTGCCCAAAAATATTTTAGTGAATTCAAAAATGTATTTGGTTTTTGAACTACTGGTTTGGCTACGTGTGTTTTGCCCCGACAGCGGCAGATGTTGTCTGCCTCGATCACGTGATTAGTCACACATTCGCAAACCTATTGCTGAAAATGTTCAAAATGCATTACATCTACAAATGCGCTCTACAAGTGAGCACTACGTCACTGCCACGTACGAAGAAATGCATAAAAGAACATTTATTAAAAGTTATATAATCTGCTGATTTATAAACTTGTAATAAAATTGTATATTGTCAGTGGCAAGCAAACGTTTTGGTTCAAGGTGAACATTATATGTTCTTTCATGTATTTCTTCATACGTGTCCACACTGATGGCATAAAGAAGAGTTAAAGCCCCGTTATTATTGGACATGGCTACAATCGGTCATCATGCTGCCGACAAGCCCAAGTTGTATTGGCTGCTCGCTCCTTTAGCTTGACGCACGCTCCTGATCTTGAATCTAGAATCGATTGCTCTTCCTTAAGGTCCCGGATGTTGCGGTTGAATAATTTGCGGTTGAATTTTTTTGCAGTTGAATATTTTAACGTTGAATTATTTGTGGTTGAATCTTTTGCAGTATTTTATCGTTGAAAAGCATTCAGGTACATAATTTCAATGTGTAAATACAATGTGTGCAATCACCTTTTTCTTTCATAACCCGATGACAAAGATTTACTTCCATAGACTTCAACGAGTCAGTGATGCACTGTAACTCAAATAAATGTTTTAATGAGAAGTAAACCGTGTCTGAGAATTATTGCCAAATAAATATATGAACAGAACTATTGAGAGCATAAAATCAAATACTGAAAAATGTGCAAGGGAAATGACAAGAAATATTAATGGGTGTTTGTATGTATGTGCGTGGGTAAGGTCACCGCTCATAACATGTGTGGCTGCATCCGGGCCATCACATACTATAACAGTCGCGAGCCCACTTACCCACCTCCAACATCACCTAGAGGCGCCCTGCAGCCTGCACCTTCTTCCAGCCTGCTCTCCGCTCTGACCTGAACTCTTATCCTTGAAGAGGACATCCGGATCATACTATGTGTGGAAGGTGCCATTTATCAGTAATGTGCTCAATATCCCACTCGGTCTGCATATTAAGTTAACACACACACACAGCCTGTATGTCCCTAATCTACCCCTGTGCCAGCAGTATTGTGCTCTCATGAAACGGGTGATCACATTAAAACACATAACAGGGGTGTAACCAAACATTGTTATTTTATTATCTTAAAAAGTAACACAATCCCAATAGGGTATCACATACACTACAATAACGGTAACACCAGTACTACACATCAAAAGGGACTTTCAGATATTATAGACATTTAGAAAAATCCCTCTTTTTATTGTTTAAATTATTTGACTAGGCATGACAGATAAACATCATTTACAAGTATGACATACCGTCACCATTAGAAACAATGTTATTGTTGAACCGCCATTTTTATAAACCACCGCTGATGTCAAGGGAAGACATTTCATGGACTGTCAGTGTAGAAAAGGGATCGAAAGTTACAGGACTGCGGCTGGGGGAGACACAGGGTTGGTTGATGGAGGGCAACTGGGCCAGTCAGTAGCAGGGGTAGAGGGGATGGTGGGGGGGGGGGGGGGCAGTGCAATCGTCAGGCATACAGGATGGAACCTTGTACCATGCAGGGAACCAGTTGTTTTCCTGGTAGAACAGGGACAAGAACCCCCAGAGTTGTTCAATAGTGGTGAAACTCCCCCTTGAGGACAAAAACTAAACCCCAGCATAGTGGTAAAACCCAGATGAGTGGGACAGCAGGGACAGGAGCTGTATGGAGACTAGAAGCGAACTAACTATGTGTGTGTCTGCCGTCCCAGAGAAGACTCAACTACACAGCCTTTCTCAGAAAGATTATTGGGACTAGAACACTTCAGTAGTTATGCAGTCAAGTTTAAAGCACTACTGTTGTGGGCTTTGTTTCTTGGAAGCGTGTTGTTGGGTAAGAGCAGAGCTCACATGCTAGACTACAGGCTACCAACGGACAGTACTGAATTCTACAAATCTCTTCCCACTGGGGAACAGAGATTAGAATCCTGAAATACTGAATCGTAAAACACTGATTAAGCATAGACTGAACTTGTCCTCGTACTGGTAAGACCTGGCGCAGGATGCTGAGATTACTGGAAGATTGACTTTCATAGAACACACTTGTGGCGGCCAAGAGTTCAAGTTCCAGGAATGGTTTTCATCGCCTAGACATACAGCGTAATTAGCTGTAGTATAAGGAAGTGAGCCAGCTCAATGAGATCTATGACAATAACTAAAAAACCACTAGGTCCTATCACAAATCAAATGGAGGGGAGAGCCACACCTATCCTGATATACACAGCTGTAGCTACACTCATGGCCCACTAGTACGCTTCAAATGAAGGGCTCGTCAGCAAACTGTACAGATGTTTCCAGTGTGAATGAGAGCACACTAAGGATGAATTAGTCGGTCCTCAAGGCTAATTTAGACTTTACACATTCCTATGAGGGGCCCATATGACAGAACTTGCAACACAATGACCGTGAGCAAATGGAGCCTAGTAGTCTTACACTGTGCATGTCCTCACTGAATGGGACGTTTCTTTCGGAGTGCCAGGTCACAGCGGGCTAGCTTGCATAGCTGTATGTCAGAATATTGTGTTAAACGCCTTACTTGGGAGAAGGCTAACGCTATTTAGGTTTAACTCCCTAAGAGGTTCACTCTGCTGAGGAAGTCACGTACCACTAAAGGCTGGGAGGAGGAGGAGGAGTGTGTTTGGGCTGCGGGGGTTGGCAGCTGAACCACAATGACAACATGTACAATTAGAGGAACCTTGTTAGTGAGAAAGGGAAACAATGGGGAGTCCAGCACTTTGATGTGTAGTGTGTTAGTGTTTGTGTGCGCGAGTGTGTGCTGACATTCACAGGCTAGAGGCTGATGACAGTGAGATAGTAGAAAGGACGGGCTGTGTTTTTGCTGCTGTGGAGGTAGTTGTAAAGGAGCCTATTGGACGACAACACTGGGATGACTGACAGCTCCCTGAGCCTATGGAGGGATGGGAAATGATTGGCCTGTAGGACCGCAGGTTTTTTCCAGGCGGGTAAATCCAGTTCAGCTCGAGTCTTTTACAATGAGGCCGACACATTTTAAGAGTAGGGTTATTTCCCGTGTCCCTGTGCCATAGTCAGCAGTCCACCACTGTAATCCCAGTCCTGTCCACCCACATGCTTCATAGAAGGGATTACATGTCATCACCGCACGTATGCCGGTGAAACCTTTTATACAATTGTAAGCATCTATTTACTATATTCCCACTCTTGTCACCCTTTTTATTATGACTATTATCATGGCTGTCACTGGCCATAATACATCGCAGCACCAGGAGTGAGAGTGGCTCAGGGATAAACAGTTAAGAAAAACTCAAGTAGCCATGAACTCAACAGCAATGGAAATTCATGGTAATGTGTAACTGAAGAAATGCTGAAATCCAAAACCAAAAAGTGTCGTCCCTGCTCGTTGTGTTTAACACTGGTCTAATAAAGTCATCTCAATCACCTCATGTCTCATATTCTCTGTTGGACGCTCAGCCACCTCAAGTGCCAGTACAGCTGCTCCTAATACACTAATAACACCTGGACCGGCCTGTCACAGCAGCAGCATCTATTTGTCTGATGGCAGCATTTCAAGTCAAACTCACATCACCTACTGCCAACACACAGTGGTGTTGACAGGAAGTCAGCGAACAGCTCGGCTGTGAAACTCAACAGGGATGGGACTGGAACCCCTCATGTCCTCAAGCACTACCCTGAAACAAAAGTGCTTTGTCTCCAATGTGGCTCTGCCGACATGTATCTGTCGGCACCATGAAGGTTTACGGAGGTCCTGCTGCAAAGGGCCATACTGTCAACCATGGCTACCTCATAGCTCCCCCCTTAATGAGTGAGTCATTATCTGGTATCCACTGTCTGAACAGCTGAGGCTTCACATGAGCTCCGAGGAGCTACAGAAGAAAACCATGTGCTCTATTCCTCCTCAGCTGTACGTATGTTAGCTCACTATTATAAATATAACAAGCTGTTGACGTCTCCACCTTTCGTCCATGTCAGTCTGTGTGAAGGTTTGTCTATTTCCTGCAGAGCTAACGTGGCTAACGCGTCAACAGATGTGCACTGTGCAGCAGGCATCATGTGAACAGAGCATGGCGACGAAGAACAATAGATCTAACTTATTAAGTTGTGACGCATAAGGACCAAAGTAAATGGGTTCTGGAACATATCCAGTGCCGTTTCATGTCAGCAGTGATCTGATAGTGTGACAGTCATAGTGTATGAAGTGATCTCTGCAGAGCCCTGTGTACTCCAAGAAAATCTAACAATGGCCCCTTATCCAGTTCCCTCCACCACCCTGCTATTCATCAGTGGCATCCATTAATCTCACCTATGTTCATCAAAAGGAGTGTTTAATACTTTTATATGAGCTACTCCAGCTGCCAGCATGACTACCATAACATTGAAATATCACAGGCTGTGACATCATCAGCAGGACCTCATATGAACGATGCCTGTGAAGTCACCCAAAAAAAACAAGAAAGGTAGTTCTGCTCGAAAACAAAATGCAGCATGTCATTAAATATTAATTTCATGTCAACTGTTAATAAATATAGGCATTTATACACTGTATATATACTCACTTATAATGTCTCAGGTATGTGTATACGGTCAGCTCTCTGGTTTCTTTAATGTTTCTTTCAAATAGAATTCTCTGTGCTGCTGTAGTGTGGATTTCCCCTCAGGGATCAATGCAGTCTGGTCTTGTAGCCTTAAGAGCACTTCTGGATTTTTATAATTTGTAGTATACTAAAGCTCTCAGGGCCAACATACTCATTCTCTGTTACGGCCTATTGTGGAGGAAATAGCAGCCATGGCAGAGCTGAAAAACGATATGTATCCAGTGGACATGAGGGGTTACGTTCAAAGAAAAGTGGAGGAACATCTGCCTCATCCCTGGAGCATCGACCTCCTGCAATCCACATCCCTCACAGCGGATGGAGGAGAGAAGCTGGTCCAAACTGCCACTACAGTGTTCAGCCAGCTCATAGGGGCATCATGGCATCCAACAGACAGAACTGCTCAGCTTCATTCTACAGAGAAAACAGCCCTGGTTACAGGTTATTCATGTGACTGTCTCACTCCCTCAACTTTGGACAGATGGTAATTGTCATTTATCCTGGCGCCGCACCTTTCCTGGTGTCTGCCGGTGGTGAATTTAGACAAAAGCTACCAGAGATAAGTGAGTAGGAGTAGGAGCTGGACCAGTGACCATCGGTAACAGCAGTCAGCAGAGCAGCATCTGTTCAGGGTGTAACACCACCAGACACCACAAGAGGGAGTCGGCTGATCTGGAGCAGCTGGAATGAAAGTGGAAATAACATGACCTGAGATTACAGATTATACAAATATACCCCCCCCCACCCACACACACACACACACACACACACACACACACACACACACACACACACACACACGTGCACACACACACGCACGCACACACACAGACACACGCCCACCCACGCACACTAGATCCCACGTGATAGTGAAACAACACAACAGCAGTGTGTAAACTAGAGGCTGTAGAATGACATGGTCAGAGTCTGCCCAGTGGCCTTGTGTGTGTGTGTTAATAGCTATAGTTCCATAGTGGGCTTGTGGCAGCTCCCCTAACGTCAGTCTAGAGATGTAACAGTCATTGGGGGGCGGGGCTTTTATTTTATGGCCCCCCTCCATTGGCTCCTGGCGCTCCACCCAGCCCTTACAGCCGTACCGCCCCTAGACGCTGGTGATTGACGCAAGGCAAGCGTTGGGCTTCTGGAGTTTCTCCGGTTGGGTGCTGGCAGGTTCTGGGATGGCGCGGAAGGAGAAGGGGGTGGCGGTGCCAGTGGTGATGCCGAGGTGGCCTGGGCTCAGCGCCAGGTTCTGCCGACGGTTGCTCTCCACTATTGAAGAGGTGTTTGACGCTAAGCTCTCCCTTGTTCTGCAGAGACAGTGACACAAAATGAGAAAAGGTAGAACCACAGAAGCTCCAATTTCTGTTGAGACAAAGAAGAGAAAACAGGAGGACACCCTGTGTGACACATTCACATCTATGACACACCCGATTCCTGACATCACAGAGGAATAAGCATTACAGGGACAAGGAGGACCTCATGAGGAGAACGTTCTATGCGAGTACATTTGAGACCAGAGATCGGTCCTGATGAGAGGCAGGTGGTACCTACAGTCTCGGTCAGTTCAGGGAGCAGGCGAGAAATTGCTCTTCATTTCAGGTGGAAAACAAGTGCCAATGTCCCCATTGTTGATTCAGACTTCCCCACCTCTGATAAAGTACAGACAGACAGTGTTCAATGGAAGGATTGTGGAGAACAGGGCAGAGCCGTTTCCAAGTGGGGGGGATCAAATGGATCAAATTCATTTTTTTCCTCCAAATTCTACACACAACGACCCCATGATGATAGAGTGAAAAAAACTTTAAAAATAGAGAACACAATGGAACAATGCTGGAGCTCTGTCAGAATTTCTGGATGACAGAGGCCACTGTGCTCATCGGGACCTTCATTGTACCTTGATACAATTCTATCTCAGAGTAGACAGACAATTCCTGGGAATTCATAGCTTGGTTTGTGCTCTGACATGCACGGTCAACTGTGGGACCTGATACAGACAGGTGTAGGCCTTTCTTAATCATGTCCAATCAACTCAATATAGCTCCGTTCAAGTTGTAGAAACCGGATGACCTGAGCTCAATATGTCATGTGTGTCATGGCAAAGGCTGTGAATACTTATGTTTATGTTATATTTTCATTATTTATTTTTAATAGATTTGCACTTTGTCATTGTGTAGAATTTAGAGGAAAAAACTAATTGAATCCATTTTGTAACATTTGGAAAAAGTGAAGCGCTGTGAACACTTTCCAGATGCACTGTACATAAGACTTTGGGTCTGCTGCCCCACACTAAACTCGCTCACACTTCAATGTTTGAGCTCATCATCTACAGTGGGGAGAGTTCCAAACAATCAGAAAAACACAGAACCTTTCCCACGGAGGTTCAAGATTGATATTAGCAGGTTTTGTACTGGTATCAGCAGCAATGCTCAAAGATACAACATGGAATCTCAGAGCAGACCACAATAACTGATTTTCCATTTTTACCACAATATCAGCAGCTGCAGAGACAAGATATCATATTACTAATAGTGTTTGGTAAATAAAATGACTTTACGCAACGTGTTCACAACTAGATGTGATGATTATTGACTGAGTGAATCAAAATGAGTTACTTACAAATATCTTAAAGCTAATCCATATCAGATGAAACAAGTTTAAAGGACCCATCGTATGCCCATTTTACCACCTCTCCCCTCCGTGCGGATATGTGCAGCCGACCACAGCGCATCTTGAAGGCTCCATTTGCTTCATACTGCTAGCTAGCTATCCCAAGTGTGTCCGAGGTTTGCTAAAACAAAGTGAAGTGCCTTGGCAGATATCGTATCTACAGTGAGTATACTGACGAGAGAATGATAAGGAAGCTCGATCGCAGTCACTCAAGCATAACGTTTCTGACGTACAAGAACCATAACAAATCGCGGAAGATATTTTTTGGGGTCGGTAGACATCCCAGATACCCACATTTTAAGAATATGTCCCCTTTAAAAAAGTATGAATTGGAAATCTCCTTTTAAAAAAGTACTCCAAAGAACACTAAAATCCATATTGCATTTCACCAATGCAATTAGCCATCACATGAGCTATCAAGCACAGCAGACCTAAAGAACGCAAAGAGCACCAGTAGGATCATGACAAATCCCAAGCAGTGCTTCTACTCCATGTTCATCTAAAAAGGAATTAGGTTTCAGATTCAATAAAATCATCTTTACTGATATCATTTAACACAGGATGATGAGTGATGCACCCACCTACATAATGCCTGTGGCAAATCTATTGAAGACGTTTTCTTCACAACGGCACAGAGAAATAGGTGACTTCAGGACTTTTAGTTGTAAATGTCACCTGCAATCTCCTCCACTCGTGGGGCTGGAAACCAAAGAGCTTCTAAAGAGGAATGAATGGAAAGCCAGCGGGCCTTCACAGAGTGTGCCTATATTTAATGCATGCTGTGAGTGAATACATGTTCTCACCGTGGGGAGTTGAATCCACTGTCAACAGTGACTGAGCTGGAGTCCATACTATCAAGTCTAGCAGAGTGGGCTGACTGCTGGTTCTGACTGGGCTCGTGAAGGTTCTCTTTAGCACCAGGGAAGGTGAGGGTTCTCTCAAACCTCCGCTGAAGATCCCTTTCTTTCTCTCGCTCCAACAGCCACTGCATTGTACCTGCTCCACCTCCTCCCATCCCAACAACACCTCCTCCAGCCTTCTCATCCTCTCCTCGACTCTTGCTACCCCCCTCTTCGAGCTCATCGTCGTCTGAGACGTTGTAGTAGTCAAAGGAGGCCTCTGCAGCACCTCCAGCCTGTTCAATGCCCTGTAGGGGAACAGACGGAGTGGCCACTAGCGGTTTGGGAGCATCAAAGGACTCCTGGGAATCAAGTGCATCGCAGGACGAAGACAGAGTAGGGGAGGCGAGGGCTGGGGGTTTCCTCAGCGAGCTGTATCCTGGCAACGGGAGGCTGGGAGGAGGTTTGAAGAGTGTGTCTTTACTAAAGATCTCCTTACGTTTCTCCTGACCAGAGGAGGCACTGTGTGGAGGTCTTCCATTAGGAAGGGTGGGGTCAGGGATAGAGAGGGGTATTGGAGGCAGGCTGCCTCCTTTGGGTCCCATCTTTGACAAGTCCTCCTTACTTTCTAGAGGATGGGGTGTATGTCTGTCCATTTGCCTGTCAGTGCTGCCTAGTTTTAATCCATCATGGCTACTTTTGCCAAGACTTCCCAGTGGGTTAGCTGTTGTGAGAGCAGCCTCAGAAGAGCCAGCGCATTGAAAGTAATCATCAGGAGGGACGGCGCTGGTTAGGGGTTTGGGTGAGTATGCAGGCAGACTGTCCCTACTCCTACTCTTCTCTAAACTCCTGCCGTCATCCAACCCCAGAGAATCTACAGGCAGTTTAGCTGAAGTGGGGGTGGAACGGGAATAGTGAGAAGAGCACTGATTGGCTCGCAGGGTGCCATCGTCAGTATAGTAGCGGCTTCGCTCGTCGTAATAATCGGGTGGTCCGATCATCCCGGCGCCAAGTGGTCCTTTGGAATTGTCCATGGACCTGGAGCGCTCCTTTGCCTTGTCACTGCGCTCGTTCCTGGACTTCCTCTCCTGGGTGTGGGAGTGTGAGCGGTGGACTTTGGAGTGGTGGGCTGATGGCCCATGGCTTGGCTCGGGGAAAGGCATTTCTGTGCGCCGCTTGGCAAGCTCTCCGGACACATCCCACTCTGGCGTGACAGGTAGGTGGGAGGAGTCGAGGATGTTGGGGTTGCTATGTGCCAGGTGAAGGCGGGCCCGTTGCCGCTCAATGGCCAGGGCCTGTTCCCTCGGGGAGCGAGCCAGTGAGGACGAGTAGGCTCTGTAGTCTCTGTCGGCCAACTCCAGGTGGGAACCGCCGGCGGGCTCGCCGCGGGCCACTCTCGTCTTGCTATGTGAGCGGCTGAGTTTGGTCTGAGACTGCTTCCTGTGTCTACCCCCGCTTCTCCTGCTCCTGGAGCTCTGATTGGCTGACGATGCTTTGCTCCTCTGTGCACGCTCTTCCTCGAGGCGCTTCATGACCGCTGTGTGCCGGGCAAGGTTCTCCACAGTGAGGTCAGGGTTGATTCGTCGGATGATCTCCATCTCTACATTGCGTGGCAGCTGGCTGGGCACCTCCTCGTCACGGAGAGGCCACTCCTCCGGGGGGAACTGGGCCGAGAAAGTGGCCAGCTGCTTGGCCTTGTCCTTTTTAAAGCTCAGACGGAACAGCTTCAAACCAAATTTCCGACTTCCCGTACCACTTCCTCCACCTGCCTGCTTCTCTACCTCTCCAGTTCCTCCTCCCCCTCCCCCTCCAGTTCGGTGTTTGGTCAGTGTGTCCGTCTTGAAGGGGAACCCAAGGGTGCTGCGACTCTTTTCCGTGTTGCCTGTTGCTTGCTGTGTTTGTGGGGACGAGTACGTCTCCCGGTGGTCTTTGGGGGATCGACGCTGCAGGGTGGTGTGGTGGCTAGGGGGGTCGTCTCCACGGTAACTGTTGTTGAAAAAAGAATCCCCACCAGCTCCACTGTGGTTTTGGCTGGCCTTTGGGTGTGTTCGGTCGCGCGCGGCTCCAGAGGTGGACGGGGTGATGGTCCCGGAGAGAGGGGAGGTGCACTGAGTCTGTTGATGCTGCTGTTGGTTCTGATTCTGCTGCTGTTGTTGTTGTTGTTGGTGTTGGTGTCGGTCAGCAGAACGTTCGTCTAAGTGGTACCACTTGGAGCTGGTTCGGATTAGGCTCGGGGTGATAAAGTAGGTCTGAGGGGTTACAATAAAATATCCGTCTGGCTTTGGGTAGATCTTCCGCTCACGGACCAGCATGCTCAGCGTGTGGTGCAGAACCTCCTCCGTTGGTGTGGGAACACCTGAACCAAATCAGAGACAACAAGTAGTTAGAGCAGATACATTTCACACGGATCCATGTTAGATTTTGTTTTCATCAGGTGTAGCACCAAGTAATCAAAACACAGTATCCTTAATGGAGGAAGAAGAAGTAAAAACAGAGGAGACTTTTCTTCATGTTACTAAAATCAACTGGCCCTTACAGGTACTCTGAAAGAAATTACCTTTTGGGCCTTTTTTAAAATCTCACTTGTTGAACAATAGCGTAGAAGAATGAAAAGTTATTCCACACGTTTTGGTGCTTCATTTACTTTAGAAAGACCAAAAAAAATCATTAAAAAACAGTTGGAAATGTATTGCCATGAATGTGGAGTCACAGACAGAAATGTAGAGAAACAAAGATCAAGCATCAACAGTTAGGGTTGCCAGTTTGCCAGATCTTTACAACATCCCGTGCTCTCGATACATGTCACCAGAACACCGTGACTAAAATTGGAACCATTATTTTTGCAACCACTAGCTGACGCCTGGTTTGGCAACAACTTGAGGCCCTGAAAAGACATGTTGTAACCAGATGAACTGGTTAAAAGGTCTTATTGAAGCTTCCAGCCCTGCACCCATCCATTATGTTTTCAACATAACATTCCAACTTTATAAAACCGCATGAAAGTATAAAAAGTCTACACCACTCGGGCACTTTAACATGAACAACCAAGTGCAACAGGAGGAATGCCTTTGGGCTACAGTTTGCAGCCATTGAACACACACACGCACACCTTCCACTAGTTCTTCCGTACAGAGGCTTTTAGGTGGTCACTACACAGACTGACCACTGACATTTTGGAGCAGAGCGCGTCAGCCTTAGTCTTGGATCCTGCTTTCTCCCCTTTTTTGTGCTCTCCTCCATTAACCTCCATCCCTCTCTCCACTCAATCTCTGCCGCTCTCTATTTCCAACTGTCAGTCTCATGGTATTACTGCCGGTTACATCATAGCAGCCTTTCAGCCTAGCCAGAGTGATGCAACTTCACATGTACGCGCACGCACACACACACGCACACACACCATGTGTGTGTGTCCCTCCCTTTTCCTCCCATGCTGTTAAGGCTGAGCAGAGGGAAGGATATGGACAGAAGTTTCCGTTCTGGATTCAGGACAGACTAATCCCAACATGTCTACTGTCAATCACTTAGCTATAACTCATATTTTAGAAACTGTCTGGTGTCTGGGCGTATGTGAGGATTGCACCTGGGAGGCTGTTAAGGATCAGGTCCGCTACTCACAGACTCCAGAGCCAAGCTATAGACTTCAGACTCTTACCACAACCAACCCAACCGTTGGGCCACCATCCATCCCCCTGTAGCTTCCTGTTGTGGTGTCCTATCTGGTGCCTGCTTTTCCAATTACCCTTTTATGCTCCATTAGAAAAAGAGGAAGAAGCTGGACAATCTTTAATACGCATACAAAACCTGAATTACCATTCAGAACTACTGGCTCTGAAGCTTCATTAAAGATGGGGCAGCAGAAGAGAGGGAGGACATTATCAACTCAGTGTTCTGCAAAAGGGTTATTTTTTATTCAGCTTTTCGGCCTGAACAAGAAACTCAATTTCAGTTGTTTAGTAAAAGTGGCGGGAAGTCTTTTTCTTAAGAAGAGTCCTAGTGGTCAGATAAGGGCATCAGTAAATATGGCCCCCGGTCTAGACACACTGGCCCTTTCTCAATATGCGTTGTGTGGACTTTTGTTCTCGTGGACTCGTGAAACGTCATCAGTCGCAGCCCGAGTACTGTTCCAATTCTAAAGTCCGCATCTGGGCGAGAACGGTCATTATACCCTGATGTGACTAGCCCCGCCCATTTTACCGGTCCGGAGATTCAAATATCCCTGAATGCATTTCACCTCAGCAACAGGCAAAACAGAGAGGAAAGTTGTATGTCGAAGTTTATAAATACTATAACTATACTATAACTGGGCCTGAGTCTTCATATGTTGTCTGAGACTGATGTTGTTCTCCGGTAATGTTACGTCTGTTGGAGTGCAGTTTAGATTCATATTTAAATGTAACTTTAACATCTTGTCTTTATTCACAGAGTGCAGCTTGTTATTGTCCATCATTGTGCATTAAAACTAACGATGTTTTAATTAAAGGACACGAGGAGACCATCATCGTGACTCTAAACCGGCAGCAGAACTTCAGCTTCAAAGAAACTCTGAAGCTCTGAATCGCAATAATAATAGATAAAAAATGTATTGTATATTTCTCTGTATGATAGTTAATGTCTGGTCAACTGCTTGCATATTCTTGAAAATGTTTCTATTTATTTCATTGTTTGAAAATGCAAATCGGATCCATGCATCCAAGATATTAAATACTATGTAATCACTAATGATGTCACCTATCTGTAGCTGTAGCTTCCATGATCCCTGCACCATAGATATTAAATACTAGGACGTTAATCACTAATGATCGTGTGATCTATCTTACAGTATGTAGCCTCACTGATCACTTTATCATATACATACAATACTATGAGGTTAATCACTATTAATTTAGAGACACAGAAGAGGTTCATTGATTTTCAGCCTCTTGATGTTTGAGTAACAAGAAGACAAACGGTAGGTGTGTGTGGAATGTGTTACTATCCAGTAAAATATTGAATTGTCGTTACTGTACCCAACGTCCTATGAAACTATTATAAAGCTAATGCAGTGTGATGTAATACAAAAACCCTGATTCAGTAACGTTTTGTGCACCACAAACTGCAGCTGCTCCTCTTCATGTGCTTTAAAAAGATGTTGGACTGTATAACAACTCTGATCTGCTCCATTGAGATATTTTGCCTAATTATTGGATGACGGATATATATATATATATATATATATATATAGTGCTAAATATTATATACACATGATTTCTAATTTAAAATAAAAATGAAACAAAAGCTTGATAATAGTAAAATACTTAGCAGTCAAGAACTATAATTGCAATTTGCAATTGCGGAAATGACAGTTCTCTGTTCTCCCGAACCTGTGAGTCAGGACTCTATTCTCGCAGGAACGCAAGTCCGTTCTCGCCGTCTTAGGTATTGAGAAAGGGCCAGGCTCTACGTCCACACCTGGTCCCCTCGCCGTGAAGACAAATCTTCGGGAGCCCATTCAGTCTCTGCAGCCGCGTCTCACACCCCTATAATCAGTAACTGTCTTAATACCTGAGATTGTCATTAATAGCCAATAAGTATATGCTGAAAAATGTTGAACCACTCCTTTGAAGTGACTGAGAATGTTACAGTTGTGTTTATCAGGTCATTCAAAATTGATTCAAGCATAAAGATGGACGGGCGACAGAAATTCGGGAACAGGTTTGCGCTATTTGGTGTCATTGTGATCACATCAGTAAAAACCCACACCCACATAAAAATTGTGTTTGAGGAGATGTGGGTGATAGACTGCATAGCAGCTGGGCAGACAGCTGTGTGTGTGTGTTGCCTGTCATTACATCATTCAAGTGCAGTTGCGTTGGTGACATGACGCAAGCTCTCTAAAGAGGGAAACCCATGCAATGCAAAAAGACGGAATAGCGCCAACCTCCAAATAGGCCTCCAGTCAGGTTTCTTCTGCCTGGACATGGAATGGAAGTCAAATCAAAACGCCACTGCTCCTACAAAGGAACTGATCCTCATTGTAGTGGTTCAAGGAATAGTTCAACATCTCGGGTAAGACTAATATCATTCCCCTACCATTATATGAGGGGGCCTTACCCCCCACCCGGACATTTTCATTTCTGTGTACACAGTGGTGAGGTACTCAGCTGTGTGTCCTCCTGGTAGAACTGTTAGCTAAACATCATCTCTGTCATATGAATTGAGCATTTTGTATATCTTTTACGATGGTAGTTCTGCACACATAATATCCATTAGATTCTATCCATCCCTAGAGAGGGATCCTCCTCCAAGCTTCTCTAAGGTTTCTTCCTTTATTGATTTTTGGGGACGTTTTTCCTGTGCCGACATGAGCATGTCTTATACGGCAACAAACTCAAAGTTGCCGTATAAGACAATTCATGTGACCCTGCCAAAAACAACCCATCAAGCTCTGTCCAGGCAGCCCCAGCAGAGAGTTGGCCAGATACAGTTGTGCGTGTATCGGAGAAATTAAACATGAGTAGAAAAGTCATTTTCAACAATAAAGTCAGAAGGAATTCCCTGAGCGCTAAATAAAATGGCAACTCTAGTTAGCTGCTATAGGGAAAACTCACGTTAAAAACTGTGCAAGCTCTTCATTTCTTGCGAGGAGAACAATGCTTTGGTCACTTGCGCTATGTTTCTTACATTTTCAAGCACCAGTTACTGCCATTGCATCCAACAATCCTTGATTCCTCTCCAGTGGCAAGGCAACACTATTGTGTCCACCCTTTGGTTTATGCTTAGGTTAGCCCACTAGCACAGGAAATCTGTTTAGTTTGTACTCTGGTTAGTCCGCTAGCACAGTGGAACGGCGATAAATCTAATTTGTTATTGTTATCCCACCTACTGCAACAAAGACGCGGGGTCAATGATAAATCCCACAAAAGCAGCCCCTAACACCCCGGGGCGGGTCCTTAATAGAGATCAAGCAGTCAGATGACAGTCAGAGACGGTATTAAACAAGAAGTAAAAGCTGTTTACAAAAATTGTGAGTTACAGCAATTAGTGACTAGTGGATTAGTGAATATATTAGCCCCAAAATATTAGCAGTAAAATGAACCGGAAACTTGTGTAATTTAAAAGATGTTGGCTTTTTTTATACCAGCTGCTATTACAACAGTGAACACAAAAAAAGATCTGTATCTTCTTTGTGTCCGTTGAATATAACATAATATAACGGAGTGGCATCAGATGATGGATGGAGTCAGCTGTCGACTTGTGTAGGTGTGTGAGCTGAAATTACCGGGAAAGCATGTCTGCAGATGTTCAGTCAGGGCCTCCTGAGTGACAGGCTTGTGGGCGGAGTTCATAGCAGAGATAGCCAATAGCAATACCTCTCCCAAAGGGATGAATTGCGATTGGCTGATGGGGGACATACTGATGGGTGACACATCACCTGTGAAAAGACAGAAATGACAGAAATTAATCCCGTTGAGTTTTACTGGTTACAAATTTGTTTTAACCAGGACGTGTGGGACATATGGACACCGTCCAGTCTCATATGTTAGATCGACCTCGTGTCACATTTAAAAATAAAGCCCTGGCTGTCCCGGTTGTCTGGCCCAGGACCATATTTCTCTTCCACAATTTTTTGTCACCTCTCTACTATTGGTTATCCAATAAATATGATCCAATACGGTGAGTCCCCCTTTGGCTTGACCAAATAAAAGCAAAGTTATAAAAGACAAACCCCTACAACCGCTACTACTACAATATCTGCTTGCTGTAGAAGCGGTTTAACAACTGACAATGTCCACACTGACCAAAGGCCGCTAGCTCACATGCAGAGACACAGCACTAAGTGGAACATCAGCTGCTGGGTTTTAATGGTGGTTCCTGATACAGTCCTGCAGACAAAATCACTAAGTTTGAGGTAAAGAAGGTTTTTTTTGCAGCTTTCAGCCCCACTCACTCCATAACTACTAAACAGTTCAAAAAAGGGGGGGGGGGCTAGTCAGGAGAGGAGGAGGACAAAATGATATGGAGGGCAGAGGGGTAAGGAGAGAAAGACTGCAGCTGTGTGAATCCAAAGAGAGGCTGAAAGAAAGTGGGAGCACGATGGATGGTCCATGTCTCCCTCACTGCAGTGGTAGTAAACAATCAGCCAGCCTCCTTTGTCCACAGCCCGAAACCACACCCCCACCTTTTGTCATGCACTCCCTCTCGGCCTTCATTTGGCCCTCCCTCCATTTCTCTGGCTTTCTGTATACGTCCAGTGTCTACCTCTCCTACAATATGTCTGTATCATTTATTCTCTCCCTCCTGTATCTCTCTCTCTCTCTCTCGTTGTAACGCTTTGATGCTAATGCTAACTAGCAGCTGCTGCTAACAAGCTAGCCAATGAAACAGTGGGACAGACCAGCAGACAGTGAGACAGACAGATAGCACCTGACAGGCAAACCTTGGCTGATAACAATCCACTCCTTTTGGAAAAATGTAGAATCCGGTCAAAAAGCCTAGCAGAGCATCTGGTGGCAGCACAGCTCTCTACGGTTCTCCCTCTCACGCACTAGCTCATCCTTCTCTCTCCCACTCACACATTCTGCTCCTCCCCCTCTCCTCTCACGTACGTACGTGCGCGCGCGCACACTTACACACACACACACACACACAGGACGCGCGCGTCGTCCTCTTGTCTCATGCGCGCGCACACACAGCCCACCATTTCACTCTTTTCTCACTCACATACACGCACACACACAAATGAGCATTCAGTCAAGGGCTTCCCACAATCCCTTGCGCCACACAAAGACAAGGGGGTGTGACCAATCACAAACCGCCTCACTCCTCACCCGTGCTTTTTCTCCCCTCCCTCGCCGTGTGATGCCCACAGACATACAAGCTTGTGGGCGGGCTGCCATGAGGGTTGTCATGACAACGCATCCCCAGTTGCTCTTTGTGGCTTTGCATCAATCACACACAGAAACGCGCGCACACACACGTCTCCACAGTCTCTCCCCTTTCAAGATTTCTGTAGCAGTCTCTGCTGCACTCCGTGTGTGTCTGTGTGTGTCACGCACACACACATGTTCTTTTAGCCGGTGTTGCAGTACTGCAGCTGGGTTCTGGTGTGACCCAGTTAGAACACTATAGCATGTAGGACACGCGCACACGCTATGAAACGATTGCTAAATATAGCAGTGGAGTTATAGTACATTATCATTACAAGGAAGTCAAAGTAGTTCTACACACACATCCATATACACATTTATTCATCCATCTACAGCGCATGAAATAAGTATTAAACACGTCACCATTTTTCTCAGTAAATATATTTCCAAAGCTTACACGCTTACTGATATTTGTTCAATACTTTGCACAAAAGCCTTTGTTGGTAATGACAGCTTCAAGACGCCTCCTGGATGGAGAAACTAGTTTCATGCATTACTCTGGTGTGATTTTGGCCCATTCTTCCACACAGTCTTCTAATATTGAAGGTTCCGTGGGCATCTTCTATGAATCTTGATCTTCAGTTCTTTCCATAGATTTTCAATGGGATTTAAGTCAGGTGATTTGCCGGGCCATTCTAGCAGCTTTATTTTCTTTCTTTGAAACCAGTTGAGAGTTTCCTTGGCTGTGTTTTTGGGAACATTCTTGCTGAAATGTCCACCCTCGTTTCATCTTCATCATCTTGGTAGATGGCAGCAGATTTCTGTCAAGAATGTCTCTGTAAATTTGCCAGAAGTTGCCAGAACCATTTGCTGAAAAGCAGCCCCACACTATGATGTTCCCACCTCCAAAGTTCACTGAGGGTATGGTGTTTTTTTAGGGTGATGTGCAGTTCCGTTTCTCCTCCAAAAAGCTTGTTAGCTTGTTTTGGCTGCTAAATAACCACTCATTACAACCAAGGTATGCAGAATACCATCTCTGAACGGACAACACTCAATTTCAGCTGCAACATTCAGATGGTGGGGTCAGAATTTGGCATCAACCACATGAAAGCATGGAACCATCCTGCCTTGAATCACCGGTTCAGGCTGGTGGTAGTGGTGTAATTGTGGGGGATATTTTCCTGGCTCACTTAGAGCCAATTGAGCATTGTTCAAATGCTGCAGCCTACCTGAGTGTTGTTGCTGAGCATGTAAGTAAAAAAAATATGAAGGTAGATTTGGATCTTTACCATGCAAACAAAAAAATGTTTTGAGAGCAAATTTCTTGCATTGCAAATTTGTAAATTTAAAGTAAAAATATATAAACTGAGATTTGATTATTTGTTAGTTTTGTTTATGAAACTATTGTTTTTGCTCTCAAAACAAAATCTTTTGGTCTCAGAAAAAAATCTAAGTCAAATTAAGTCAAATTTATCGGTACAGCGCTTTTCACAGACAAGGTCACAAAGTGCTTTACAATGTGCATAGACATTAAAACAGTCAATATAAAATACAAATACAAAATGTCCATCCCTTTATGACCACAGTGTACCCATTTTCTGATGTGCACAGCTCATATTGTCTCCAAATGAATTTACTGTACTCCAATGGCCTCTAGAGTCACTTGATCTCAATCCTATGGAACCCCTTTGGGATGTGCTTGAATGGAAGATTCATAATCGTAGATGTGTAGGAATGTTTTCAACACCTTGTTGAAAGTATACCATAAAAGAATTAAGGCAGTTCGGAAGGCAAAATGGGTTCCAACCTTTTACTAGTGAGGTTTACCTAATAAAGTGACTGGTAAGTATGTGTATTTGCAGAGAGAAAGAGAGCTCCAGGATTCTCCTCCCTTTGTTTTTGGTCTATTGCAGACTTACAAATATTAATGATAGATTTTAAGCAAGATAACATTTACAATGACCAAAACACCAATGATTTGAGGCATTGGGCCACAATAGCAGAATCAAAGAGTGCATCTTTGAGGGAATGAGAGGTTGCGTGAAGTGCTACAAAACAAAGACAGATTCAGCAGGCTGAGAGAGAACCACAGTGGTGGATTTAGTGTCATTAGAAGGGCGGCATGTCTGTGGTAATCTGGAAGTGATTATCATGTGAAAAGACTGCTCAACTGATCAAGCTGGTTAGGACTGGGGTGTACTGAAGGGGTAAAACAGTTCACATGGGAGGGGGCAAAGGGTGGGAGCGCTCACCCCTTTTCTTTTAAGGGGCCCCTGATTTGCACAACACCCACATCATGCTGGAAGAGTTCAAAGCATTCTGATTCACAAACAGTAGAGCAAAGAAACATGTCAACAACATGAGTATGTATAAATATATGCAATTTTAAATTTAATTAAAACATTTTTTTAATTAAATTGTAATTATTATATATCATTTATATAATATATAATAGAAGCAGTACATGTCGGGACTCATGACACTGGGGAGGGGGGGGGGGGGGCAAACTGGGTGGGAAACTGTATTGCATAAGCAGTTTTTGTTGTTGTTTGTCACAGTAGTGGTTACAAATAATTTGTTTTAAACAAAATGTCCCTGTCAGACTGGCGGGGACAATATTCTAACCACTAGCTTTACAGCTACCACCATGTTGAGCGCTAAAGTGGTCGGTTTGACACTCATCCCCCTTTAGTTTGAAACACAGAGGAATTCCTTTGCACAGTATTTCCCAATCCCACTCTAAACCCTCGATGACTTCACTGACGTCACCTGGTAAGTGGTTGAGTGTGAGGTTTTTAAATGGTTTTAAATATAAATGGGACAGGACTGGGGCGGCACGGTGGTGTGGTCGCCTCACAACAAGAGGGTTCAACTCCACCCAGTGGCCTTTCTGTGTGGAGTCTGCATGTTCTCCTTGTGTCTGCGTGGGTTCTCTCTGGTACTGCAGCTTCCTCCCACAGGCCAAAGACATGCTCTGGGGATCAGGTTGATTGGTGACTCTAAATTGCCCGTAGGTGTATGGATGCAAGTGTGAATGGTTGTTTGTCTCACTGTTGCCCTGCGATTGGCTGGCGACTAAGCTTTAATTTTTAATGGTACATCAGAAGCTCCTGGTTATATGTTGACATAAAAGGCCTAAGACCATGATAATGTCAAAGATACAGTTTGCAAAGCTGCATTCCTGGCGTTACTCCACACGGTTAGCGTCCACTGACTTGCGAACGCTTTGTCCGACGGCCGCAGGGTTCCTCGGTCGCATTTGTAACCGTTCGCCCAGTGCCCCGACGTGCAAGAAGTAGTGAGGACCCGTCCAACGCTGCTCGTTTATTGTTACAATAGGTTTGAGCTGCAAAATGCAGTTTTTACTCCCATTTTGCAAGTGGTCAGACAAAATCCAGATGCCCAATTGCTTGATGGCAGTAACTGAATGGAAGGAAAACTGAAGGGTTGACTTTAAAATAACATCTCAGGTTTTTATAAATTTTCCTAAATAGCTTTGGCGTCCAAGCAATATTAATCATGCTCGTGTTGGTTTATTCATTTTAAGAATAGCTTTTATCTAATTTTTCCAAATAGCTCTTAATTTATACTTTTCTTTGGCTAGTGTTAAATGATAGAATACAGTAAAATCGAATCTGCAGGTAATGGGAGCTTATTTTTGTCCCACAGTCATTAGAAATTGATACTGTTTGACAGGACGCCTCAGAGGAAACAAATGTCCTTGATTCTTCTCCCCTCGGAAGCTTTCTGTTCGATGGAAGGAAATGTGGGTGTAACTTAAGGACTTGCTTGTTAAATCCGTCACCCGGTGGCACTAGCTAGGTAGTTAGATGTTGGATACTCTATGTGAGATAGAGGGGGCAATTCAAATGCTATGTTGGGATGGTTCCAGGTTGGCTGCAGTGAGGTAGCGCATTATCCTTTTTCTGTTGATGTGATCATGTGATCAGGTTCGCACGCAGCCTTGCCCCTCCCCCTCCCCACAGACGCTCCATGCCGTTCTGGCTCACCTGCTTTGCCAATGCTTTTTTAAACCAGCTGTGCCTGTAACAACGCATCATAGTGGGATTAGCCCCTGAATGTGTCCCAGCTTATTTGTGGTTGCAGTGTATGTGAATGACATCCACTGAGAGTCAACATGGAGCCAAGCTGTTGCCTAGCAACACAATTCCTTTAAAATCTGCTAAAATGGAGCGTGGTATAATGCAGGTATATTCAGTGTACAGTGTAGTAACAGTGTAGGAAATATGTGTTTTTAATACATTAGAGCATAAAAACGTGGTTTAGTAGAAACCCAAATGACATGTTGGATCGAGAAATGAAATGTCCCTTTAAGCCATCTGCTGCCAAACAGGAACACATCCAAATCTCCAACCGGACTCGTGACTGAAGCATCACACACCCGGACTACTTCTGGTATACAGCTGCTCCACACGTCACTGACGAGGCTCATTCCTCCAAATCACAATGTTCAGACTTGCGAATGAAGTATATAATATTCTGTCAGTCAGCTGCTTACGACATTCATGTTACATGCGCTGCTTTGTACACATTACATGTATGTGTGTCTATGACAATAATGTGGAGAACATTGATGACCTGGCTAGCGTTGGACTCGACCACACCTTCAGCCCGTGTTGCTACTAAACTGTGCTCATTGGCGTATTATTTGATTTGATTGCCATACAGATGTAATATTGGGATAGACGAGTTTGACCATATTATCCAACGTCCCTGAAGTTACTCTACGCTAGAGTTCACCTCAATGGATGATGTTTATCTGAAGGGGTTTAGAGGTGTGTGGTGTCCAAAAGAAAATAGTTATTACAACGCTTCAATGACAAGCTAAATGTTACCTAGAAATAGATCGAAAAATTGTTGAAGATGGGGTGAAAACTTCAACCAACCCAACATCATCATAACAGAACCGATTCAACTGAAAAAAGTTCAGATGAACCTTAACAATGACCATTACATACAATAATTGCTCAAAATATAAAAGGTAAAGAAAATGCTACCTTTACATTTTACTTTATAGTTGCAATCCAAGTCAGACTTATAACTCAAGTTATATGCATTCTGTTACCACTGTATATGTGTGCGAGTGTGTGTGTGTGAGAGAGAGACAGACAGGGACAGGGAAAGTGAACTAAAATAGCCTCAGTCGCTGCAGGCCCAGGACTGCAAGGGCCCAGCCCTTCTAAACCAGGCCAGGACTTTGGTCCACCTGATTGGTCAAGAGGCAGAAGAAGTATTTGTGTGTGTGTGTGTGTGTGTGAGAGAAAAGAGAGGATGTCAAATGTGAGAATGCATGAGAGTGTGTGAGAAAAAAAGAACAAGGCACAATGGTGAGGTACATTTGGTGCTTTTGTGTGTGCACGTGAGTGTGTGTGAGCGTGCGTATTAGGGTAGTTGCCCTGAGCATAACTTAGCGAACTGAAAAAGGAGGAGCTACAATCGCATTACAGGAGAGGAGACTGCATTACATCAGCGTGTGTGTGTGTGTGTGGATGCAGCTCACCGGGGGTTACGGAGTTCACAAACTCAGCATGTGCAGCTTTACATGCTGCCAGAGCAGTGGAGGGAGGAGAAGAGCTGCATTTCAGATGGGATCATTAGAATTACTGATAACATACAGTTTATGTATCTATATGGAGCAGAAACATGGAGAATGATATTGATCACCTCAACTACATCTACTACTGTAAAGATGGGAGGTTTTCTAAGGACTTTGGGCACACTTCCTCTTCTGTCCACTGGGTCCACCAAAATGGACACCAGATGAAAGTTGGATTAGTCTACTAGCAGTGCTCATTTAGTTATAATTTAATAAAATACCCAAGGAAATTAATTATTTAAAATAATATATATTTTTACATTAGTCAGTCAATGACAACCTGCCATGTAGTCTGATCAAAAAAAAGAACTTTTAAAACAGCAAATCTTAATGTGAAAAAAAATATGTTGGATGTATATGTATACACTGATGTCTTAGAAACAAAAGGATGACAGATCTGTTGATGGAAATTGAAAGTTTCAGCATACAGAGGGCTTCATTTTAAAGACGCAACCCTCATAAAGTCTGTAACCGAAACTAAAAACATTCTGTAAATCAGTGTGCTTGTGATGTTCACACTCACAATTTATTTTGCAATTCACAATTTTGAGGCCTAAAGGTTAAGAAATCACCTCAAGCTCACAGTAGTGATAATGACTTTATGCAAACCAGTCCTGTTTGGGAGTCGTATCACCTGTTGTTAATTCCATCAACACCAACTGATTAACAACCCCCTCTGCTACTTCCCTGACCAGATCACCACCAGAGAAGTGGAATTGAATTCATGCCATACCCTGCTTAAAGAGTGTTCCTTTAATACATTTGAGCAGTATGTCTTCAGACCAGTTAATGGAGCTAAAATGCATTGAAGCTGACCCGAGCTGGTCAGTTTGGAACGGCAGCGTGGTGTGGACGCTCAGAGCAAACGTGCCAAAACAAATGCGTTTAAAAAGAAAAATGTAGTAGTGTGGCCATAGCCATTGATGCTGAGGTCACCGTGCTCGCCACTACACCAGTGAGCAGTCATTTCTGAATGCGTATCTGCATGAAAAATCATGAACAAAAAGCTTTAATCATATTTTTTCATAATAATCTATGTATTAACACTGTTTTGAACAAAAACTTGAAATGAAATAGAAAAACCCTACAGTCACACATCCGCATCGAATGAGTCCTAGCAGACATGACAGCCTACTTTCTGCTTCACAACCTGAATGGTTTTTACCTTTGCAGTCCAGGCTTTCTTTTTAGGAAAAGTTGAATAATGTCAGCGTTTGCACACGGCCCTGCTGTTTATCACCCTCCTATTGGACCTTGAAAAAGTGACTCTGCTAAATAGGATCAATGTTTCACCTCTTTACAAGAAATGACATCATCTGATCTAAAGCCCTGTTCTCCGTACTGCAGCCTTGTGCAGGACATGAGGACCTTAGCAGCCTAACCCTGGGGAAATAACCACACCCAACACAAGGACCATCGGTAGCATTGACTAAAATGTGCCCTTCTGAACACAATTACTTCCATGTTTACACTGGGATCCCATCTTACTATAAAGCCGGGCCTACAGGAGCAACACAGGCTTCAATTCAGTAAAGATACAATAAGATCAAGGACAAAATGAGTACTAATAATACACGTTGTCCTTCCTTTCAACTAAAACCCCTCCACGGAGGTGGAGGAGCTATTCCTTTTGATGTTAGTAGGCGTTGGAAAGAGACTAAACGTAGTCTGCATCTACTCCCTAAAATAAGACCAATGCTCCCCATATCAAGGCCTAAGTGTCTCTCTTTCAGATTTGACCTGTGCCATGATGTTGAAGAGCTACAAATGCCACATTTTGTGTATATCCAAAGCACTACGGTCATGGTTACAGAGCTGTCATGCATTGGCCAAATGTCACAAGAACCTTTAAAAAGTTGCTGATAGAGCAGCGGGGTGGCTGTCCCACTGCACATCCACACGAGCTTCCTCCACTCCCTCTGTGCACCACAGCTCAACTGTAGAGTGGGCATAAATCAGCCTCAGGAGGCACGCGGTCGGTTGTTGGTTCTATTCCAAGTAGCCTTCATGAGGTTACTGCGAGACCAGAGGAAGCTCTGGTAGTACGCTGCTTAGCTCCACTCTGTCTGTGATAGGCTGCTGACTCCCCTCACAATTACAAAGCTTCCAGCCTCTAGCTCCCACGTTATGGCAGGTTCACATTCCAGTGGTGGAAACCGTGACTGTCCCAACATATCAAACACTAATATTGGATTTCATTTTGGTTCATTGGGAAACTAATTACTGAGCATTTTGGCAATTAGTAACTCAAGAGTTTTCCTCTTAGCTAATAATCAGAAACCCTCTTATAACCCCACCTCAAATAGTTACTCAGTTTTTTAATCTACAGAGAATGTATATGCAAATATTTGTTCCAGATTTTGCCTTTCTTGAATTCACTGGTTAACAATATGATTCACTGAAGAACGACTTCACTTCCTGTAGCTTTAGTCATGAGCGATAAAGTGAGTAGACGGCTCTTTATAGTACTCTGTTGTGTTTACCAATTATTCTGTCACATGCTTCGTTCCCTTTACTGTCCCGAGGGGCCTATAGGACCAAATTATCCTTACATGTTAGTTCCACTTTATGCAGGTACCGTAGCTTCAAGAGCATAACATCTACAACACAAAGTCACATAGAAGCAGCCCGATCACCTCGTCATTGCTACATCTGTAAACACCGCACATCACCTGCACTGTAGTCAAGGTAACAGCGATATGTAATCAGCTGATGGTGGTGGCAAGAGTCACCAATCCCATTACCATTGAAAACATTCAGTATCCATGGCAACAGCCCCCATCAGGTCCCTTAGCGAAGAATTTGACTGTGAACATGGAAGTAGTGCACCATTTCTTTTTGATCTATGGCAGTGATGCAGATTCTCAGTAATCATTCCCATCACTGACAGCCCTGGAACATGCACACCTGAAGCTGCCTGGAACAGCCGCAGTCTGACCTAAAGTTCACTGTAGCTGCACAAAGCAGTGAAGCTTTAGCGCCCTGCTCAAGGGGTCAGAATATTTCACACACTTCTAGACAGATTTTAAAAAACGAAGTCCCCTTACATACATGCAAGTAGTACATTCATTTCACAGACGACACACTTGCAGTGCCAAAGAGCCATTTAAGAGCATTTATATGTAAACATGGAGTATATTGCATGTGACCTCTCTAATCAGCTGTTCTGCAGCACCAGTTAAACCCTGTAATGCCTATGAGGGCCAGTCAGTGGTACAGTACCTGTGTGTACGTACGCAGGCGGACTCTGACACAGATACTGTGGAGGCTGCTGGCTCCTCTTGCTGTGCTTGTGGGTTCTGTAGTCCTTCTCGCTGCGCGAGCGGCAGCTCTTATGAAGCTCTACCGAGGCTGCTGGTGGCAGCAGGCGCTCTAACAGTTCAGAGCTGGGCCATGGCCGCCTGAGTGTACGGCTGCTTGTCTTCTTCATCTTCGCCACGCTGGGTGGCAGACAGATGGCCAGTCTATCTACAAGTCAAAAAAGTTTCTCCCACAACAAAACTTTCGGATCTTTGAGCCAAATGGTTGTCCCCAGACTGCAAGTGCACAGTTCCTCACGTATATTCCATCGACGAACGCTAGTGGGAATAAATCCATTAATGAAAATCAAGTCATCACCATGTGGTCCAATAAAAGAAGTCCTATGATGCATTTGCAAGACTCTCTCATGGTCATGTTACTGTCCCCTCCAGGTGCCAAACCACTTCTCCTTCCTTCCTGCTGCTGCTGCAGTCCTTCTCAGATCACACCAGATCCACCATGAAATGACTGGTCAACTGTATGCCAATGCTTCTGCTGTGATGTTTGAATTGACCCAAACATGCACACACTTAGCTGACAAAAGCTGAGGTGTCCACACCACACCAGTGGCTAGCAGTTAGCCTAGCATGGTGCCTTTGCTCAGTGGCTGAGCCGAGAGAGTCGTATGGGTCTGCCCTCCGGTAGAAGCAGGAGGAATGAGTCGGTTAGAAGGGGTAGGGAGGGCGGTAAAACAAAAAGCCTGGACCCATGTCAGATAGACAAAAGCCAAAGCAGCAAAGGGAGGTTAGAAAGAAAATAGGGAGTGAGCGCTAATACAAAAGAAAGGGAGAGGACAGAGGCTCACGCAGCAGGAGGAGAGAAAACGACGAAATCTCCATGGGAAAAGAAGACATACTCCTTTCTTCTCTCTCCATCCATGACCGTTCCCCCAGGACTCCGCTCACACACACACCAGTAGTGGATCCTCGAGGAAAGAAACTGTTTGTATGCGTGTGTGAGAGCGAGAGAGACATTGTACCACAGCAGAGCAGAGGGGTGATGGAAGACGTGTAAAAGGGAGGAATTCACAAGGAGCAGCATTTAGTGGGGAGAAAGGGTTAATCCAGAGCAGGGTGCTGCAGATTCAGATTCTCCTTTGTCTTCTCTTTGGTCCGTGCTCTCCTCTCTCGCGCTGCCTGCTGCTCGCCTGTCTGCTCTCCCTCTGCCGCTCACCGTGTTGTTGTTGGAGAGGAGGGACAAGAGGGAGAGGAGGATCATGTAGTCAACCCCTCCCCACACACACACACGCTCAAGATAAGCGGTGCTACCCATTCATAGAAAACCCACTGACGTCCTACAGCCAAATACTACTCAGTGAAAACATTAGCGTCACTGAAGACCCACTAAGACCTGGGTCAGAGTGTTTTCTAAGAGTCCACCAGCCAGCCAATCAGCATGGAGCTCTTCGTTCACAGCACACTGACCAAATGCTGCAACACAGAGCAACACAGGCAATATACATTGTTGTGAACACTAGTGACACACACACACACACAGCCAACATGTCCATGCAGCGCCTCACTCCCTCTCCTTGACACACACACTGAGCAAGGAGTCATTGTCTCTTTTTCCTCTATGATCTCACAATAACGCAGCGCTTTGGCAGTATTGTCCATGTTACATTCATGTCCGTAAGCACAAACAATTTTGCAGATGAATTGCTGCATCCAGTAACTTGTTATTTCCTTGCCTAAATTCTTTATTTCTGCTGTGACATTGGGTATTTTTGGTGTGCCACCTTACGATCAATGAGTGTCTGGACAACAGCCCTGTCCTCAACCTACTTATCTCCCTGCTACCGCCATTCGACCTCTGCAGCTCATCCAGAATGCAGCAGCCTGACTGGTCTTTAACCTTCCTGATTTCTCCCACACTACTCCACTCCTCCGCTCTCTTCCCTGGTTACCAGTGGCTGCCGGCATCCAGATCAAGAGATCGGTGCTCACATACCATGTTGTGAATGGATCTGGTCCAGTCTACATCCAGGACATGGTCAATCCCTACACGCATACTTCGCTCTGCATCTGCCAACAGAGTTCTCTGATGACATCAGGATGGGAGAGAGCCTTTACATCCGTTGCAAACTAAAGACACACCTTTTCAGACTGTACATTGACTAAAACAATATCAAATTGTAGCACTTAAATTGTACTTATAATGGCTCTTATCTATGGCAAGTTGTAAATCGGCTTATTTGATACAATAAAAACAAGAAGCCAAAGTGCAATTGTAAGTCGTTTTGGATAAAAGAGTCAGCTAAATGACATGTAATGCAATGTAAAAATGTTTATATGTATGTATAATGTATAGTACTGCATTTAAATGGAGTAAGAGCCTGAAAATAGTACACCCCTCATGTATATTTAATACATTTTTGTAGACAAGTTATTTAGCCACAAGAGGGAGTATACCTTTGGTTTGTTGTTGTTTAATATGTTTGAGCACTTGTTCATATCACCCCAGGTATACTTGGATTTTGAAAACAGTAGTTATTCTTAACTTTATTAATTTATTGCGAAATGTAATTTGTTTGCCGAGCTGTTTTTTCAGACACTTCAGTCTGCTGGTGTAGTTGCTTTTGTGACACATATAGCACTGCCTGCTTATGTTGCCTAAATGTCCTGAATATAACCCTTATATCATCATGTGATTTCATACAGGATTTTTTTATATAGCTTGAAGAAATGTATGTGTTATTTTCTAGTCAAATAAAATGTGTAGAATTGTATATCATTGTCTCATTTTATTTTTTTTAAACCACCAACCAAATCCAATAGTGTGTTTGACTCATTGTTCATTGTTAAGTATTTGAATGTGATTTATGTGTTATAGCCTACAAAATTGATATTTATTTGGTAAAATATTATATTGTCTAGGCTTTTTTCTGAACTTCTTTGTTTTGGTTTCTTTGTATGTATGTATGCATTTGTATGCATTTCAATAGCTCCTTTGGAAATATATTTACTAAGAAAATAGTGACGTGTTCAATACTATTTCACCCGCTGTATGTCAAAGAAAAAGTATAGACTAAGTTTACCTACTTACTAAAATATTATTCCCGTTTGGTGAAACAGTATTATAAGTGTGGGTAAAGATACTTTGAAGTGCCGTCCCAGTAACAAATAACAAGTTTCCTGACATGACCCTGACTCTACAGCAGCAGAGCAGCATGCAAACAGACACAACGTCTGGATCTCCTTCGTCCATTCTTTTGTGGGTATTTCTCAGATCCTGGAATGAGTTCATTTGAGCAGTGTGGTGACAGAGCTGCAAGAGGGAGCACCCGCAGCCAGGAAGTACAGAGGTTCACATTTACTGGGAACTGCTGTCCCCTAGTGGACTAACCATCTTCAGGTTCCAAAACCAGCATCACACATAAAACCTTTCATCATGAGATGACGGAAAACACAAATTCCCATTGTCAGTCGCAAACAATTTAATTTACACAAGAACGGAGAAAAAGTTTGCTAGAATCACAACGAGTCTCCAGGGTATTTGTTCCCGTCTCCCTACAATATTTCTCCCAGCCCTCTTTTTTTAGCAGCTTTCATCAAAACATACTACTGTTGTGTTTTTGCTTTGATGACACATATCCTGTTCTGTAAGCACACAACTTTTATTTCAAATCAAATCGTTAAAACATGTTACAAAAATCAAAGCAAGGCAAACTAGAGAGGAGAGAGAAAGATGCCACAAGTTAAAGTGCCAGAAAGCTCCACGCCCACACACAAGCACACAGTTATTTCCTCCTGATTAAAGTCTCAGCTCAATTACCATCAAAATAGACTTCATCTGTCTGTACACGATCCAGGGTGTGTGTGTGTGTGTGTGTAAGCTGTGGAGTAACCACATTCTGACTAATGGAAGCTCCACTGTTTGAGTGCCCCTAAGCCACACAGACGAGCTCTCATTGATGCTGCTGAGGAGAGCAGCACAAGAGGAAGCAAGAACAGGATTGTTCTCATGTGAGAAGCATCAACGCCTCTTTGCCAAAGACCCCCTAGACAATTAGGACTCTACAGGTCTACATTTAATGAAAAAAGATAGATGTAATCAATTCCAAATTATTCATAGTTGAAGATTCTGCTTCAATCCATATTTGTTGGTGTACAATACTTCACTGCAGTCACAAAACGGTCACGCAGAGAGGCAGCAAGTAAGTTGATTTGATAATAATAATAATAATGATAATAATACAGTAACTCACTCAATGCAAAGAATTACTATTAAAACACGGAAAAAAGCCTTCCCTATTGTTGTGGACACATAATGAAGGATTACTATCCCTTAACTCATCTGTGATATTTAAGGGTGATGAGAAAACATTACGCTTCATTGGAATACTATGCTGGACGGCCAAAGCCAAACAGCCTTGGGTCAGCATAGTTAAGAGTCACACGTACTCACGCCCATGGGTGTGCACTTGCAAGATCCGCACACATGTGTGCACGGCTTTGTGTAAGTTCTCCCACAAACAAAGTTCCCGACTACACACACAAAAATAAAACCTGTTTTATGCAACTACTGTCTTTCTTCTCTTTAATCAGAGCAGAAGATCCAACCCCCCCTCCCTCCCCCATACACAGCGATGACTGCGAGCTAATGGAGAAGTGTATCGTCTATGGAGGAGACAAACAGTTCCGTCTATCAATACAACCGTTCCAGAGAATCTGCACATTACTAGAGAACACATTTAAGGAATTAAATACCTTTTAAATTACTGCTAAAAGGAGAAAAAAATAATAAGTGTTTGGCATAAAAAAGGAAACCAACCAACTAGAATACAGCATAATGTTTTTGAGTTGAGAATTTGAATGACAGAATTATTTAGTGTCTCCTCTCTGCTCTGACTGCTGCGTGAGGCTCCTGTGAGACAGAAAATTGCAGAACAATACGTGCTTTCACATCAGACACCAGACTCCAGTGACACCCGGGAAAGTCGCTAGATTTAGTTGTAGAGATCTCAATGCCGATTGGCAAAGGCTCCTAACGTCAAATATGTTTGCAAAGATCGCAACGTCAACTTTTCTCCTTGTCTCACTCCGATCCCAGAAACGCTCGCCGGCCAGTTGACCCCAAAAAATAAAAACCCTTCAGATCTACACAAGTCACTTGGATGACCCATTTTGACTTAAACATTTTGTTTGTGGGTAAGTAAACGTAAAATTCTTAACATTTCAACATGATCGGATGTGCTACCTAAGAAATATTTGTGCATTGTCTGTTCACATAATGGACACCACCCAGGTATATCAGGACTGATCATTTAATAGGGCTGACACAAAAAATATGTATTCACAAGTGAGAAGTTGAGATGTTAATAATCATCAACCATTTATCCGTGAGCTGATGATTGAATTTTACAGATTAATCAGTTAAATAGTAAAAGCAGGTCCACCTTCATGGATTGGCCCATCTTAGGTGAGCCCTGGCTGCAGGTCTGCAGCTACAGCATTACTGTTGACTTCACACATGCTCCTTTTGGGTGTTTGGTGCTGACATCAGCAACAGGCAGCATATACTGCCTAAAACAAAATGGTACATCAACTTCCTCTCTTCAAAGCACTTCAACACTTCATGTCATCATTGATTCATCCACACATTGATAATAGGGCCTCCTACCCATTAGGACTCAAACACTCATACCTATTTGTTTCACCGAAGACATAGGCTTAAGGACAAACTTGGAGTGAAGGGTCTTGCCCAAGAACACATCGACACGGGTACATAGATCAAACCGCTGACCCTCTGATTGAGAGATGAAATGAGATGAGTAAAGCCTCTAGACTAGTGGCTTCTAAATGAAAGGTTTTCACATCTTCACTTTACATTACATGCGTTTGCTAACCTGAGCTTGCGTTAAATGGGACCTCACTTTGATGTTCTGGTTTTCAGTCATGTGGTGATAAACAAATGAGAAAACTGAAGTCATATTTGAATTGAGATAAAGATTCCCACATCCGACTGACTGATATGGAAGTAAATCTGTGCCATCGGGGGTTGAAATAAAAAGGTGATTGAATTTCTAGCACTGAATATTTATGCATTGAAATTATGTACCTGAATGTTTTTCAACTTTAAAACACCGCAAAAAAATTCAACCTAAAAAAAACAAACTGTTGAAATATTCCGCCGCAAAAGAAATTGAGGTTACAATATTCAACCCAAAAAATGTCAACCTTGACACACCAACATCCGGGACACTAAGGAAGAGCTATCGATTCTAGATTAAAGATCAGGAGCGTGCGTCAAGCAAAAGGAGCGAGCACCCAAAACACCTTCGGCTTCGGATTGTAGCCATGTCCAATAATAACGGGGCTTTAACTCTTCTTTATGCCATCAGTGTGGAAACGTATGAAGAAATACATAAAAGAACATATAATGTTCACCCTGAACCAAAACTTTTGCTTGCCACTGACGATATACAACTTTATTACAACTATACAAATCAGCAGAAATCCTATAAGCTCGGTTGGGCGAGTGTGTAGCGCAGCCGCTTTGTGGCACAACGTTATTTTGCGCGACACGGTTCGAATCCCGGTTGTGGCGGACTTTTAATAAATGTTCTTTTATGTATTTCTTCATACGTGGCAGTGACGTAGTGCTCACTTATACAATCGTAATCGCTGCAATGGATATGGGATGCATTTTTGAACATTTTCAGCACAATATGTTTGCAAATGTGTGACGACTGAAGTGACGGAGGCAGACAACACCTGCCTGCCGGGGGAAAACAAACACGCACCCGTAGCCAAACCAGTAGGCACGTAACACCGTCACTGAAAAATGGGTGCTCGTTTCAGACTGTATGAGCAAATACAGGATCCCTTTGAGATAAATTCTAAAGCCTCGCATTAAGACGTACATCCCTTTATGTAAGACTCTGCGCTACTTGAAGGTCGCTGTGTTGTGCCAATTCCTCAATAAAGTTTACCCATGGTCATAAAGACTCATTTAACGTTACGTGGACTTTGAATGCCGCTTAATACCCAACTGAGATCGGCTTGTGCCGCTCAGAAAAAGGATCCTTCCACCGACCACTTTCCGCACTCGGCGCTACTGCGGTTATTCCTGCATGTCCTGTCGGGTTTATGCGTCTGCACGCTCCGTTAAAGCCGCTGCCGCCCCCCCGCTACGCTACAGCGGCTCATGTGCCTCTTCAAGCGCGTTCCTGGATTCAAAACTCCGCCAATCACTCCTAACAGCTTGTCCAAGGATCTCAGCATCATTAAATTAATTCAAAACTAGAAGAAGAGGCGTATTCTGAGCGGCTGTACGCTCTCGTTTAACTTCCGCTTAGTTCATGTCCAATACAGTCTGTTAATGTAAAAATGTCAGCTGTCTATTACGGAATCTTAGACACAAACCATACTGATGGCATGAAGAAGAGTTAAAGCCCCGTTATTATTGGACATGGCTACAATCCGAAGCCCAAGTTGTATTGGGTGCTCGCTCCTTTAGCTTGACGCACGCTCCTGATCTTGAATCTAGAATCGATAGCTCTTCCTTAGTGTCCCGGATGTTGGTGTGTCAAGGTTGACATTTTTGGGGTTGAATATTGTAACCTCCATTTCTTTTGCGGCTGAATATTTCAACAGTTTTTTTTTTTTAGGTTGAAATTTTTTGCGGCGTTTAAATGTTGAAAAACATTCAGGTACATAATTTCAATGCATAAATATTCAGTGCTAGAAATTCAATCACCTTTTTATTTCAACCCCCGATGGCACAGATTTACTTCCATAGACTGACTCACTGTAAACTCTGTAAAGGATAGCCGGTACAACATGAAGACTTCACAGGGTCTATCTACCCTGTTACATATTCCAAAAATAAAAACAAACAATCCAACTGATGTTTCCCGGGATGTTCCTTTGGGCCAAAAGAATTGATTATCTTGTTTGGTAGGTTTGTCATAATCAGATGCAAAAACACACTTTAGGAAAAACAAACTAAACCAGATGAAAAGAGTGTGGCGCAAGGTACTCCATAATACATTATCCATTTTTGATCTACCCCAATGACAAATAGAAATCAAATGTGATTAAATAAAAAAAAAGGTTCAATGTGTCCCGTATATGTCACGTTTTAGATAGAAATGACCCTGAATGCAACAGAGACCATCCAACATGCTATGATGATGGGCAGCAATCATGCCCGATGCTGAATGGAGACAATGTCGGCGCATAGAATCCATGGAAACATAAGAATACAGAATGAGTCGGCCCAAAGTAGCAGACCGTGGTGGCTGTAGCAGGCCTTACCCAGGTATTTGATGGTGAATCCCCGCGGCGGATTGAGCGACCTCCGCATCCATCCCTCCCTGAGCACCTCCAGGTGGTCCTCCTTCCCCTGGATCAGCAGCACATGCTCGTCTATCCATCCTAGAAAGAAGGTCTCGGACACAGCTTCGGTAATCCTCTGGTTCCACACATGTTGCTGGGTATTTTCTGCTTTGAAATCGGCAAATATCTCGTAGCCGGTGTGATGTCTCGGCAACGCGTCGCTCTCTGACACCCCGGCCGCCCCCAGCGCCTCCCCAGCCCCGACCCTGGACAACACTATAGCCAGGGAATGGGGAGCTATCTGCAGGAAAGACTCCATTATCACGTCGGCCTTTAGCGGACTATCGAATACTGTGTTCTCATTGTATTGAATCCATGTGAGACCCAGTGAGGCATAATGGGAAACAAGCGCTCCATTCCAGCTAGCAGGGTGTGTAGCTAGGAGCTACGCTGCAGCCGCCGCATAGCCTACCACTGGATTTCCATGAAGCTAGCTGGCTAGCCCCTTACATGAAAGCCATTCCTACACCTTTAGGTCCGTCTTCTTTTACGGATGGAAGATCTCGCACCGGAACCGAACCCGGTATTTACCGAGTACTCATGTCGAGCGCTGTGCGCTACCAAAGAGAGTTGACATTGGCGATTTCGGTAGAATTTAAACGTCGTTGTGTTCGGCACCTTGCAGTAAACCTAGCTAGCTGGATGCTACCGTGTTAATGAATTCACCCAGGCAACAGATGCGGAGAGCCACCCCAGCACCAGTCTTCCTCGTCGCCAGGTATCAGTCGGGTTTCGTGGGACACTTGGTCTTATTCTTCTTTAGCCTTTGACGGTTCACCAGGAGGTAATATCTCTTCAGCCGCCGGTGAATATAGTCCTTTCTCGCGCCGGACGCGCTTCAGTACGGTGCGAAAGAACACCGCTGGATGCAGGACGGTCTCATCCAGGTACGGGGACGGCGGGCACCGTTACGGAGCCGCGTAAAGGCGGCGTCCACAACACCGAGCACACCATCTTCCGGCCACATTTTCAGATTAAGACGCACAACGCAACAGGTGGTTTGTGAACGAATGCGGTCAGCAGGGGACCTTTAAGAGCCCTTAAAGCCAGTCATGTGAGAGAGTTTTTCGTGCTCGAGTGGTGGGCTCCCTTTGTCATGAACTAGTTTCCAAGTGGGCCGGTACATACTGAGAAATACAGGACATTGGATGTTTGGCGTGCTTCTGCCCTCTGAACAATTCTAACCCTGTTTTCAGAATACAATTGTTCTCTTATAAATGTCCACCGCTTACTTCCCTCCTTAAACAATAAATCCTTTCCAAATCCTCAAAGTCTAAATGAATTGACAAACGTTTTTTACACTGCTTTTTCCTACTATAATTATTTGATACAAATTAGTCATTAAGTTATAGTTTGTTATATTTTAGGTGAATGTTTCTCTCATAAGCAAAATGCTGTTTCTGCACCATGCATGTTGTTAGTGTGGGCCTGGGTGTAAGCACAATATTACTAGTGAAGGCTCTGGGCCATGCCATCTCAACCAGCCCCATGTAGCAGTGCTAACAAGGACGAAAATGCAGCAACACACATTTGCATTGGGTTTCATCACTGTGAAATAATGCCATTTACATTTTCGTTTTCAGATATTTTCGTGAATAAGTTTAAGCGTGTTTGTGATTTTCATTAGACCACATATATAGAAATTCATTAAGTTTCCAACACTAGCATTCCAGTTAAAATCTTGTATTTTATATTTAGTACGTTTCCCCTGCTAAATTCAAATAAAAAGAAAAGGCTTTCATACCAACAGCCCAGCCTTTTCCCTGCTTTCATTAAAAAAAAATTAAAAAGTGACAAAATATTTGAAAAACTATTGCTATAAGCTTTTTTTAACTGGCAACATTTCAAACTATCAAACCATATTGACAGACCACCAGACCGTACAGACAGACTACTAGAACATTTGGACAGACCAGATCAGAAAACCTACTAATGAAGTAACCATACGAAAGGATTACTGACTAACTAACAAAATGGCCCTCAGCACAATACATATACAACTCAAGAAAACACATACAATGACACTGTTAAAATCTTTAAAATGAAATGGGTCATGACTAAAAGAGCAGTTCAGAGCACCTTCTTTAAAATACATTTACATACACATAGGTTGAATAAACAGACAGAAAACATTTTGCAGTATGTAACTTTATTGAGTTAAATGGAATGAATACTATGTTTATGTGTGCGTGTGTCACTGGATTGTCACAGCCTGGACTGTCACGGAGATGGGCACTCCCCTCTGAGTGAGACTATCACATTTTTCTTCTGTTCTCTGTAAGAAACAAAGAGAACACATTACATCATTGTGGTCATGCTGCCAGGATTAGAAATAAATCAGCAAATATTAATAAAATAAGAGTTCATGATCCTTATTAATGTTTTTTTTCTATGGGGGGGGGGGGTGCTGCCATTGTGCCATTAGCATCTTGTCTGTTTCTGTGAACAAATTGATATTGTTAAATATTAGAGACCACATGCAAATATCCGGGTTACTAATAGCAGCCTGCATAGAACTATAGTGAGGAATTGTGTAACCGAATTTGAGCGAAGGATGTCTGGTGATGAGAAAAGCTGCTCATGCTCACACTTGGGGGAATTCACCAAAGCGTGAACTCAAACACAAAGCAATAAGTTAGCCGACATCATTTTGACCTGCAGGGGACGTGTTGTGTGTGTGTGTGTGTGTGTGTGTGTGTTTGTTACGTGCCTGTTGTACTGGCAGAGAACACATTCGGTGCTGTAGGTCGTTCCATCATTGCCACATACTGGATCATACTCCTTAGTGCAGCCGGCTTGGACGTAATACTTCTCACAGTCAGCCTGTACAAACACAGGCAGTTACAGGATTGCTGATTAGAAACATTTAGGTTATGTAAACAGATTGTTCTTAACATTAATCAATCCGATTTTGAAAACGAACTGCACTTCCTGTTTGTGATTACGAGAAGCATAGTATCCACTCCCCAGCTCCTCTTCAGGTAAAAACGGTTAGCTCTATCAGCATTGCTAAAGTTATTCCACTTAGCCATTGACATGTTGAGACATTCAGATATCAGAATCTGTACTATAAACCGTCAGTCAATACAACATACAGAATTAGATTGACACACCCAGCAGTCTCACCTGTGTGAATCCATCATTGGCTCCTTGTTCAGGTGCATCATTCATCTCTGCCACAGTCCTGTGGGACAGGACTACACACACACACCGATCAGATTCTAATAGGGAACAAACATTAACTTGGTTTTACAGGAACAACACTGTTCCTGTAAAACTTGATAGGTCTTTATTCACCGATCATACAAAAGATCATGAATGTGTTACACAACGTTTAACCTTAATCAGATCAACATCCACAACAGCAGCCCGGGGATCAAGCAAATCTAGAATCACTGCGTGATTCTGTAGAGCGGCGTTGTTAAGGTTTGGTACGGCAGTTCATACTCGAGGAATTTTCCCCACACCAAACTGCGTAGGTGGATCCAAGGGACCGTGTTTATCGGAAGATGATGGATGAGGAAGTAGCAACAGGTGTTTCAGTCGATAGGGGGGGTTAGGTAAGGGGGGTTAGGTAAGAAGAGTCCAGCATCAATAATTGAAGGACTGCGTGTCCTTATACCTCTTATTTGAGTCCCTTGAGATGGCTGATTCAACACAACTCGACAAAACAACATGATCCACCCCAGTTTGAGTGTAATCATGCCACCTGTCCTCATTTTTACCTTTAGTTCTGCTTTAACAATAAAAACACGTTCAACGTTTCATCAAAAATACATTCATCCGTTTAATTTGAAATATCACTCAAGATTAGGTTGCATATTACTCAACGTTTTTAATTGTATTACATATGAAGAGCTTAAGCAGGTTTACTCAATACTATGCAGTGTTTACCAATTGTAATGTAATTTTAAACTACATCCACAAATCATTATCATAGTCTCTTAATGAGCCCTAAAATCTTATCTTCTTAAAAATATTGGGGTGACATCATTAAATACTTTTTCAAAATGTTTTTTTCAAACACTTGCCGTCACTTTGTTTATTTTTCTGTCAAATTTCTAAAAAACAAATCACATTTTACGAGAACTACCCTGGGAATGAGAAGAAAAAGTCATACTCGTTCCATTGTTTTGGGTATACAGGGAAAAACATTTATAAAACCAAACGATGTGTTAATGTCATTAGTTCATGCTGTAAATAAACTCACCAGAGACCAAGAGCAGCAAAACAGAACAGAACAGTGCGGTCAGCTTCATGACTAGCAGGTTGCAGACGTGTCTCTGAGTGTAGCAGGTGTGTGTTTCACACTTTGTTTGCTTTTCGAGCACAACCTGCTGAGCTGGTTGGAGCTGCCCTCTGATTGGCTGCATTGTAAAGGCCAGGTGACACATACCTGCTCATTTGTGTCACACCATAACACCATTAGGTCACAGGAATGACACTCTGGAAAAAGAAACATCAAGTCAGCAGGCTCAAGGTCATCTGAGACTTTTGGAAATGGTTTGAAACACATAAACAGTTTGACAAACTATTTCAACAGAAGGTCCATCTGCCAGTTCATTGTGAGTAACATTTGAAAGCTGCGGAAAAAGTTTAGAATACTTTGTCACAGTCCTACATACAGTGTGAACAGTAAGGTACAAACAATCAATGTACTGTAAATAATCAAATCATATAATAATGATGTGAGGGTTTCGGGACAGAGGATGTTGCATGTGTACAGACTGTAAAGCCCTCTGAGGCAAATTTGTGATTTTGGGCTATACAAATTAAAATGAATTGAATTGAATTGAATATAATTATGATAATGTATAGCCTATTTATGCCATTTTAGCTGTAAGGATTCTATACAAATATATTATGTGTGTGTACTGAGACATACGTACTTGTCTGTTTTAGGATACCATGCTAACCAAATTATACTTAATATAAGATATTGCGATAAACTGCGATCAACGCACCGTACTATGTTCCATAGTATTCTGAAGAACACATATTAAACAACACCATGTTATACTATATTACACTGTACAAAATGTACCATATTAAACTGTATCATATGCTATTTTACTGTAGAGGCAACAATACCATGATATAGTATACTATACTACACAAATAACAAATACAACACTGTGATAAATACATGATACACTGTATAGTGTACTGTGAAATACTTTATACTTTACTGTAACATATTATAATATGCTGACTGGTCCAGATGGGAACATGACCTCATCATCACCATGATGATGGGGTCCTGCCTCCTTCCACGGCCCTGCTGACACCTGCTGCCGCTATCATTATTAGTCAACATCATAAACCAACGTTACAGACTTTGCTTTCCTGAAGTCTTTGTGCTTTCCCTCCCCACACGTATCTGTGGATGGTAGTTATATTTGATGGGGCTTAAATCATGTGCTGGTTACAAGCGATGGTGGTAACATCTGTAACGCTTCAAGGCTGGGTTAGGACTCAAGAGCAGAGACTGACACTGGAGACGAGAGGAAGTCAAAAGGATGGTTCTTTACTAATCACCAATAGTAATAATCAAATGAACTTAAAATGACTCCAACCAAAGCAGGGAAAAACAACCAACGTCTTAGGTCAAAGAAACACAAGGTATTGGCACAAGAGACACAATGAGCACAAGGGAAAGAACAATGGCAATCTGACAACTGAAGCGGTGAACACAGTGGAGTATACATGAGTCGAGTGATGACACAATTGGAGGCAGCTGGGTGGACCGGGCAGCTGAGTGCAATCAGGGGAAACACACTCACACACACACAGATAAAAAGAGACATGATGAGACTAATTAGACGTTACAATAGCTGATGGTGGTGGTTCCTGCAGTGGCCCTGCCTAGCACCTGGCTTACTACACTCAATATTTGAATCATTATGTTGTATTAGTTGAAAGTATTGTACATTGTTTACATTATTGATTCTGTACACATGATATCTATTGCATTCTGTTCATCCCGGGAGAGGGATCCTCCTCAGCCCTTCTCCCTTAGGTTTCTTCCATTTTACTCTCTGTAGAAGGTTTTTGCATTTGAGTGATTTTTCTCCCATGACAATGTGAGGGTTTTCGGTTAAATAATGTTGCATGTGTACAGACTGTAAAGCCCTCTGATATTGGCCTATACAAAGTAAATTGAATTGAATTGATTTGAACTGAATGAAATGTAATACACTAGATGCATTGAGTCCCTGTAGTGGATGTGTCCCTGTGTGGGGAAAGAAGATCAGCAGCAGAGGGTGCAAGTGGACTGCTGAGCCCGAGCACCATAAGGGTTGCCATTGGAGACCAGTCACAGTCTGCAGTGTGGCTGTGATTATTCAGATGTCAAAACATGGAAACAACATCCAGAGGAAGTTCATTCAAGTGACTTTACTCTTATTTGTTCTAATAAACGTCACAGATACTAAACAAAGCAACCAAGAAACAGAATATGTTTAATTTTATTGAAACAACTTACTTTCTCATATTGGTTGGGAAACATGTTACAGTGAATAGTGTTTTTGTGAAAAAATAAGCTAATAACATTTGAAACATTTTCTGTCAGCGCTAGCCAAAAGGAATCACATCTATACAGTGTGTTGTGGTGTACTGTACATACTAGTACACTAACCTTGTCATACCATAATAATATAATATAATTCAATAATAATAATGCATTTTATTTAAAATGCACTTTTAAGAAAACATAGTAAAAACCCGTAGGCATGAGCATATACTAGAGCAAACATCACAACTAGCGTTAGCAAAATGAATGACACCCGTCCGCGGATCTGTTGTGAAGTCTTAGTTGTTTTAGGGTTTAGTTATTCTACAATGAAAATCTGACAATGTTGTATGGGTTGGGTATTTTTTAATTCTGTATATGAAATTCACTACTCAGGGAAGAAAGGGCAAATCAATGATTCAGTATTGTAGTAAGAGTAGAGAGGGCTTTAAAACAGCGTTGTGTACCCATTTGTGTTGTGAAATCAAAGGTCCCAGTAAACCAGACAATATATAGACACTATTCTTCCTGTTTTCTTTTTCTTTGGTTCTCCTTTGGTACTGAGCCTCATGGTATCATAACCCCATTGGACTGTGCTCGCGGATGTAATGATCAAGCAGGACTTTCCACATTTCTTTGGATGTTCTCACCTGTACCTGAAGCAACAGGCCCACACCAATAGGGTCCCCACCCCTATGCTGCGTTCAATAACGCAGTCAGAATGGGAAGAAGAAAAAAGATTTGGAAATGATTCATTAATTCAAATTAACCTGTGTTGTGTCGCATGTAAGAACAGTTTGTTAACCAGTGCAACTAGAGACACCATGTGAGCTATAATTGTTTTTAAATAACCTTAATTCAGTGTCAATGATTAGGGTTAACATTTAGAATGTATCTATACTGCCAGTGTTGCTACTGGTTTGCGAAAACTGGGTTTTCTGGGTATTTGTTTGATTGTTAAAACAATCACTAATATGTACAGTGCACATTAGATTTGTCATTTGGCTAAATACACCTTTTTGAGCAAAAGTGAAGGATTATCAATGGGATTTTCACAATAGACACATGACATGGCCAGGATAAAATGGCCTGTATGTCGTTATGGTTTAAGTGTGTTAATGAATTCGAATCATAATTGACGTGTCCACTTGCTTTTATGTTTGCTTCGTTTAAATTTGACATACAATATGAGGAATAAAATAAACGGGCGCAAAAGTGCGCTAGAGGCCAAATACACACAATAGATTATTTAGCATACGGTAACATTGTCTTTCTGATTTTTCAGTTGTTGACCTGGTAGAACAGGATAATCTTAGAGATAGGATAGCTACTATGAAAGCTGTATGACTTTGAGGCGGTCATATACAGCCACAATGTAGTATAAATCTTGATACATTATTTCCGATAGCACCTGAAGGGGTCATGAGATATCTAACTTTAGCTAATCGCCTACAACGGAAACCAGCTGAGAGAAAGGGTAGGGAAGACAAGATGGCGGAGTGAGTGGGTTGCGCTTTCTACAGACGGTTGCGACCCTTGAAGTTTGTCGAAAACGCCCTGAAGGATTGAAACGATTGTAAAAGTAACATTGCCATCGGGATTGTAATTAGAAGCGCTGTTTTTGCTACCCTGCACAAAGCGAAGTCCGGACATTTTTCCGAGACTGTCCTTGCTACAGCGTTAGCTTGATGCTAACGCTAGCCTACGTTAGTTCACACTAACGTTAGCTGCAGCTACGAGTTAGCTAGGTGGTTGCTGAAGGCCGTAAGCTTTTTCGGATTTAGTTTTGGATGGACATACTTCGATACTGACACGGAATTCCGTGTTTCTTGCAGGAGGTTTTTATTCGAACGAAGATCCACTGAAGCCGGTAGCCTATGAATAAAGCGAACAAATTCGGGAGAAATCGACTTTCCAACTTGCTTTTTACGTTAATAGTCGAAAAGATTCGTTGGGGTAACATTTGCAGCTAGTTTATATTCGCCTTCATCAACGACCACTGGACATACACGACTTTGTATGTTCTGCTGACAACTGGCAAGACTGCCACACAATCTTCTAAAGTGAATCGGGTGGAGATTGCCCTTTGGTGGATATTATGGCGAGCAGCAGTGGCTCCAAGGCCGAATTCATAGTCGGTGGAAAATACAAGCTTGTCAGAAAAATTGGATCGGGATCCTTTGGTGACATATATCTGGCCATCAACATCACGAATGGAGAGGTAATTGCTTACTGCTTTCACGTCTAACATTGGGTCGGTCTACGTTGTTGGGAATAATGTAACGTTAGGCAATTTCCCCAGTGAACACAGCCGTGACTGAGGTAACTTAGACTTAATTTGAGTAGGGTTGCTATTTAGACGATAACTTGTCTTTTCAAACTGTAAAATGTATTTAGTTAAAGATGATTCACGATACGTTCAACGGATTTGTTCATTTCTCAACGTTTGTCGAGCTACATCCGCCTTCGCTGGAACTGATGCAGTAACATTGATGCACATGAGTTATCTTTTGTCTGTCGTTTTCAGGAGGTAGCTGTAAAATTGGAATCACAGAAAGCCAGACATCCACAGCTGTTATACGAAAGCAAGCTGTATAAAATCCTACAAGGTGGTGTCGGGATTCCACACATCAGGTAAGGGGACTAGTTATTCTTTTACATTCTAGTAACTTTTGTCACTGGAAAGTGACACTTTCTGTAGATGTCTTTGGCTCAGTATTGCTGCACATTCTACGGTGAAAATAAGACTAGTCCGGATAATGCTGTAGCGGCAGCAGCCTGGTCATTAGGCCTGCTAAGCTGTCCAACGTTACTATGTCTATTATAGGAAACATGTCTTGTTCGCAGTCGCTTAAAAAGCCCGTCGGCTTTCCATCGCACCAGTTGCTTTGTCTCGGTCCTGTTTGGACCTGACCCGTTTCCTTCCACTGTGAAAAGCCGAGGATAGCGCTGTAGAGAACCAACTGTGGTTGGAAATGGCCGCTCCTCTTTTGTTGTGTTAGCTCCCAACATGTCTTCCCGTACTGTGTTAGAAAATGGCGGCGGAGCTCAGGAGCGAAAACGACAAGCTAAGAGCCCCGGTACTAGTGTGTTTTCACTGCGTGAACTCGGCCCTATACTCCAGGGCCCATTAGTCCATGTTATTGCACTGCATAGGCTTTGGTGTGTTCAGATTGGGATTTAGCGTTGGCTTAGCAGAGCATGTGGTAACATTTTGGAGACTTCCACATTGTACACAAGGTATATACTATATGCAAACATACGCGCATGTCTATTTGAGGACTATGCTGCACATTTGACTGGTCAATGCTGGGAGGTGATGTGAGATATTTCGGTGTATATTGCATTATAAGAGGTTTTTGTGTTTCTGATGAGTGATTCTGGCCACTACATGTACAGCGAGAGAATTCATATGAATCTGTTATATATGACATTCAGTACTGTTTAAATTTGAATGACAGAAGCATGTTATTTAAACGTAGCCAGTTTGATCAGCTGTATTTAGTATTGCGGCTCCTTTGTTTGATCAGTTTGCATTATCACATTCTGTAGAATCAGTTAAATATATCTATTTGTATGGGAGATATTGAGGCTTTTGTGTTTCATTACTTAAAGTAATACCAACTCTGATTAGTTTCCTCTTCCAGGTAATTAATGGGGAAACAAATTCTCTCTTGGTCATTACTTTGTGTTTTTATAGGAAACCCCTAAATCCAAAACCGTACTTTTTCAGTTGATGTGTTCTACAGTCTCAAATGGTACAAAGTAACTACTGCAGCAGCAGAGAACAGCAATTATCTCTGACTGCTGTTGGAATTAAGACTGGTCGAAATGTACTGCAACAGATCATGGCCCAATAGAACCACTGCCTTATACAGTACAGCTGGCACATGGCTGAAGAGAGACAATGACCTGGGAGGCATTAAGGCATGGTAACTTTGTTGCAACCTGAGCACACACCCCTTGTGTGTTAGCTAACCCCTATCATAGATAAGCACACATGTTAGCTTTAAATGGAAAACAATTGGCATCTAATTTCTTTTCTAAGCACCAGGAAGAGAGTTCAGTTGTAAAGCTTTTTCACCTTTTACGGCAGGGACTTGAAACTTAACTCTGGTAATGATGACTTAATGTTGCAACAAAGTCCTGTTTAAGCTTGTCCAACCTGCTGGTCCTGCCTTCACTCGCACTACAACCTGGCTCACCCTTTATGCATTCCCCACCCTATTTTTCACACCGACTGAAACTACGTCTCTTGCTGAAAAAATGTTGGAATGAATAAGAACAAAAGTCAACTTAAACCAGAAATGGCTCTTCTACTGCCCCCTTTAATCTGGATTCTAGTTGGGTGTATTTCTATTTAAAAAAAACATTTGGGAGAAATTTGACTTAGTTTCAATGGAAAGTAAATGACTTTTGAGGTTGAATCAGCCCAGACTAAGGCTGATCTAACCTCAAAGAGAAGAATCTCGTCTTTAAGTTCGTCTAGTTTTTTGGTAAGCAGCCACAAACTGCATAAGCCACTGCATTGTTGTACTTCTGTGACTTTACACTTCAAAGGAGTGATGAGCACACGTATGTTTCTGACTGACCAACACCAGGCCTTGCAGATAATCCGAATTAAATTTAATAACTTATTTTTTATAGAATTAGGTCTTCATCTGTAGCATACAATATTATAGCACTACTTTGAGAGGACTAAGTCACAAGCGGCATCTTTTGAAAACTGAATGTACTTTCGCATTTATTTTTAACTCTAGCTTGGAGAATTGTGATCTAGACTCCATGCTACGTTTTTAACAGCTTTTCCTAACCATCCCCAAACATAATATCCATCAGTTGTGTAGGTTTGGGGATGTTGAAAGCTGCGGTAAAGTTTAGAATACTTTGTCACAGTCTGCTGATGGCAGCAGCAGGTGTCAGCAGAGCCATGCCAGGAGTCAGAACCAGGGTCCGCACGGCACTATGATCCACGGAGACCTGCTAGGCGAGAAAGCACAAAGAACTCCCGGAAAGAAGCTTAATTAGTGATGTAGATTAATAAAACATGGATGATTGTGGAAGGAGCGAGTGTGAGAGTGAGAGGGGCTCGGTGTGTCCTAAGAAGTCCCCCGGCAGTCTAAGCCTAGAGCAGCTTAACTAAGGGCTGGTCCAGGCTAACCTGAGCCAGCCCTAACTATAAGTGATATCAAAGAGGAACCTTTTTAATCTTTATCTTAAATGAGCTGAAAAAAGTCTGCCCCCCGGACTGAAAGTGGAAGCTGGTTCCACAAAAGAGGACCTTGATAACTGAAGGCCCTGGCCCCTATCCTACTTTTTAAAACTCCAGGAACCACAAGTAGCCCAGCATCTACGGAGCGCAGATGCCTTGTAGGGTCAATACAGTTCATTGGAATTAAACAACCATAAAGGTGGCATGTTATTGATGACCTATATTTTCCTAGGAATGCAGTGACGTGTTAGATCTATATTCAACCTGAGAAGTTGGATAAGACTAAGTATTTCGAGTCCAAGCTCCTTCATGATGTGACTATTGTGTCCACAGATGGTATGGCCAAGAGAAGGACTACAATGTCCTAGTCATGGACCTGCTTGGGCCCAGTCTGGAGGACCTCTTCAACTTCTGTTCTCGCCGCTTCACCATGAAGACGGTCCTTATGCTGGCAGACCAGGTATCTTAAAACATTCATACATCCACGTTCTGAAGCTTTCAATGTCTGAGGAACATGATTCAGTACAAACAGTGGGGTGATACTGCCTCTCTGCAAGAGATCCTGGTTCAAATCTACTAGCTTTGTGAGTAAGGGAAAGCATGGTCTCTGCCATGGTTTCCTGTGGGTTTAATTTTAGATAGTGTTCAAAAAATCAAAGCCAGCATCAGTATAAATAACCTATTTCAGTGTACTTTGAACTATTTAAACATGGCTTTCTTTTCATTTCAGATGATCAGCAGAATTGAGTATGTACACACAAAGAACTTCATCCACAGAGATATCAAACCAGACAACTTTCTCATGGGCATCGGCCGTCACTGTAACAAGGTAAGACCCATCTGAGTCCTATACATTCTGTAAGTGTGACCCCATAACGCTCTCAATAAAGTTGTATGGCTGGGTGGCCATGTTAACTTCAGAGTTCTAGTCTCTTCCCCAATTGACAAATGTAGCTTCATTAATAGTGATCCCGCTGTATGCTAAACAAAGCTTTGAATGGCTGCAACTTTACTCATAGTGCTGCTGTTTCAGAAGAATCTTAAAACTGGCGCTATGTCCACAGCATGTTTTTGTTATACTTTTATCACTGCTTTGACTGACAGCAACATGTTCTCGGCACAGCAAACACCAATCGAGTTCTAGACTACTTATTGTAAGTCGCTTTGGATAAAAGCGTCAGCTAAATGACATGTAATGTAGTTTTATGTGAAATATAATCTGAAAAGAGACCTAGTTACTGCAAAATGTGTACATCTCTTATTCTAAAATATGAACATGAAGGCAGTGAAGGAGTTCTGTGATGTCCGGTTTTTCACACTTCAATAAAAGTACAATGCGATAGACAAGATAAGTGTTTGTGTAGAACTAAAGGTCAGTTTCATTGCTTCTTAAAATGATTCATACATTATTTCTGTATGCTTTCCACCGTTTTAGAAGAGTTGTGTCATGGTTCTATCCGATTGATCTGCCAGATAGCAGACCAGACAAGTTGGACCTAACTCTAAGCTGGGGTCAACCAGGCGTTCATAATACTACTTCCTTCTGGGAATGTGCAAGCGTGCTTTTAGCTCATTAGCTACTTGCATTGTTCCATGTTGCAAGCGTTAAAGGAAAACTGTAGAACATGTAAGCTGATAATAACAAACATAATTCATATATTTCATCACTTTAGTCAATAAATAAATTATGCATTTGTTATCTTAACATTTAAATTATTAAAAAAATGGTTCTGCTATAAGGATTTACCTTTTAGGTTTGATGCTCGAGTTATAATTCAAGATTTGATCTGACAACAATTCGGTAACATGCTTTACTTTACACTGAACTTCTTGGATCAGACTATATAACTTAACATTTTTACTTAAGTTTTACTAGCAACCCAACTCACCGACGTCTGCTGCTGCTTTACTACGTTGTGTGCTCCTTTTTTTGTTTTGCTCCTGTCTTGCTGCTGTTTCTTCCAGTGAACTGTTCCTACTTTTAAAATGGTCGAAGTTTTGAATGTAATGGCTAAGCAGAATAGACACAAACTCGAGCATGATATTTAGCATTCAGTTTGAATGTTTAGTGGTGAATAGTTATCAACAGGATTCCCGAGACACTGCCATTCTGCGGTCAATGTCTACCACATAACATCAATAAGAGGCACTCCTCATGAACTCCTATAATGCCACACACTGCAGAAAGCTTAGTCTGGGCTAAAAAGCCTTTAAAAAAAATCAGTTTTAACCTTCTCCAAACACAACTTCAATTATTATAAAATATTGTATGCCAATTTTGGTCTTCACTGAACACACTACATCTGTATTAAAGCTAACAACGGAACCAGGACGCAAAACCCTACCGCCCTTCCACCCCAAATCCGCTGATAGAAGTTACATTTCTCTCAGACAAACCTTCCCACAGCTAGGGGAACGCCAAACACTAAAAGAATAAATGTTAGGTGGATGTCTCTTTCAAAGCATTCCGTTGCTTTCCTAACCCTAAGAAAGTCTTCAATATAAATATAAAAAACCTTTTTTAGCACAGCAGTTCTGCTCTAACACATGAGTGAAAGAATTGTCCGCTCGCACCAGCGGACACTCCTTCTGAAGACTTGGTTCTCCATTGTGGACAGTGATGCTGACTTACTGGCCACTCGCACAAAACGCACGTGTGTGTTAAGTTGCCTGAAATTCTTTGGAGCCCTTGCAGACAGGCAACATGTGGTTGAGTTAAAGCATGGGATGTATGTTTCTAACTTTGCACAGCAGGTGTGCCACCACGGCCCAACCTCCACGGATCTCTCCTGCTGCAGCTATTCTCTCATACCTCACCCTGCAGTCAACAACCTTTGCTAGTACATAAATGTTCATTTGTTGCACGTTATGGCTACTGTGGAGCCCCTTTTATTGAATGTATTCAATCATTTATAATGGTTTTTCAATCTAAAAGTGTAGCTAATTACATGTGTGTAGAAGAATCAATGACATTGTTTTTTTTCCAGAGTTTCTCATTTCTCATACTTTTACATACTCAAGAATGGGACCGCTGTATGTAATGACACTGAAGTATAAGTCCATCTTATGGCCAAAATGAGTGCATTCTCTACCATCGAGTCAACTGGCGGCTTAATAGTTTGTTTTCTCACCTAAACGCAGAAGGCACATGCTAAGGTTGACTTTGACGTGCTGTTATCTGGGGGTCACTTGACATCAAGTTCTAATGGAGGGTCAGCGTTACACTACAACCCTTTTATTGTCATTTCTGTACAGTTTTCAAAAAATATAAGTTCTTGCTTGAAAAAAAAATGAATTGGCTATGTGTTCATTTTGCAATTTCTCATAAAATGTAAGGAATATTTATAAATAAATGATTGGTCATCATTATAGGCGTCCCTATAGAGAAGTTGCTTTGCGTGTAGTTTCTCATAGTTGGCTTTATCTGTGCATCTCGTAGGAAATTAATCGTGGGAAGGACTTATTTCTGTACAGTTCCTAAAAAGATACAAACGATTTTAACTTGAAACAATCAAATGTATCTTTATAGTTATAACCCATCACCTAGACAATTCCATCTATGAATTTGTGAAGATATTAACCTGGTTGGATTAACATTTTCCAAACAACTTCTTTGTCAGGAAGGCCTGATTTATTTTTCAGTTTTTTATTTGTCAATGTCTGAGTGTTTTTACAAGCCCAGTTAAAGCCTAGCTACTGGGCGGGGCTCCTGATGTCAGTTTAGGGTGAAGTATCGCTGTTCATTACACTGCTCCCTAATAGTTTAATACTTGATGTTCAGGATGCTCTGGCTGAAGGTAGTCTAGGTTTGATTACGGATTAGGTGTCAAATGCTTGCTTGTGAAGACAGGATCATGTTTAAGATTTAAGGGAAGTTAAAACTCATACACCAGCGGTGCCCAATAGGTCGATCTCGAAGGCGGTACCAGTCGATCGCGCGCCTTCGGGGGGGGGGGGGGCAGACATCACACATCGCGTTCTACCACGGGAGATGACCAAAACAAATGCTAATTAGCAAGCCTTGCTTACTGGCAGACACATTTAATTTCATTCCAAAGCAACTCCAGTAAAGGTAATGTTCAAGAATGTGCGGGATGCTTGTGACTGTTTCCTTTTTCTGTCGGATGAGAGGCTCGTTGTTTTCGTCATATCGACTGTTGTAGCTCACCGCCACCACTACTAGTTGCCGGCCGGTTAGTTGAAAAGTAGCTCGCGTTCCGGAAGTGTGTGGGCACCCCTGCTGTATACCAAGTGGAACACTGTGCTTGGGATCATGCCCCAAAGCCCTACTAGAACACCCATGTTTTGGTATGGCTGGAAACGTGCTAGTGCAGAGCACCAGCATAGCTGCCTTTTGTGGTCATCGTTTCATAGCTTACATTTTAGCCTGTGTAGCTACACAAATACTTGTAAAACTTGTTTTATAATGCAAATGTGACCGCACTATATCACAGCATGTGTGGAGATTGAGTCCATCATGAAAGACAAGAGAAATGTTTGAAGATGCTCTGATGCGATGCAGGTGATCGCAGCCACTTTCCTCCAATGTGCTTCTCCAGTACAGATTTGACACCCCATGTTTGTTCACTACGTATGATTGAAGTTTTTCATCAAACAAGAGGCAGGAACTCTCCCAATGTCAGTGGTGGTCCGTGAGCAACTTGGTTAGGATGGTGTCACCAGTGGGCTGTTAGAGCGTTCTTTGTCACCAGAAATGAAACCATTTGTTTTACTGGTGGATGAAAAACAACCATGGGCTCAGGTGTTTACCATCTACTGCCAACATCCCCTCACTCCCCAAACTATTTTCTGAGCCATTGCGTTGCCTGTCTGCACTGGCCCTTATTGTCACTGTCAGACTGATATTAAACAGCTCCCGACACTTTTAGCTTGTTGCACAGGGTTGATCCTACCACGGTTGTTTGACAGAAGAAATTCATAGAAATGTGGTTTCTTCTCGACTGACGGCCGGAATGATCATTTCTGTACCACAAGGACTTAAAGTGGATAATTTGCCAGTGTAACTTGAGCCTGGCATTGGGCTTCTCCTAGCCGTACAGGACACTGATAGTTGTATCAAAGGGAGCAAACCATGTGGATGCAACCAGAAGTGCCTGTTGTACTCATGCTAACTGTGACTAAAGGTAGAGGCTGTGTGATTTTGACCCCTGCCCCTCTACTGTCTGCCCTAGTGTTTAGACTCGTCAGTCGCGAAGAGGAAAAGAAGCTTGGCTGTTAGCTCTTCTCAGGACCCATCTTTCTCAGGATTAAACCAGGTGTGACCTTTACCACAACACCAGCTGCCTCACAACAGCAGTTGTCGCTTTGCAATCATACCTAACTACTACACTTGTTTAAAGTGAATCAGACCACCAGCACCCATCTTGCACTCATAATATCCAATCTATGTACTCCCCCACCCAGTGTGCACTTACACGCATTACTATGGGAGCGGAAAGTAAACTTTCTGCCGGCATTGCCTCGAGAGTAGCTGTTGTCCCACTTTGTTGTAATACTGGGTCCCAGTTCTTCCTGTTCCTGTCTCTTCAATGTGATTGTCAAGGAATTTCTCAATTTCGGCGGCAAGACTATTTAAATTTAAAGTAAATTCTTATATTGATAAAAAGCAATCTAATTAGGACTTCAGTTCGTGGAACTGAAGTACAGCGCCCTGTTCAAGTGAGGTCAATAAGTGGGCCTTTATCTATTAGACTAGATGTCTAACATGCTTATCTGTGCAATTTCCTTTTACTATGTGTGAAAAGGGCATGGGACTCTTGAATGTAGTAATAGCTCCAAACAAGTGTTGGTTGGCGGTAAACCCCATACTTTTATATTTGTGATAATTGGCCTAAGACTATGCTTCCATAAGCCATGCGTTACCAGCAATCGGCTACTTCTGCTGTCCAAATAAGGCTTTGTGCACAACACATTGAAACCGTCAATATACATGTTTCAATCTATGAAACATTTTCTGATTTTTAAAATGGTTTTTAAATTATGCACATACTCATTGGGAGCACTGTAGACTGAGTAAGCCTAACTGATAAAGCTTTAGTCAATTCTGGGCTTGAAACTAACTATTCATTTTATTTTGTATAGCCCAAAATCGCAAATTACAAATTTGCCTCAGAGGGTTTTACAGTCTGTACACATGCAACATCCTCTGTCCCGAAACCTTCACATCGGCAAAGGAAAACTCCCCAAAATATGAAAAAACCCTTCAATGGGGGGAAAAAAGGGAAGAAACCTTAGGGAGAACGTCAGAGGAGGGATCCCTCTCCCGGGATGGACAGATTGCAATGTACTACTGTACATTTAAATGCGGATAGGTACACCTTTCCCTCGTAATTAAGGAACGGTGTGATCATTGACTGGCCTGCTTGGTGTTGTACTGGAAGGGAGTTGCACCCACAAGCTCAAATGTATTCTATTCAGCCCGTCTTAATGGAACTGAACTTGAGACCCATGTGCAAGCTGCTGTTCATGTTTGTCTGATATGATCGCAGCATGGTCCCGCAATGTCTACATATGGCGCTAAGTGGCAGTATCATTGTGTCTTCTATGTTTTTTTTAATCGGGTTTCTTTATGAACTTGTGTAGATTTGGAGGAAAGGATATTTTAAAAACCTGGGGTTTTACTTTTGTCTGTTGGGGTTGAATCTGTTTAGCAGTTTTTGTTATTTAACTTGACTGATGTCAAGTTTTATGAATTCTTACATTCACAAAGGACATGGGATGTACTGTTGTAGTTAAATGGACACATGTATGATGGCTATAAATACAATACAATGTTTAGGAGGGCTTACCTTGAGGCTAGAAATTGGTTTTTGGATGATTGCAAACCCTAAGTGTACCAGTTGTAGAAATCCCCAAGACCTTAGATTGACCGATGTCAATCTAATGTCAGAAATGTACAATAAAACCAAAGTAGTGTGACAATATTAAAATGAGAGCTTCACTGCAGAGGTGTGCTCGTTGGACATACAGCAGTAACACCGGCTTGTCATCAAGTGCTTCGTCAAACATTGACCAGCCGTGGTTAGACGACAACAGGGCTGGTCTTTTGACAATATAAGATGTATGTCGATGGACGTGCTGACCTGGGCAGTTTATTCCATGGTGAGATTAGCCTGTTAGCACACTAATGGATGTGGGGGGGGGTTGGTCTACTTCGTGAAGTGTTCACCGTGGATGCGTATGAGCCATTAAGACTTGCAGAGGATCCCATTATTTTTTATTTTAAAAAGTGACTGCTGTTTCCCCCCAGAATTAGACTGTAATTAAGTGGTGTAACAAAACATGTAACGCATTACAAAAGTGTATTTCCCTTCTGGTTGTCTAATGCAGAAATGCTAATTAACTGTTTGAGCCATTAAACGGAACGTTTTGAAGGTACTCGCAGCATAATGGCAAAAATGTTTTGCTCACTTTCTTTTCATTCTTTTTCTTTTTAAATAAAAAGTGTCATTTTGTGAATTTACCTTTTTAACTTGTGTATTATTGCACTGGGGCGTCACAGACAGATAACCAGCCTGTGTTCTCTCCCTTTCTGTCAGTTGTTCCTTATTGACTTTGGTTTGGCGAAGAAGTATCGAGACAACCGAACACGACAGCACATCCCTTACAGAGAAGACAAGAACCTGACTGGCACAGCCCGCTATGCCTCCATCAACGCACACCTGGGCATTGAACAGAGGTCTGTGCCCGCAGGTCACATCTTAATTATCTTACGGAAGCATTCATCTTAAAACATGGAAGAAATAAAAATTTGTTGGTTTTTGAAATTTCAAAACCTAAGCAGCGCTAACAAATCGAGACTTTACTTTCACAGGTAGGACATTTTAATCTGGTCTGTGTGTAAACCGACAGCACACACAAGTGTTTCCATGTTTAGACCAAACACGTGTGACAGAATCTGGAGATGCACAATTTAGATTCTTTCTCTGTACTATAATTGACAGCAAGGCTGCAGACCAACGTATTTGTGTAGACTAAAATATCTACGAAATATTTACTAAACTAATTCAAATGATTAAGAAAAAGGATGCATCTCCATTTGAAAATTGCCTTTATCTAACTTTTGACATTTTATAATTCTAATCTTTTATGCCTGGTGCTGGTTGGAGAAGCTACCGTAACTTGTTTAAATTCCTAATGTCTATTTATAGTGCTTTGAAAACCTCAGCAACTGTATTTAATTAAATCAGGTGTGCACACTTCATGCTAGAAATAGTTTCCCTTTGATCAATCATATTTTTTTTAAACTAAATAGCACTGGATATGCATGCAAGTCAATGCAACCTGTGTTTAGTAATGTGCTGCATGCAGACTAGTCGATTCGAAGTTAATTCTTGTGAACAGCATGAACCAACTGCAGTGTGATAAATGTCTGCGTACATACACTGCTCCAAATGCTCTTTGACTTGTTCCCCCACAGCTTCTCTTTTGTAGTGTTCAGTCTTACTTGCTCGAAGTAAAATATTCTTTGCTATAGTTGCTACGTTTAAATTTGATCGGCAAGAAACAGATGTGACACCCATCAGCTGAAAAAAACTTTAGATTGGATGCAAACCTGCAAATCTGTGCAGCCCAAGATCAAATACATCTGAATAGAAAATGTCTCCTTAACAACCCATTATGTTGTCTGCAGTCGCCGTGATGACATGGAGTCGCTAGGCTACGTGTTGATGTACTTCAACAGAACCAGTTTGCCATGGCAGGGACTAAAGGTATGATGACCACAGTAGTTTTGGCCACTGTATTCTCACTGTTCTGTTTTATTTCCATGTATGTATCCGGTGTTATTTGCTAATGCTTCCTTTAAGAGTTTGATGAATATAATGCTCTTAAAGCCTTACATTGGTTGAACTGGCCCAATGGTCTGCTCGACATGGCACTTATACAGCAATAATGTATCGATACTGAAAATATAGGATTTGCACATTGAAAGCATGCACATGTTGTGCTACTACAGCAGCAGTCATTTGTGGTACCAACATGAATATTCCCGCTGCAGATATAATCACTTGGATACAGATGATGTAATTCGATATTGTCAGGGTCACAGAGGGTGTAAATAGCCATTTGACTGGTAGTATGTTTCTAACAGCGTATTTTTGTGTCAGGCTGCCACAAAGAAGCAGAAGTATGAGAAGATCTCGGAGAAAAAGATGTCCACCCCCGTTGAGGTCCTCTGTAAGGTAAAGAATTCAACCCGCACAGTGGTACAAGTTGTCTTCTTCCACGTTCCCACAATATGGTTGTATGAATTCCTCCTTCCAGGGTTTCCCAGCAGAGTTTGCTATGTATCTGAACTACTGCCGTGGCTTACGCTTTGAGGAGGCTCCAGACTACATGTACCTGCGCCAGCTTTTCCGCATCCTTTTCAGGTGAATGCACGTTTAGTCAGCTCATTCTTTTGTGGCACTTATGACATAATAAAACCGTTTGCAAGGTATTCTGCTCCAAATCATCACTTGGGTAAAAAAAGATTGATCACGCCCATAGTATTGATCAGCTCCCACGTCAACTTTTTCTGTCATGAATATCACTCTATGTAATTATATAAATATGTAAATACACAAAGCATGCAACATTAGACATCCAGATAGAGGATGTTGCTTTTTGTCCCACTATTGTCCCATGCCATTGTTTGCTTTCATCATTCATTCATTCATTCTTTCCCATGTTGGTATATTTTTACAACTGAATGTTGGTAGTATAGAGCTAAATATGTTTTTGTATTTTAGGACCCTGAACCACCAGTATGACTACACATTTGACTGGACCATGCTGAAACAGAAAGCAGCCCAGCAGGGGGCCACCACCGGGGGCCAGGGCCAGCAGGCACAAACCCCCACAGGCAAGCAAACTGACAAACCCAAGCCTAACATGAAAGGTTAGTAGCAAACAGCCAAGCGACGTTTTTTACAGACACCAATTGCTCATATATTCATTCAGGATTGTATTTAGCACTATTAGATTTTAACCATAACCCACACCCCAGTGCCCCTTTTTTTTCTCAAAAAGTTTAAACACCAAATTGGAAATTCTAAGCAACTATAGGCTCTATCATTCCAACAGGAATAATAAGATAACAGAATTACATGTTTCAGGAGGCCCCTTTAAAAAATAGAAAATCCCAAATAAAATGATTTGATACAATTGGTCTGTCTTGCCGAAGCAAAGACGTCCTTGGGGAATTTGACTACTAACTTTGCTGCCTTGCTAATCTGTTCCTCTTGAGTCTGGACAACAAGCTCCCTCTTAAAGCTGACCGACTCGCTCTGATTCCACACTTGTGACTCTACTGCAGTCTGTCTTTAACATTCCCACTCCAGTCTTTATTGTTTCCCCTCCTCCTTAACCCTTTGTTTTCCGTGCTATTAAACTGACATTGTGGTCAACTCTGCCACAGTGCAATCACTTTACAATCAAATCGTAAACTCTTAATTCTAGCAGCTATTAAGATGCTGTAAGTAACCAAGCATATGGTTCTGGCAGGTCAGACCTGAAAGCAGAATATCCTTTTGGGACAGTGTACTTTTGATGTGTTCCTAAAAGTGCGGTATGTGAGTATTCCACTCGGGAGGCAGGTATGGGGAAGAAACTAGTTTTTTTTTTTTTTTTTTTTTTTTTTTCAGCTTTAAACAAGCATATGCCTTATGACAATCAGTGTTGTGTAGAGATAACTGATCATAGAAGCTTCTATAATAGACTGTTTTTGTTTTTACCACTGTTAAATATTTCAACTATGCTACTGCACATGGCTTCTTTTAAAGTGTGTTTTGAAAAATCAAACCATGTAAAGTTCAATGGAACAATTCAGTATCTGTGAGCCAACTCCCTAAATGAATATTATGTGTGCTTCCATCTATAAAAGTCCTCTACCGCTCTTGAGTCAGGGAATATGCATCAGTTATTCTAGCAGCTTCAGCCAGTCCTCACCCACAGCTCTACTCTTTCTGGGTTTAGTAGCTGCATTTCAGCCTGCATGCGTATTTCTTTTTATAGTCCACGGAGCGGTTAATATCGGTAGGAAGAGGAACAAAGGATTTGACTTGTGTGCCATCTCGCCGCTGTGCAGTTTGTCTGCTCAGTGAACACTCCCTGATTTGACATGAAACCAACTGCTGATTATGGTCTGTCACTGCAGCCATGTACAGTTGCTAATATCCATATCCTTATCCTTATTGCTTTTAGAATAAAAAAAATGCCAACACCGCCACCCAAGTGGGCAGTCTGTAAAGGGGAATCTGTCATGTACCCAAAGAGCTCATTTTCATTAGGGTGAGCGATAAAGGAATGACTTTGATCGCTGCGGCAGTTTAACCTCCACGATTTAGCTCTCATCCCAACAAGCTAGCATGATATAATTCATACAATGAACATATCTAGTTTCTCATGATATCCCATGATACTTGTGGTGACTTAATACCTGTCATCCTAAGCACCAACTGAGCCTCACAGATCACTGGTCACGAGAAAAAAGTAATCCAGCAACATGTTCTCTGGTGTTAATGTTGGGTTGGTCTCTGCTGGGGGCAACTGTGGCTCAGTGGAGAGCAGGGTCATCTTCAATGATTGTCTTAAAGCGCTTTGAGTGTTATAAGACAATAAAGAACACTTATTTTTCCTTTTGACTGCTGACTACCCAGCAGTTGGAAAAGTGGACCAGGAGTTGAGTGCTGCTATTCAAGGTGTAGATGTTTTATTGAAGCGTGCCAGCTTTCCTATGCGTACAGTTCAAAACATTTAATGCTGAAGACCCTGATATATTGCTGGTGCTTTCTAATAGCTTTCTTTTATTTTTTTTATGAAGTCATATATTCTCATTTTCTCTCCCGTTTATTTCCAGTTGAGCAGTCAGTGATGGCAGTGGCAAAGAATAACTGCTTTGAAGATCTCAAGTCCACCTAAACTGCAGTCAACACTGCAACCCGCCACTTAATTCATAAAACAAGTCTTAGTACAAGAGCCACTTCTAACCTCTGTTGAAACTGAATCTTCCTACTCTGAACCCACCTTATTGGTGGTAACTGCATACTTCCTGCTTCTTCTCCGGCTACTGCCACAATGGCTTCTTGGCTCAAAGACATAAGTCTCTTAACGTCGTCACAATGCTGCTTGGTTAGAAGCTTGTTATGTTCCAAGAACACTTGTATGGTCTTAGTCCTGCTAGCATTCTACCTTACTAGACCAGATAGACTATTGTAGAAGGAGAAAACAAAAGTTGGAAACTCACTACTTGGATCTGTTTTTAAAGCCAATGCACCTCTTCTGATCAGCCTTGATGGAGGAAAAGCATGTAAAGAGTCTGGGTCTTCGTCATTAGGAGAGGCTTCTGTTGCAACATGTTCCGTCCTTCCACCAACACATTGTGTAACAGTTACCGGTTAGCTGCCTACAAAGCATACATTATTATACAACCATTGGTAGTGTGTATACAGCCACATAAAGGCTTTCAGTCCCCTCTGACACCATGTAGCTGCACACTGGCTCCGCGGCAGAGGATCGACAGTTTGATACCTGGCTCCTATGATCCATGTTGATGTGCCCTTGTATCCTTAAGTTGCTCCCGTAGGCTGTTTCTGCGCTGTATGACTGTTGGTCCTGATGGCCAGGTGGCACCTTGCATGGTAGCCTCTTTCAAAGTAATTCCAGACTTGTATTGTATTTGACTGAATAAAATGCTTCAAGAGCTTTCAAATTTCCTTCAATCCATGTATTATCTGTTCGTAGTGAATTCTGGTGCAATAATTAGTTGCTGCTTTCCACACTTAAGTTATCCAACAGCTAAGTGTTTCTCATTAAAGGTCTTAGCGCTTCTCCTCCAGCAGACAGTCGCTGCTCCAGCTAGTTATTGTTTCTAATCACTTCCCCTTTTGTAAAGCAATTTCCCGTAGTGTTTGTTTGACTGGCATGAGCTGAAGCCCACAACAGCATTCATAAATCCTGTGTAATAAGGCTTTCCTTCTTAGATCTAGATCATATAAAGTGAATGCTAATACATGCAGGCGGTGTGGAACCTGTTGTAACTACTCCAAATGACTTGCATTAGCTGCGTTTGTTTTTGACGAGCAACTGGTCTCATCACAACTCTCCTTTCTACCAGCGATGAGCCCGTAGTTTGTATGTATGAATACAGAGACTGACAGATGTTGTCTCCACTGCCTCCCACTCTACAAACATCCTGGATTCAGAGGCCGCCCTCTTGTGCTGGTGATGTCATTCGGATCCTGAGTCTGCCGCTGTATAGTTGTGATTGCTGGAGGCGTGGCTATCAAAGTCCTCCCCAACGCAATTCTGTACTTACGCATCACTGACTAGTATGCTAAAGTGAACATGAACCAATTTTGGAACAGAAGTTTCATGAAAGTGTTCCATACAGACAGCTGAGCTAATTGTTCAGGGAGTCTGATGGGAAGAAAACGCTGTGTCACCTCCAGCATGCAACACTGGGGGGTGGCCCTAGGGCTGCTGCTGTGTACCCTCACTTGCCTCACGACAGCACTGACCTGCTGTGACCAGTGTGGAGCCTCCTTCCTACTGTCGTCACCGTCCCTGCTTTCAGACGGCTGCGTGCGTGCGTGCGTGCGTGCGTGTGCGTGTGTGTGTGTGTGTGTGTGTGTGTGGGGCGTCAGGACGCCGTGGTAACGTTGCTGCCTGTGTTTGTCTGTCTCTAGGTTTCTGAGCGCAGAAGAGTTGGTGACCAGGACCAACACGTCTCTTCCTGGACAAGCGACAAACAGAGTCTGTGTCTCTCCTTCCATAATAACTATCTATGTAATGGGAATGTATAGATCCACACGCCTTTGTCAGCTGTGTTATCTATATATTATGTGTATATATAATAACTCTGCACTCCGAAAGAAAAAGCAGGATTTTTTTGGATGTGGAGGCTGTAGCCCCCTGCCCCCACCCCAGACACACCCCTCCCCATCCAGCCCTTCTCTGTCCTCCTTCAGTGTTGACTTTTTGTAAGGTTTCTTAGGAAACTAAAGTTGAGAAGATAGTCAGCTGATCCTCTATTTTTTGTCTCCCAGTGGAAACCTCTCGAATCTTCTTTTCCCCTTTTCACTCCTCAATTATTTCACTCCCTTTAACAAAGCAGATGTTAAAGCGTGTAAAACAAAGCTCTTTCTCCCCTTTTGTTTATGAAATAATTGAATGATGCAACCCTGGATGTTATTTACTAAAGAAAAAATCAAATGTTGGATTTCTTTTTCTTTGTTTTCCTATGGTGATTAGGAGTTTGCCTGTCGACAATATAAGCATCTGATGGCAACAGTCAATGATAGAATGATACTCTGGCTCTATCCCTCCTCTAGAGCTCTGAATTATTATTAAATATGTTGTAAAATGGTCTTCTCCAAAAATACCAATAAAAACATTACATAAATCAGACTTCCAAGCACAAGTTATTAACTACCTGCACAATGAAACATGCCTGTCTGAATGTGACCAGCTGATTAGTCTTTTCTCCTTTGATCAGACGGAATGAATCCAACTGTCCCATAACATCTCAATTGTGTTTGTAGGACATTCATGTAATAGTCTCTGATCTCCCTCCTCCACCCTTGCTGCTGATTGGCTGAGATTACATATGTATAATGAGTCCTGAAAAATAGTCACGAGTACATGTAAATAGAAAAATGTTTAATACTAGTTAAATGTCTGTCTGGGAATTGGCTACCTGAATGGTAATCTGCATTAACAATTGAACCCTACATTGCATAAGAGGCCCCAGACAACCCTCTAAGCTGCTACTGCTATCTTATTGTTGGAATTGCCCATATTCAGTGTATCATCATTTTCCCATTCATACACTGATGGGAGGAGCTACCATACAGTGACACCTGCCCATCAGGAACTAACACACCGTACTCGCAACCATGGGGGATATTTGACTTGCCCAAAGGACACATGGACCAGAGCAGACAGGCATCAAACCGCCGAGCCTCTGATTGCTGTGTACCACCCGGCTCTCCACTCATCCAGTCACCCCATGTAAACGGATGTGTGGATATTCTTTATTCCACATTGTGAGCTTTAAAAACTATTTGTGTAACGATAAGGTGTATTTGGCCAGAGAATAAAGTCTCTCTCCCTCAGCTACCAGATGATTTCCTTGCTTTGTGGACACTTTCAAATGCCAAGTCCTAAATGAAGGCATTCCCACAGTCAGTGTATGAATGCTTTGGGAGGAATAGTGAGGAGGAGGGTTTGTGACAGCACACAGTGTTGCAAAGCTGTATGCATACACAAGTATTTGACATCCAGATGGTTGCAGCTGGACCAATGAGGGTACACATTGATGGTATGAATTTCCTGTTGCACATTAGCCCATCCCAGCTTCCTCTTAAACGACACCTCACCACACATGGGCTGTCTTACATTGTCCTGGTAATGTATAAAATGTTCTTCCTGTTGATCCATGAAGAAGGCTTTTGTCTCAGATCCTATGAATAGATAAACCATTGGGACTGCATGACTAACCTTTCTGTTGCATCACTCGGAACTAGTACTGTCTAACACCACCTAACATCAGCATTCTTCACCATGACCTCCTCCCAATGTGGGTGTTCCAGGACTCCTGAAGGTATTGTGTGGAACCGAGCCGGATTGCTACGGGACCCCAGAAATAAACGCCCTTGTCCCCGAGGCTCAGCGCCGTCACATGGGAAAAACCATGTTTTGTGGTTTTCCCCATGTGACGACATTTATCAAAACCTCTTCATTCAGCTGAGAAGCAAAGGTATGTAGGTAACATTCATACAAGTTGGTCCAGTATGTTAAAGAACCAGCAGAATAAGCTGGCCATACATATGCCCCCTCAGCAATATGCTTGTTTTTGTTTGGATTACTCAGTCACACCATGCCAATCCAGCTCATGTTTACGTAGTGTTCAAAGCAAGCCACCTCCTAAATATTTGCAGTATGGGTAAGTGAGTTTCACCGTTGTAAATGAGGTGTCGGTACATGTTTTTGATTCTACTGAAAGATTTGAGTTGAATCTATAAAACCAATCCAAAAAGAAGTGAAGTGTTAAAAAGATTCAGAGGTATATATACTGTCTCCACATCGCTCTGGAGCTCTGGATGGATTCAGCCAATCGCAGGGCAGTCCATCGTTGTTTGTCCATGTTCTCTAGATCCAGGGTCATGGCCACGGTTAAACATGATGTGTTGACCCATCTTCACACTGCACCTGCTCCCTCTGTGGACTTTGTGGCGGTGTAACAACAGCACACTTCTTTCTCCCTGACACACGGCCATCTTTTTATTAATTTTGTTATTTTTTTAGTTTCACTGAACGATTAATACGACAAAACAGTAAATTGCAGGAAACAAAAAAACACGGCCATCTTGAGTCCTGTAGCTGCTGAAGGGCGTTCACACTCCAAAGCATACCTGTTGGTTGGGTGGATTCATTGAAATGAAGTTGGTGTCGGCTCACAGCCTTTTGTCTCCTCCATGTTATGTCTAGTAGCTGAAGCAGTGTGTTCTCACTGTGTGTACTTCAGAAAATGTTGTCCTTTAAAGACAATTCTGCAATCCGGGTGAATCGCTTGTGATTCCAGCTGTGACCTTCGTTAAAGTACAGGACATCTTTTCGGGTGGCCACAACAGGTCCTCATACCGCAGCTGACCTCCTGTGCCAACATGTCTTTACTTACTCCTTTACTTTATTTTACCTTCTGTATGTTAGAATGAAATGTCGCGACAGTTTATGCTGTTAACTCTCTTTGCAACCTGCAACTGAATCGAATGGTGTCGGTGCATTCACATGAAGGAAATACCAGTAAACAATTGAAACCTTTAACAGTTGTAAGTGAAGCAATGGCCTTAAAAAGAACAACTTGTAGGATTTGTTTGAAGGAAAACATTTTTTAGAGGGGCTGATCTCAAGTGGGGAGCGGCCTGTCAAGTAGGGCGAGGAACCATTATAATAGTTTGAACATGCTGGAGCCTCAGGTTGTATCTGCCACTCAAACTGTAAATGAAAGAGTAAGAACCTGTAGAAACCAGTCAAACCTGTGAAGGCACACCTTCGAAGGATCAACAGAGAGCGCAGACGATCAGGTGTGATCGGTACTTGCAATCATTATCAGTGTGAGACTCCACACTGATACTTCTTCTCATGTCATGGTCATCATGGGAGCCTGAGGCGTTTATGTGTGTGTAGAGCAACAGTGTAGATCTACTGAGTTTGATAACTTGCGGCAACTTGGATTGAAGGACTCACTGTCCTCACCAAGCAAACAAAAGATTCAAGCCTAACTGAAAATGACCATTGACCCTTACACCGACCCTTAAAGCTGAGGCAAACCTTGACTAAACGGGTATGACTGCACTTGTGCTACTGGGGCAAACCAGGTTACCAAGATCGAAACCAATGGGTTACCTCGTTGGGCACCACGTTGCTCTGCAGCTGTGCTCTTCCACTGTGTGTTGGTCAAACAATGAGTTTGCTCACTGACTGCACAGGTTGACCACACCCACTTCATGCTGACTGCAGATATACTGTACATGGAAATGCATATTGATAGATGGGGATGCTAACACAAAGCATTCTACCAGTGTAGAGGAGAACAACACCACATAAACAACCTGCTCTACAAATGTTTTAAGTAGAAAAATATATTCAGGATGTTGATTTGCTCCTCACCGGGTTAACTTCATGGTGTATTTGGTCCCACTCAGTATGGGTGTTGGATTTGACTAACCTCAGTGTTAATCTATTTTGAGTTAATTAATTGCAACTTTAAAAAGAGTAAAACGTGTACACCAGCATACAGTGTGTAGTATTATTGAAACACAACTCTACTGTTGATGTAACCCTGGAGAGTGTAAATGTTATTTGCAGTCCTGTGGAGAGAATTCACTTTTCTGTGAGCTGTGCTCTGGTCAAAGAGTTTAACAGATTTCTCCAACAAATTCCTTCTCTGGTTGGTAAGAGGTTAGGATGACAGCATCAGGAATCAGGAATCGTTTATTGCCATCATATGTTAGACATACATGGAATTTGACTTGGCGGTTGGTGCATGATGGCAGACAGTACGACAATGACAACAGACAACGTAGTGCAGGAATAAGATAAAAATATGATAAAATATAGTGAAATATATGCTATGGGTTAGTAAGCTAAAACTATGGGTTAGTTAAGTTAAGAAAATAAGATAAAATACTAAAAATAAAGATAAAGTGCACCAGCTAAGAGAATGTGACAAGTGAAAGTGGCAAAGTGTATGTACATGTGGAGAGTCCTGGAGAGACGGCAGATTGCAGCCAATCACCCTCTCTGCAGAGCGGAAGACATGCTGCAACCTACCCTTGTCCTTGGCAGTGGCTGCAGCGTACCCAGTGAGGTCCTGTGCGATGATGGAGCCCAGGAAACGGAAGGAGTCCACAGTGGTGACGGGGGATTCACACAGGGTGAGGGGGTAAGGTGGGACTGCGTTCTTCCTGAAGTCCACAACCATCTCCACTGTCTTCAGGGCGTTGAGCTCCAGGTTGTTCTCGCTGCACCGTGTCACCAGGTGATCAGACTCCCACCTGTAGGCGGACTCATCCCCACCAGAGATCAGTCCAATGAGGGTGGTGTCATCAGCAAACTTCAGGAGCTTGACAGACTGGTGACTGGAGCTGCAGTTGTTGGTGTACAGGGAGAAGAGCAGAGGGGAAAGAACGAAGCCTTGGGGGGAACCGGTGCTGATGGACCGAGAGGCAGAGACGTGTTTCCCCAGCTTCACGTGCTGCTTCCTGTCGGACAGGAAGTCAGTGATCCACTTGCAGGTGAGAGAGTTTGTTCTGCAGCAGAGACGGGATGATGGTGTGGAAGTCAGAGCTGAAGTCCACAAGCAGGATCCTGGCGTAGGTTCCTGGGGAGTCCAGATGCTGGAAGACGAAGTGGAGGGCCATGTTGACAGCATCTCTACAGACCTGTTGGCTCTGTAGGCGAACTGCAGGGGGTCCAGGAGGGGGTCGGTGAGGGTCTTCAGGTGGGACAGGACTAGCCGTTCAAAGGAGTTCATGACTACAGAGGTCAGGGCGACGGGTCTGTAGTCATTCAATCCTGTGATCCTGGGCTTCTTGGGAACAGGGATGATGGTGGAGGCCTTGAAGCAGGCTGGGACGTGGCACGTCTCCAAGGAGGTGTTGAAGATGGCGGTGAACACAGGAGACAACTGGTCAGCACAATGCTTTCGGCTTGTAGTTTGAGGTTTTTAAAGCCTCTCCAAACCAAAGCAGTTGTTAGCTGAAAACTGATGTTGGAGTCTCTCAGAATACAGTCGTTTAGCTTCTATCACCGCCTTGCTAAACCTGTATTTAGACTCTGTGTACAGGTCTTTGTCCCCACTCCTAAACGCCTGATCCTGATGCAGATGTAGTTTTCTGAATTCCGCTGTGAACCAGGGTTTGTCGTGATCATGTTCACTGCTGTCGCGTCTCACTGGCGGATAAGATCTGCTTTGCTTTGGGTCTTTTGTTCTTTCTTTTGTTTTATTCTTTATTAATCAATAGACACATCCCTCCACAGATACAGATTTACCTACAGAGGTTTAACTATATACACGTTGAACAACCACCGCCTCCTAGCAACACCTGTGCCAGCTCATAGCCACACATTGCCTGCCATGTGGTCATTAGCTTAGCTTAAAGCTACCCCTTTTTACTGTATCTCCCCCTCCTTATCTCACAAACACAAACATTCACTCACCCACACACACACACTCCTCCCCCTCCACATGCATGAATCAATGTTTTGTTTGGATGTTAGGACATTATATAATAGCTTTTGTTGATTTCAAATGGTATTGAACCGATTAGTATTGTTGGAAGTATAAAACACTGTTATACTTAAAAGAGCAGTTTTCTGTGATTTAACTGTGCATATTTGCTGTGATGGTGCCCGGAAGCAAAGCCTAGTGTTCAAACTGAAACCTTCTAATGAGTTGATTTATAATTTTGTTGCTGCAGGATACAAACAAGGCTGCAGCTAAGCTTTTGGTGAAACATTGAAAGAGTGAGCCGTCCTAAGACTGACTGCACCCTATGTGTGTCTGTTCAGCTGACACAGCAGGCAACTGGTCTGGACTTTGACCACAGTATGGAGGAGGGATCCGCCTCCTTGGACTGACCCTGACACACCGTCGGTGTCTGTGTTCGTAGGGGAGGCTGAGGGGATACTTGACATAAAGCACATATGAGCTGCTGCTTTCTGTTCTCAGTTTACTTACACGCATAAGAGAGCATCAATAAGAAGCCTTTAAATGGGCTCCATAGCACCCCGACACTGCATGCCATGAGTTCAGACATGGACATACACAATATGTCACTGAGACGATGGCTTGAATTTGTCTCTCCTCTTTATTTTTGTTTTTCCAATTTGTTTATTCATCATATGTTTGTTCTGTCTTGTTGCTGCTGAGGTTGAACACTGTTCATTGTGTTCATATGCAGTATACTGATTACCAATTCAAAAAATCCAAAGGGTCGTTGCTGTTTTGCTTGTAATATTCTGAAGAGGCCGTATAGAGCGGATATCTCACACTGAAATAAAAAGGAGGGCAGCAGTTGTAGAGTACTGTGACGTACACAGGGAGTGCCACAGCGCAGGTACACACCTTCACAAATGCCATTCAACAATGGGGCCGACTCATAACTATTATATGTCTTGGCAAATTAAATAAACTTTATCTGAAGCCACAAGCTACATAAAGGTTATGAGAATATTTGGGAGCCGTTGTTCTGAACATCTAGAAATGGATTCGACAAAACTAAGCCAAAGATATTTCTACCTGTCAAAACCAAACCAACTGGCCTACCTAAAAAGAGCTTCCCATTAGGCGAGTTTGAATGTAACTAGCATTCATTCGTTATCAACCTCACACATACTTCATTATTTGCCTGCTCTGTTTTCAATGTGTGTGTGTCTGTCCATACTGATTCACGGAAAGTTTTTAAATAGTATGTAAAGATCCACATGAGGAAATGTTTCTACTCAGACTACTTGGTTGGGTTTGTCATTGTGTTGTGTCCTTTCCGCTGCATGGTGTGACTCGCCTCGCTTCAGGTAACAGGTGCTTTTGTGTATTCTGTCTTCCACTGAGGCACTATGACTCAGGGAAGGCGTGATGCTCACCTGATTGTAGAGATAAAGATAAGGCAAAGAAATGTGTGACTATAGCTGTGAGATAAATATGTCCTTCTGGAATGTAGAGTAAAACTAGTCCGATTCTATTCAAATAGTCCATCTTTAGCTTTGTATTACTTTTTTCTGTTGTCAAAACAAGATGCAAAACCCCACTGTTCATATGGATCTTATAACCTATGACCGTTAATAATTGTCTTCTTACAGAACTGGGGATGGTTTGCATTCACGCTGCTGTCTACTTCGTCTACAACAAAAAAAGGTTTCCAACCAAATTTCTTTTTTCCCCCCTCCTTGGACATTTCTGCTTTTGATTGATAGAAAGCCATTATCTTCATGTGCCTTTAAACCTTCATAGTGTGGAAATTATTTTAGTTTTTAAGTTAATATGCTCCAACCAACTTCAATTCCAGCTCTGCACTAAGGGGATTTATTAGCTTTTATCATTTTCTTTAATGGTACTCCTTGACTTGTTAACATCTTGTAAATCTGTCTTAGATGCGTTCAGATCTGTGCTTGTAACTGTTATCACAAGTGATACTAAGTCATTATTCTGTTTTAAATGAAGGGCTGTGTGCGTGCGTGCGTGCGTGCGTGTGTGTGTGAGAGAGCCATGTTCCTGTTGTCTCAAAGCCCAGAAAGCAGGGGGGGGGCAGGAACAGCAGCATGGGAGGGGCTGTTAGAAAACAAGTCTGCTCCTGAAATGAAAGCATTGGGACAGGCATCGGGTTGATGACTCTGAACATCCTGTAAATACACACTGCTCATGTAGGAAGTTCTCTAAGAAGGTGGAGGAGGAGCATGTGAGCTGCTACACGCTACAACTGCACCACCTTGTGGTCACACATCCCCATTACCATCAGTGAGAAGAGATGGTAGCCACAGTCGGGATGGATGAATGTTACATGTATCAATACAATTTATACTAATTGCTATAATAAGAATAGATTTGTTTCAGCAGAAGGCTTCACTTCACACACACACACTGAATCCAATAGTCATGGATATCTGGAGGACAAGCTGGCGTTTTACAGGAGAAATAATTTCTACTCAACCTTTTTGTAGATGATTCATCATCATCATTCATTGGCATTATTGTTCGGACCTAATTCCTTACCTCTTTGATCATTCCTGTAATGATGGTGAAATACAGTTTACAAAAGGCTGCACATATTTGAAGCAGTTTGTCTTTGTCCTGATTTTTTTAAAAACATTTTATGTGCGTCCGTTTTTTAAGTTGATGATGCAACCTGTTCTATTTTATGGAGCTTTATCTTTGACATTTACCATAGTTGAATAAAGTTCAGCTCTGTTACTGTATTTCTCTACTGCATTGTTTTCTTTCTTTGTTTTGAAATCCAAAAACAAGAATTTGAGTTGTTAGCCAATGAACTTCTAACATGGTAAATAGAGTACAGGGAACCATTATCTTATATTAAGAGTAAGGACAATTTCAGGGCTATCTTAGCTGCAACTGCTTCATTAATGGTCAGAATTAACCCTCTCACGGCCGCCCACTTCCTTTTTCCGGTTTTGGATCTAAAACAAAAAACCAGAAACGAGTGTTTTCGTTTTATGGTTTATACGGTTAAAGGGACGATCAAAAGGTACACGGCGGGCCCGCGAACACATGGAGAGCTGTGGGATTTGTAGTATTATGGTGATGCGTGCGATATACCGGCGGGCCAGCTCTAATAGTAAATAGATTTGATCATGCGGGCCAAAGATAATTAATTCACGGGCCGGATGTGGCCCCGCGGGCCTTGAGTTTGACACATGTGCTATAAAGGATTTTTTTCTGTGCTAAGTAAAGGATCTGAGTAATTTTTCCTTCCCTTTATATATCCCACTGTACTTCCAAACTGCAATATTCATGTACAATAAATGCATACAAACGTTTCTTTGTTTCAATGTTTATTCAACCATGATCAGTAGTCAGATAGGAGCCAGGGATTGGTTAAAGTTACACCTCATGAAAAGGAATGTGACATGTACACACAGTACAGTATGAATATATTACACACAACACAAATAATGATGTGTTAACTGGTTGAGTGGATAAGCCCCGCCCCCAAGAACAGTATTTCCAGGAATCCCCCTTTCTGATAGGTCAAGGGATTCCTGGGAAAACTGGACCCCAGGAGAGAGGAAATCAATAACTTCTGTTTCTGTCATCATCCATCACCAGAACCAGTGCAGAGGTTCAGAATTCATATGTACATGAATAATAGAAAATGCCAAAAACCTCATGTCTGTACTTTTCTCCTGAATGCTGAAATCCTTGTAGGGTTCTCAGGATTTATTACAGCTATTTAACTATATTTATCCGAGATGGATGTGGTCCGAGTAATTGCGCTGGAAGCAGGGGTAGGATGCGGGCAAGGGGCCGCCCACTATACTAAGTCCACATTAAGAGCAGCGGGCCGTGAAGCAGACCTTAAAGAGTTTCTAGTCCACAAAACCCCCTCCTGCCGCACATAACGGCCCCTGTAGACCTGCTGCTGGACACCGGGTTTTCTGTCCTCCGTCCCGAGCTACAGTGCTTCATCTCAGACTACCAACTGACCAGAGATGCAGCACTGCACCATGGGCCACAGGGATAACTGACCGCATACACAGCATGCAAACTGACAAAGAAATATTATGCAAAAGGGATGGATTTCAGCTATTAGAAATCACAAAACTATACACACCCAAATGAGCCGACCTTTGCTGACATGAATCCGAGGGACGCATGTGACATTGCATGTGTCCTCATGACGAGACCCGATGGCATTAGAATAAAGTTATGAAGGACCTAAGCTAATAATAACTTTGTATGTGGGAGAGAGAGAGAGAGAGAGAGAGAGAACGATTGCACATTGAACATATTTGTTGAGGAGGGGTCAACAGGAAATGGTGTTAACCCCCAGTAGACCTACATAATATTTACTTCCTGTCATGCTGCTGCTCCCTTTGACATTCCACACGTGCACACACTCACACAGATGTACCCACATAAAATAATGTGTATGTAATGCTCACCTCTACATGCTCATCTCTGACATCTGAAATACAAAAAAGCCTTTGTTGAGAAAGAGACATTACTGTAGACATTGCCTTTTGTCCCTTCAGCGTTACTATGTGCTCTGAACTGTACATTCAACATGAGATCCAGATGAAGGACAGGGTTAAACACTCTGATCAAACAGCTTGAATGACCCACAGTAGAAAACGGCTGGTGTTCACCTCAAACTATCAACCTGAAACCTGGTACAACTCTGGAAAGCAGCTAAAGCTGTGGAGGCAGTGGTGGATATATCTTCACCCATTGATGTTGCTCTGTGAGGAGTTTTCTGGATGCATATCAAAGTAACACATTGGCATTCATTCCTTCAGGACAATCAATTATTTCCAAAACCACCAAAAGATAAAGTGCAAAACAGACAACACTGTGTAGAGTCTTGAAGCAGTTCTCTCTTACCCAAAGGGCAGGCTTGGAATCTCCATCTTTGATCGCCATCCTCTCAAGGCAACACCTGGTAGAAGATACAAGTGTGAAGTGTCAAAAAGTGTTTGGTTCTCTGAGCACTAGTAATACTCCAACTCCATCACAGAGGACATGGAGGAGAGAGAAAGACACAGCGAGAGAGAGAGAGAGAGAGAGAGGGAGAGAAAGAGGGAGAGAGAGACATATAAAAGCAGAGGGAGAGAGAGAGAGACATATAAAGGCAGAGGGAGAGAGAGAGAGGGGGGGGGGGGGAGAGAGAGAGAGAGAACAGCTGGTAGTTCTCCAGGAATGCTCCTGTGCTCGGGAAACTCCCAGTCTGCCCATATAAGGCCTGAGCCAGCCTTTTATTTTGGGGATCATGGAAAATGGGATTGCTGCTTTGGGTAAACATTCCCTCTTCCAGTCTGTGATCGCTCCCACTGATAGTCTCTCCCCGCCCCCCCTTTGCCCTTCTTCTTCTTGTTCTCCTAGCTGGCTACATTCATTCCCTTTTCTAGGCACAGTGGGGAGAGACTCACTTAAAAGGCCATGGAGGAGGAGGAGGAGGCCTTCATCTCACACTGTGCCTCTGGCCCTCTGGCCCAACAAGTCCATATTAAGAAGAGCGAGTCTCTCTCTCTGTCTCTCTCTCTCTCTCTCTTTCACGTGCACCCCACACACACACACACGCACAGTCACACAGTAGGACTTGTCTCAAGGTCTGTCCTGAGGAAGTGTTGCCCTCACTGAAACATCCAACAAACAAATCTGCCCTCTCTCAACGCATTCTGTGTGTGTGTGTGTGTGTGTGTGTGTGTGTGTGTGTGTGCTACATGACTTCAAGCTTCAATCCTTGCTTCCTGTTCAAGTGTAACATCTCACACAGCAGTAAGTGTTCGGTATGTCTTCTTGCGTCTGTAAAACGTTTTTTTATGTAGATTTTTGAGACTTTACATGGAAAGGCATTTACTGCATGTTTATTATATCTAATAACGACGAGATTAATAAGCGGTGAAATGAGTGAAAATATAATTGTGAACAGTTCCAGCAGGGAACCCCAAATTTCCCTTTACCAGCTCTGACCAGGGATCCCAAGGGGTCTCGCCCAGGGGGCATCAAACCCCTCCAGTGAGAGTGGGAGATCACAGACCAAAGATGCCATCAGAACCAGATCATCTCAAAAAAGCAAAACTGTGATCCCCAGCACCCCAAACTGGAAACCCTTCTATTATGCATTTCTACAGCTCAACCAAGTAAAACAGAAGTACTAATAATGGTTTCAAAAGGCTAAGTGGGAGAAACTGACGACTGTAAGAAATATATTAGGACTCATCGCATGCCAAAAAGCAGTAAATTGTGGCAATTGTGATTTACACATAACTAGCAAGAATATAAGAATATAATAAGCCAGCATGTTTTATATACATACATATTTAAAATGTTTAATCTGGGATCTTGTGTAGAACAGTGTGTAGCCTGAAAACATCAGGTCTTATTTTATTGAATCTTGTTTTCATTTGACTATTCTTGCCTCCTGTATTCTTGTTTATTCTACTGTGTGGTACTATGTGTATAACTGTGTAACTATGTGTACTGACTGTGTTACTATGTGTAAAAATGTGTAACTATGTGTACTGACTGTGTTACTATGTGTATAACTGTGTAACTATGTGTATAACTGTGTAACTATGTGTACTGACTGTGTTACTATGTGTAAAAATGTGTAACTATGTGTACTGACTGTGTTACTATGTGTATAACTGTGTAACTATGTGTACTGACTGTGTTACTATATGTACTGACTGTGTTACTATGTGTAACTATGTGTACTGACTGTGTTACTATATGTATAACCGTTTTACTATGTGTATATGGTCTGTGTTATTCAATATGTGTTACCATGAGTTACTATGTGTTATCAGTTGGGTATAAAAAGTGTACAGCTGCGTTGCTCTGGGCTAAAAGACGTGTATTGCATTCCAATACAACAACAACATCAATGGTATTATGCATTAAGTACCACACATTAAATTCATCCTCTTCCTCAACATTATCTTGTTTTTTGCCAGCTCCCGTTAAATAACTACATACACAAATGTTTTAACATGTTTAATTTCATGTCATACATATAAAGCTGATTTGGACAAGTTTAATCAGAATAGGACTTCAGATGGAGGCCCGTTCCAGTGCAGTCACAGTCTGACCACAGGCTACTAGCCCTGGGTGGGAAAATGTGTGTGTGTGTTTAGACACGCTGTGATAGCTCAAAGCCAATCTCTCCTGTTGAGCCAAACATTGCCTAATATGGTCTTCTTTCTTTTTCTCTGACTCTGTAAATCACCCACAGGAAGCCCTTTCTGCATTTACTTTCTCAGTCACACACACACGCACGGACACAAGCGCACACACTCACAGCTAAAGGACGCCTGTGCAATGATTTTTAAAGCTTTAGGGCAGACGTCACCAGAGGGGTGAGTTGATTAAAGAGCCAAACACTGTGTTAGAGTACAAACATGGCTTTTAAGTGGGTCTTAAAATCAATTACCAAAGAAGGCAATGCTGGACACCGTAGTCTCCTAAGAAAACACGTTCCCTTACAAGTTAGCAGCACTCCTTTAACATTAAGAGAGAAATGTTTATCATGAATTACAGTCCCAGTTTGAAACACAAAACCGCCTGGTTAGGTTTTCTAAAACATCATCAAGGTTTTGCTAAAAATGAGTAGATTGCTAATTGAACCTTAACACGATGTCCCAATAAGTTAGCGTTGACTCCTTGGTAAAAGTCCTGTTTTTGTTTGAATTTAAGAGAATAACTTGATACGACAACACTGAAGACACTGTAGGCTAAAAGCTGCTGAATAAACTATCAACACGTTTGAATGTCTTCACGTTTTGTGTTTGCAATATTGGGGAGGATTGACATGAAGGTTTTAGTGTGAGCCAGGAAAGAGGCTGTTGAAACCCTCATTCGATCATACACATATCAGTTAACAACATAAAGATTATTAGAGAACGATTGTGTGTGTGCGCTTCTCTCCCCATCTATTTTTCTACATCCTCTCCTTCCCTACAATTCTCTCAACCTCCTTATGCCTTTCCCCCTCCCCTCTTCCCATGTGAAATTGACCCTGGGAATCAGGGTCTCTTGGTCCCAGCGGTGCCTGTTGTGTGTGTGTGTGTAAGGGGTTATGTGAAAGTCCTCCTAACCCAGTCCCCCCAAGACGTTTGACTGCTACATAAATAAATGCAGCATTTCCTCTTCTCCTCCCTACCTACACTTTCTCATGTCCATTACCGTCCTAAGAAGGACACATGGCTTTAGAACACACATTTCATTAACTGGATCTGGGAACAGAGATTCCTAAATAACCATATTATATACACTAGGAAACTATATCATTATGTTATCAGTTAAACTTCTCAACCTCGTCCCACGCAGCAGCCAACCACCAAGACCTCTACTGACGGAAGGGAGAGGATGACATATGACGGCCTCATTTTACCATGAGCTAATAACAGACACAGTTGTATCAGTGAAAGGTCTCAGCAGGTTGACAGCCATCTATGTGTGGATGTACATTCCAGAGGTCTGGGTGCATGTTTGCGTGCTGTATTTGTTTTGCTGTCTTTCTTAGGACCAGTGACAGTTTGAACCATCATAATGATGACATTCCCTTTGGCTCCAAAGGACTGTTTAAAGGAAACTATATTTAAGTCAGATATTTAATCGGGATGGTTGAGGCTAATATGGCTTGAACTAGGGAATGCATTATGTCAACCAAGGTCCTCATTGATAGAGAAAGACAAACTTTTGTGTGAGCGTTTGGGTGCTCCTACCTGGTGTGTTTCCTGCTCACCTCCTGATGTCCTTGTCCTTCATCAGAAAACACACAGCAGCGTCCTGAGGAAACAGACATGAGTTATGTGTACACTAATGTGTGTATGTGACTGCCTGTAGTTTGCCCTTCCTTTAACACTTACTCCCTATTGTACATCTTGTCAATTGGTTGGTCCTAGTCACTGATGCTGATCTAGCAAATGACAAGAGACCCTGTGTGAGACCAAGCTGTAGTGGCTGTGTTTTTCCCGTGTAATGCCAACACTGCACCCTCATACCAAGTCCCCCCCCTGCTGGCGGGCTGAATCTCAGTGGCCAACCTTTTCATCCTGGGACAGGATGAAAAATGAATAATAAGATGACCTCTCTATGTGTTAATGCGAATCCACTCCATCTGGTTCAGTTACAGTCCGGTCAGTGGCTATTAAAGAACAACGTGGGTTCTGGACATTTGAATTCCTTTTTCCGACCCTGCATATTTCTTCTTTTTGGCATCAGTCAGTGTAGCTGAGTTATTCATCTAAAAAGCCCAAACACCCTGTGGGAAGTAGGCGGGCTGTCTTATCCACTGGAGTTGTTGCAGCAATCAGATTGTGACCAAACCTCTAATCCAGCCAACGGTGGATGTGCCATTTTTAGCTGCTGGCAAAATGACACAGAGTGGAGCTCCTTCACTAGGTACCGGCACACTTTCTAATACCTTCAAAAAATGCTCACTTTGACAACATCTAGGCCTGATGACTATGTGTCAATATGTCAACATATACTAGAAAAACTGTTTTGGCTGTCAGTGATGTAAACATACACATATATAGGAGAGCCTCTGACCATACCTTATTCTGAGCTGCAGCTGGATGCCTGTGGGCCTGGCGAGGTTTCTTGAGGCTTGTCATCTCCACCGGCAGGTTCAACTTCAAAGGCTTATCTTTCACGTGTCTGTCTACTATGAAGCTGTGTTTTAGTCTAAGAGCAGCAGCTTCAGCCTCTTCCTTCTAAAGCTTCAGTAGTCTCACAGAAAGCTCAAGCTCAGATTGCCCTGAAACAGGATTGCTCATCAGTGTGGGACACCCTGGGCTCTCTGTGTGTGTCTCACTTATGAAGAAGATGGACTGCCAAACAACGCATTCCTCCATTACCTTATATGGTCACTGGGGGGCGGGATTTACACCAGGGAATGCCCCCTTTGAACATGACTGATTGGCTGATGTCAGGCAAACCAAGAAGCCTCAACTTGTGACCTGTAGCGTCTGTCTGGGAAAGATGGGGGGAAGGAGAGACTGAGGGATAAACAGAGAGAAGAAGGGAAGGAGAAAAGAAAGGGAGGGAAGAAAGGGGGGCCTTTGGGAGGAGGAAGAGTAAAAGAAGGCAGAAGCTGAGTAATAAAGAGGATGTGAAGAGGGAGGGGAGGGTGCCAAACAAGAGAGGAGGAAGGAATGGGAAGGAAAGAAGAGGAAAAAGGAGTAGAAGGGAAGAGAGGATGAACAGAGAGAAAAGAGGGGTGTGTTTTGGAGGGCGGGTATATGTTACTCAGTTGAAGGAAAAAAGCATTTGAAAAACATCATATTTCTTCTAAATTTGGGCTTTTTCTGCATCGGACAGAAAGCAAATTGAAATACCATGTGTAACTTTTTACACGGCTGAAAGACAGACAGACAGAGAGAGAGAGAGAGAGAGAGAGAGAGAGAGAGACTTATGTACTTGTACTCATAATGGCACTTTTCTATAACATGTTAACATGTTAACATCTAGTTTCTGCAGGATGTTCTTTTTTCAGCAAAATAAAAAAATTCACATAATAAAACATGTTAAATCACTTTCAAGTTTTGATCATTATAAAATCGTTCTTAATTTTAAAAGAATATGCCACCATCCTTGTTTTATGTGGGTACCAGTAGGTTTTTGAATTGATTAAAAAATGTGACTGTTAAGGCTCCCAGTTAAATTGGTGAATGTGTGGTGGAGGGCGCTGCTGAAGATCTGGAGAGTGCTGTGAGACTCAGGATCCTGTGGGACTCTTTGCTCTCTCTAATGGCGCGTTTCCACCGAGCGGTACGGGTTGGGTCGGTACCCTTTTATTTGTGTAAAGAACCCTGGTTCAAATCCAGAGGCAAGTGGGGGGGGGGGGGGGGGATTGAACCCTGTATGTTGGCTACATTTTGCTCTCAGTGGTCTCTATTTTTTACTTTGATCTTTCCTCCATGAGAGAGAGAATGGGGGTGGGGGGGGGGGGGGGGGGGGGGGGGGGGTAAGGTATGAACTCCCCTCTCTGTCTGTTCTGACTCTTGTGTCTTAATAAGGTAATGTTTGGAGATGGTTCACTGTTTACAGCAGCTGACAAGACTGGGCTATTAATGATGGCAGCCAAGCGTGGACTTACGTGCACACATGCACGTATATTACCCTTTACTAGTTGTACAATGAGTCCACATCAGAAGTAAATGTTATACAAATATGCCAGAGTGTTTGCAGTCCCTTCCCTCATATGGAGAGCAGTCCTGCCCTCAAACACTCTGATCTGCTGCATGAAAATAATTCGTAAAAACTATATTCAACCCAAAATATTTTTCGGCCACTTATTTTTATTTTGAATACAGTGTTGTCTTTTTTCAATGTTTAAACAAAACTTAAACTTTCAGGTTCACTTTTTTTTCTCGATTGTACAAAACTTTTGACCTGCATGGATTTGGCTCCATAGTATGGATGTGAAAAAAAACAATATTTTATAAGAGAAGAAATGATAAAGTGCTAATAAATTGTGCATGTGAGATACAAGCCCATGTTGTGTATAAACAGTGTGAGGACCGAACTGTTTAGTGTCACAGGAAGTCGCAGAGCGGCAGGAGGCTTTGGCCAGTTTCCCCGTTTACATTGACTGACAGCAGAGGATTCAGAATCAGAGTAACCTTTGTGTGTGTGTGTGTGTGTGTGTGTGTGTGTGTGTGTGAGGAAGAGAAGCACACAGAGACTGAGTGTGACTCCATCTTCTCTACTCCACTACAACTTGCCAAAGCAGGAAGAGCAGAGATGAGTGGGGCCAGAATTAGCAGTGTGTGTACAGGTACATCTACTTGTGTCTGCTTTCTGTCTCCACTGCTCTGCAACCCGCAGCATGAACAGACAATGGGCTCAAAGCCACTTCTAAGACGAGACACTAAGCAGTCGGCCATTCAAACACAATAACATTTCGATCAGGGAAGGATGCAGGTTTTATTTGATATGAAGGCAGTGGTGTAGCTTATAAATTACAACCATTTTAGGTGCAATAACCCCATGATCCACTAAGAGCCCCTGAAGCTCCTTTGATCTGGGACCAATGTTATCCATTGAATTGAATCTCGAAGTCTACACTTGAATAAAATATCAACTGCTTCAGGTCAAATCCTTTGGAGTTGCGCAAGAATTGTGTCCCAGTACAAATGGTAATGTGTCTGATCAGATTATATCAGATTGTATTGTCCTGAAGGACAATAATGCACACACTACATTCAGAAGCTTATATTGGGTGATGGAGGACATGGGTGGGGTCTGAAATGATCTTCTGAGACTGTCTAATGATCTAAAGAAAGCCTGCAGTGAGGGATGCTGTCAGAACATGATTTTCATGGCTCTTTGTGTTAACCGGGTGATCTGGGCTTTCAGCTGTGCATGTTGAATGTACATGTTTGCTGTATGCCGCTTGTCTGATGTAATTAGACCTCTTTGGAGAGATTTTACCACTATTACCACCTTATGAGCAATTCCAGGGATGATGGTGGCGAATCAGACATCAGTAGGCACTACCAAGGACAACACAGGGGACAGGCAACCACAAACAGTGAGGACACGGATGGTATTGGGGATATGAGGTACACAAGAGTCCATTTTGGTTCTTTTATTTTTCAATATGAAATAGTCTTGTTCTTTCATTATAAACATATAAACACCATGGAAGCACATTGTCCTCCATGACATCTGTACAGTCTGTACACAAACAGAAGGCTAAAGTCAGGTCCTACTCAGTCCACTCAACCTCACAAAAAAGAATCTCCATCTCCTTTGATAGGGAACATTCAGTCAGTTTCTCATCTTTTTGAACCCTAAACATATTTTGGGAATACCTGATACATCCTGAACAGTCAGTCCTGTCCACTGTTTTACATTGGGCCATTGACATGACCAATGAAATCATTGAGGGGGAAAAGAAAAATCTGTAGCAATGACAAATTCTGAAAAGGTAAAACAAAAAGTTATTTTTATAAACTTTAGATGAGACCCAAAAATGACTTGACTTAGGAATATCGCCATCTAACAATGTGTGAAATACCACTGCTACAGTGAAACCAGACTAGAAAGGCTAAATCTGAGGAATCAGTGAAGTCAGACACATTTTCCAACGTTGGGTATTGCACAATAGATTGTTGGTTGACCAGTGTGAGCTCTTTGTTTGCAGTATTGTTCTATACACAACTTAGAGAATTAAGTTCAAAGTCCAATGAAAAAGGTCTAAATATCAACAAAGACACAATTCTGCCTTTTTTCCCTCATAATTCCCACCGATCATTGAAAGTCAGACATATTTCAGAACTCAAAAATTGTATCCATTTTTTGGGCCACCCAGCAGTTTCCCTTGCAGCGGGGCTCTCAATCTATATCAAACAGGCTGCTCATGCAGAGAGGACGGAGTCTTAGTACTAGATCAAGTTAATCAGCCGCTCCAGTTCTTCAGCTCCTCACAACCTCTCCATCTATTGCTTGTGGTAAAATGCAACAAAATGACACACTGTCCACCATCCAGAGCCACTGACCCTGCTGCATGTCGAAGAGGAAAAAAACAAAAACAAACATAAAACTTAAATTAAAAAGCATGTCTTTGACATTTCTGTCTAAGGCCATTTCTGTCTGTGATTGATCACATGTGTGGTGCAGAGGTAGGCAGACTTTGGCGTGGACGGCTTGAAAGATCAGACAGGGCGTAACCCTTCTCTATATGATATGGGAAGCAGCTGGGCACACGCCTGGGGTTGTGATGTCAATACTGGCAAAACAGGGCTATATTTGAGATATATTATTTGGCACATAAAGGCTTTAAGATTTTGCTCAAATATTAAGAAAATCTGCATCAGATATATGATGCACCTCATCCAAACAGACTACATCTCTGGGTCTTTTTTCAAACAAACGTTTGTCAGGCGGCACATCTAGATGTAGTCATCATCCACAGGTTCTCCTGGTGTATCACAGTGATGGAGGAAGAGCACCACCACCCTCTGAAACACTCCTCTTTTGCTTTGTCGGCGCTCTGAGATCTCCTCCCCGATGGTCTCCATGCAGATGTCGGCTGACAGCTGGCCTTTACGCCTGGGTGCGTAGATGGTGGCTGTTACACAGAGGAAACATGTCAAGTGCTTGTCTTATCTGGTTATGTTGGTTACAGGGACCATGGTAATGACTGACTGACATAGGTGGCCCTTTAGTGAACGTTATTATAGGACGGGCCAATGTAATAACTGGACTCACTGCTTTCATCGTCCTCAAAGTCGTAGCGGGCGTAGCTGTTGGGATCGGCTGCTCTCAGAGTCCTCAGCCAGGGGAAGTCTGTTATCATGCTGTAGGGAGCACCATCCACCAGTCCTGAACATTACACAAGGAAGGATGGAGCACTGACCAACACATCCAAACTGGTTGTTTTTACAAAAACCAAACATCCTTCTTCATCCCTGCACTGCAGCGTGGAGAATTTATATTGATCAAAATGGGTCACAGGCTAAGGCAGGAAGAGGCTTGCTTGACTTTTCAGTGCATTTCTACCTTTAGGGGACAACAAGAAATGTTTGTGGATTAATGAGGTTACCCTCCAATGTATAGATGTCTCGACCCCAGGGGTATGTTGGATACTTCTTCACATCCTCGTCTGTCCTGGTGGCCTCTGGGAAGAACTCATACTTGATCAACTCTCTGCGGCACAGATATATACAGATCACAGTTTGCATTTCATTACATAGTTGATAAATTGTGGTACTATTCTTTTTTCAAGACCATCTTAAGGAGAGGAAGTTGTGCAACATGGGCCCACTGATTACTCGCGTTTCCTGGATAGTCGGGCATTTGGCGTAATCAAACCACCTTTGCACTCATTGCGCTTGACATAATGTTTTCCCAATCGGAAGGCTTAAGGTCAGAAAGGTGTTGACATTAAGAGATATTACTCACTGGCTGATGTTTGCTATTGTGTCCATCCAGCTGCGAATGCGAACCTTGTTGCGTATGTTTGGAGGGTTGCTGAACTCGTGCACTATAGCAATGTGATAGGGATAGGGCCCCTGGAAGAGCTGACGCTCCAATGCTACCGAGTCGATCTGAAGAGAAAGGAGGAGAGCAGAACAATGACGACATCATGGGAAGGCTCTGCCCACCTCAGTTATACAGGACTGACTATATTCATCTCCTGGACAAAAATCATCTACCAACAAGCGACGAGAACTGAAGAGAAGAAAACTTCCAAATGGCTATATTTTTGCCAACTGATTTAACAAATAATAGCCTTAAGGAGGGCTTTTAAACTATGAGGCACATGCTGACACGTTAACATGCCTCAGCAGCATTCAGGTGTGTATTTAGTAAACTATTGACGCTACAGTATTTTAATTTGGTAGAAACTACTTTTTTTCCTTAGCATTCCTTAGCATGGTTTCCAACAGTTTGTCCAAGTGGAATCACATGCTGAAAGCATGTTTGTCGATCTCTATAACGCTGAGGCCGTAATGGGATACATATAGTGTGGAGTGTTCTCATGCCTTATGGACTGTACATTGCATGTTTGTAGTATGTTGTACATTAGTACCATGGATGTATTACAGGAACTGGATGAAAAGTCATTAGACTGAAAAGCTAAAGCTTCCCAGCTTCGGGTGTGCTTGTACCCTTTACGATTTCCCCCGCTTTGTCCCTTGACTGTACCGTGGCATGATGTCACATACCTCAGAATTACTTTACCATTATGAAACGGTTACATTTTCAATAGAAAGAGCAATAACTGAATGGACTGGAGTGGCCATCCAGTCAAAATGAGTGAGGGGATGCGTTGTATCCAGCTGGCTTAATACATATCTACGGTTATAGATTACCAACCTGGTGCATAGGGCGCATGTAGATGATGCGGTTTCTCTCGGGAGGCATTCTCAATATCTGATCCAGGACCTGTTCCATGTCCAACTTCTTACACTGAGCGTAATCAAACCTGTTCACTATGGGTGCACTTTCTACCCGCAGCTGTTTCAACACCCGACATCTAGTGGCTGCAGAGAGAGGGAGGACACAACGAGTGACTGAAGGCTTTCTGTTATTTACAACCCACATAACATTTGTCACCTAGAACTCTGGATTGAAGAATGGCACATACTCTCCCTCATGTTTAGCTCATTATGCCCAACGGTTACCGGTTTGCACAGTGCTCAAGACTTGTGTCTGATGTGAGGGAGTGCTTTCATTGCAAATGATTTTACTACGCATGTGAAGATGCCCAACTGGTCTGTTAAACTAGTAGTAGGCAGTGGGGGAGCATGGACAGTATTAGCGTTTGCCACGATAAATGCAGCCCTAGAGGCTACACATCTGAATGTGTGACGCACAGTTTGTGTTCTTAAACCGAAGTATATTTCACCTCAACATGGATCTGTTGCTGGGGAGACTAGAGCTATCTTGTTAATTCAGAAATTGTAGTTTGAACTACAATGTGAATGTGAATGTTTTAACTTTGAATGAAGTAAATTGTTAAATATAATCAAGTCAAAACCTTTGGTACTTTGTACCATTTCCTATAAGAGGTTTATTAGTACATCTTTCTAACAACATCCACCAGTCATGTTAGCCGAACGTCCTTGTCCGACTATTACCATGAATGAACATCATCTTGGGGCAGTCTTTGAGGACCAGGTCAGTGATCCCACAGTTGGTCAGAGTGATGCCCACCAGGTTCTTACTCTTCAGAGATAAAATCTGCACAAGCAAAAGCATCAGTATGTGAATTATAATCACCAAAGAGACCCATAGTACACGTGATACCTTCCCTGCACATGTGCATCCTGGCCAATGGAGCTCACTTTGCACAGGTTGTGGAAAAAAAGCATAAAAACAAGTGACACACATTTGATTGACTCCATTGTTAAGAGAACAGGCAAAAGGACAGAGGCCAGCTCTCCCCCTCCTGGCTCTACTTGCCACACTTTGGCTCCCCCCCAGAGAATACAACCATTTTCAAAATTGTGTTTCTTAGTCACAAGTGTACTATGACAACTGCATTGCATAATTTTTACAGTGCATATACATTTAGAAAGTATGCACCCATTTGCCCTTAAAAAACCCCCACCATATTAACTTTGATTCAGTGTACCTAAGAGTAGTGGCGGCTGGTGGAAAATGTTCTTGGTAGGGCAATCAAATCAATTTCAGCAAACATACTAGGTTGATTTATTCCAAAACAGGCTGTGTGTGTGTGTGTGTGTGTGTGTGTGTGTGTGTGTGTGTGTACCTGCACATGGTCGTCTTCAGTGACTGGGTCTGAGGTGCTAGTAGATTTGTCAGCCATTCGTTTCCTTTTCACTGCTACCCGAGGTTTGGCTCTGGAGAGATCTTAACAAAATAGCACCAATATCAACTTCCTACAATAGGAAAGTAAGCAGCACAGTCTTGAACTGCCAAACTAACGTTTAAATTTCAATGCAACAGAATGACAGCCATTGAAATCTGTCACGCTTTCCTTTTTCCTCCATTGAAGGGTTTGTCATTTTTTCAGACGATGTCATGTAAAGACTGTAAAGCCCTCTGACGCCAATTTGTAATTTGCGATTGTGGACTATACAAAATGAAATGAAATCGAATAAGACAACACATTGTTCTTCCTTGTTAAAACCGGGTGCCGACATTACCCAAAAAGCAACTTGCCTGGGTTATGCTATTACTGTAGCAGAGGTGTCAAGTAACAAAGTACAAATACTTCGTTAATGTACTTAAGTAGAAATTTTGTGTATCTATACTTACTATAATGCTACTTGAGTATTTATTTTTCAGACGACTTTTTAAAATTCGCCTCGTTACTCCTATTTCATTTCGGATTGTTTTCCGTCACCGTTCAAAAAATATCCGGATAAATAGCGCCGTCGGGATTGCGCGAATTTGATTGTGGTTGGATGAGAAGTGTAAACATTTACCATCCAGACACCTTATTGGTTTATCACACGACGCAAATCAGAGTGATGCTGGGTGCGTAAAGTGGTGAAGGATCTTTTTCAGGAGGCAGGTCGGTGGTCGCGGTACAAGTTGATCTCAGTTGGTATTTAGCAACATGACCCCGCCTCCTCCTCATACAAAGTCCATGTAACGTTAAATTATTATTCATGACCATGGGTCGGCCCTATATGTTTTTTCTAACTATTGATGATCTGGGAGCACACAGCGACCTTAAAGTAGTAAGTGACGTATCTCTTAATCAAGGCTTTAGAAATGAACACTAAAGGTTTCTGTATTTGTTCAATATTTTAAACCGATCACTCAACATCATTAGGAAAGCGATGCGCCCCCCCCCATGATGTAGTAAACCATGGGGAGACACTGCAGTCTGATCAACGGGAACAACGTGTGTGTCCTCTGACTCGTGTCATGTAGCCGTCACTAGAACATTTTTTTTGTTTAAGTCATACAGCATGCATTTTCAAAACCTAGTATCTATACTTCTACTTGAGTGATGAATGTGAATACTTTTGACACCTCTGTACTGTAGCGGCTAATTATCCTTCTGGAATAAAGCTTTTAATCATTTTGTATTCCATTTTATGTCATCTAAAATACAGCACATGGATTTTAAAATATGTTGTTGCATTATCTGCCTACCCATCTATCAGGTATCTCACTTTTAATGCAATTGTTAAATGAAGTAGCCAAGCCTGAATTTGCCTTATACATAAACAAAACGAAGCCAGTTCCTTCCATACAGCGAGGTACCACCATCTATGCAGGAAAAGGACAATGATCCATCCACGATAATATTGTTCTTTAAAAGTTTAGGAGATTAAGGGAGATACAATTAGACTGCACAACTACTATTTCACTGAGCTCAATATGCACAACAAACATGAGCTTTCCCTCTCATGGAGTGTTAGTTAGTTAGTTAATGCTACAGGTGTTCGGTTCTTACCTGTCTCCGATACCAGGGACACAGATGACATACGAGTGCAGGATCGGGTCAAAGGCCGTCTAGGAACAAAGTCCTCCTCTCTGGCCTGACCCTGTTGTGAACCTGAAAAGGTGGCGGAATGCAATCCACGAGAGGCAGGTTGACTGTCTTCTTGTCTATTCAGCTGAGCTGCTCTGCTAGGAGAATGGTTTAAAGCAGCACCTCTAGCACTATCTGCAGGGCAGGGTGAGGCAGGACCACAGGTCTGCCCCAACCTAGTCCCCCTCGTGCAACTGTTCCCAGACTGCGCACCAGAGGGGTCCTCTGTGAAGTCATTAGTCCTGCCAGTTCCTGTTGCTCGGTCAGTGGTTGCGGTTACTCTGTGCGTGGTCCCCATCACCAGTCTTCCACATCCACCCACCTGCCTGGTTGCTCCAGGGCCAACCCTGCCCATCGATCCAGCCACTGGCGGCCCCCCGGACCTTGCTGCTATCCCAGCACTGCCCGTGCCCCGTACTGGCACACTGTCACTCCCAGGTCTCATAGCAGTCTCCGCAGCCTCGGTAGCAAATCCTTTCACGCTAGTCCTCCTGCTGCCATTCTCAGAAGCAGCCTTCATGTCGGCCTTGATCTGTTCACTGGTCACCTGACAGCTCTTCTCACAGCTGCTTTCTAACACCCGGGTCTTTGTCTGCTCTACCGAGACAGCCACGTTTCCAGCCCGCCTCAAAGGAGTCTTTCCTTTACCTGAAAAACACACGCATTTATGTTACACTGGTGGGGTGAATTGAGCTTTGTAAATGATATTAAAACGGGAAAGGAGAGAGGTTTTAATCCTGCATAGGCCCTTCTACTATGTTATCTCAGACCCTGGTCTATAATGCACCCACAACCCATTAAGACATGTTGTAACCGACTGCTGGATGTGTTGACACCTTCTGTAGCGGAAGCTGGCTGCTGCAAACAGGAAGCTGGCATTAGCCTTGAAACAAGGCCTTCCTCTTCCTCACTGTCAGAATCAGAGATGACCATCGTGGGCTTTGGAACTGTGGCATCAGCTTTTCTGCACTGCTGGACTAAACCACTTGGACCTATTTGGGGAGGGGGGGGGGTATTAGCGAACATAAAAATATAAATAAGGAAAGCTTAGGAAATGGGGAGGTTATTAGTCTTAACCTCAGCTCATTCTATCACACAGAGCAGCTCCTCACCTGCTTGCTCCTCATCAGGAGGCTGTGACGCTGCTGCTGGACGACTCCGCCCTGTAGCTACATCGGCTCTCGCCTCTTCTTCTGCTCCTTTCATCTCCAACTGAGGTCCAGCCTCCCTGTTGTCCTGCTCCAACATCACCTCTTCCTCTCCATCGTCCAACCCATTCACCTCCACTGGTGCTGTGAAAACAAAATGTTTATTTTCATCAAAACATAAAACCTCTGAATAGAACCATCATCAGCTTTCGCAGCAGGGGAAGAAACCTGGGGGGTGAGCGTTCCAATTACTTGACATGTAGAAAGGATGAGCCAGGGATCAAACTGGCACCCTTATAATTAATCCACTTTAAACAATGCATTCACATATTGGGTGATGGCTTTACATTAGGCTGTTTGTATTTGTGCAGAATGCTAATAATTCCTGACTGAATTTGGCAAAACTACAATATTGACCTACAGTATATTTACCATGTTTCTATGGAAAATGTGAAAAGGGAAGGGTTGGAAATACTTTAGAAGCCAATCATGAGCTGCTCTGCTGACTGAGTGAGGAGGGACTTGCCATCGTTCTGCTGCTGCTGCCGTCTTTGGTTGTTGATGTTGTTGACAACAGCTGGAGGAGGAGGAGGAGGCAGGTTGGCCTCATTGTTGTGGTGGTGGTGGTTGTTGTTATTGTTGTCATTGTCATTGTTGGAGTTTTGGTTGCTGACTAATGCTGAGGAAACGCCAATACCGGTTCCTGCACTCAGGCCAACTCTGGCACAGCCCTGTTACACAGACACAATATGTAGAATCAGAACCATTTATTGCATTTATTTATTAGTATATTGCACAACGAGAATCTTTTCTAGTTGGGATTGTGCAAACAAAAAACATAGACAGCGTATACAAGTGCAAAAACAAGAATAATGTTCTAATATAAAGTGTATATTAGATAGTGAATAAAGAGTAGAGAGGCTGTGCAAAAATTGTCCTTTGACTGCAAGATGGGGGAGACAGAGTGGGGGTCCCAGGCTTCATTGATGAGCCCAACTGGTGTCGGGAAGGAGAAGCCCACATTCCATTTCTAGGCGAACTCGTCCCCACCAGAGGAGTCCACTGAGGGTGGTGTCACCCGCAAACAGACCTGATCAGCACAATGTTTCAGGGTGTGAGGGGAGACTGCATCAGGCCTGGCCGCCCCTCCACTTACACAGCGGTCTTCACATTACCTGAATTAAGATGTCACAGCGCACATGGCACTAGGTGATAACCACTACTGATGGTGGTATAGCAGTCGTCTAAGATATTGTCCTCTCTGGTTGGGCATTTAACTAACTGTATCTGGTGAGATCATGGCTGAGGTTTCCTTTGTCAAAATCACCAAGAATAAATAAAGAGTCCAGGGTTGGTTTGCTCCATGTATGAAGTAAACTCACAAGGGGAGTAAACAGGTTTACAGTGATATATTTAAGGTCAGGTCACATCGCTGCAACAGCTACTGTTAAAACGGATACCTCCACCCTTTGTTTTGCCAGACAGATCTGTGTGGTGGACCACTCTGAACAGCTTGAAGCTAGTCAGCTCTAGCGCAGTGTCCAGTACTGGTCCACAGGATCAGGTCTGTTTGTTGCACAGTGAGCACACGCTGGAGAGCAATATCCCAAGCACCGATGTCCAAGAACCCTATTGGCAAAGAAGAACAAGCGCTCTGGCACATTTTCCTCGCCTTCTGCTGCTTTTGCCGAGATGTCCACTATTTCAACTGAAGATAATAGAAAAGTAGGGAGCGAGAGAGACTACTAGACTTGGTGCCCTGATGTTTAAGAGCTCTTCTCAGAAGATCTTAGCAGAAAATTAACAACATGGCAGCCTTTTGTTTAATATGCATCAGCTCATATTCTAACTGTAGTTGGGGATGGATCAGGTTAGCCTGGACTTGGTACACACCGTGCTCCTCAATTTCCCCCTCTCCTTCTAGAAGAATTCACATCACTAATTCAGCTTCTTTCCCAGAGTTTTCGGGCATTCTCACCGCACAGGTTTCCATGGACCATGGTCCTGCCTCTTGCCATGGCCCTCCTATCATTAACCACATTGCCAATAGCGTCATCATACACCAATATTACCCGCTTTGCTTTTTTCCTGAAGTGTTTGACCCCAAAGGTTTCTATGGATGGTGGTTACATTACATGTCATTTAGGTGACCCTTTTATCCAAAGCAACTTACATTGTATTTTAACCCATGGATTTTACATTTTTGCCCGGGGGTTGGGTGTCTTGCTCAGGGACACTTCAACATGGGACGGCCACGGTTCAAACCACCAACCTTGCGGTTCCCAGCTCACCCTCTCTACTCCATGTGCCACCGCCTACATCTGATGGCAGTTGTCCATGCCTTACTACACTCATATAAATCATTCTGTCGTACCAATTGAACCCATTGTACATCTTTTTCGCTCTTCGTTCTGTTGCATGCATTGTAATTTCCATCCCAGGAAACATTCTCATCAGACGTTCTCCCTAAGGTTTCTTTCTTATCGAAGGGTTTTTCCATTTTTGGAGTGTTTTTCATGTGCCAACATGATGGTTCTGGGACAGAAAATATTGCATGTATACCGACTGTAAAGCTCCGATCAGTTAAGGTGATGCAGCTGGTAAATACAAAGTTTATGAGCGGAAGTGCTTTTCAATTAAAAAGAAAGAAAATGCTATCAATAGTACCTTGGGTGGTTCTCTAAACATCTGGTCCAGACAGATAAACTCCAGACTGGGCAGGGACTCTATGAACTGAGAGAAGGATTCCAGTTTGATAGCATGACAGCGAACCAGAGTGAGATCCACGAGGCGACTCCATCTGGAATGATCTGAGGACAGAAACAAAAACAGATTGGGCATGACTACTTGCATATCAAGAATACCTACTATTATTAGATTATAGAAAGTGACAAGATATTGATGCTATGTGTGACACTAGGCGAGTGTGTTTTACCTGTGATCCAGTGGTGAGGGTTATGCAAGTGAGGACAGTTGTAGATGAGCAGGTATTTAATATTAGTGAACACCTCATTCACCACCTTTATGCCAATATCTGTGATGATGCCGGGGTTCTCAATGACATCAGCCAGGCCGTACTTCACCAGCTCTGAATGGCTCAGCTTACCTACATTGTGGAAACAAAAGACCTTCACTTCATTTAAGATTTTCATTCTAGTGGACAGACTGTAGCAGAGCCTGCTGAGACTGAAAGTAATACCAGCCACACGCTGCCCACGGTTGCTCGAAGTGGATCAATTACAGGAGAATTGCTCATTGGAGGAAACAAAAACATGACCCGGTTTTCTTGAAACCTGGTGGTAATATTTGACAGAAGGCACTAACATTGCAACAGGAACTCGTCCACGTATCCCAGATGAAGTGTCTCAAACTGAGGAAACTCTAGTTCAGCCATTTTGAGAGCTGAGAAGACTCCATCTTTTGTCAGCGAGGGTTGGATGCGTAGCTCATGAAGCCTGTTCAACACACAGACATCATGGGAATAAGTATTTGTGTCGGTCCAACTAACCACTCAAGTAGTCACAAGTAGACATCTTCTGATGTTAAACACCTGGGAGAATTCATTAGTGTTCTATCATGAAAGTTGTCCATTTCCAGAATAAATGTTAGAATAGCAAGATATTACTGAGAATAATTCTGACATATTGGCCACATACAATGACTCAACAAGCTCACCCACTGGATGCATCATTCTTACTTTCTACACTTTTACTCTTTGTTCAGTGACTGAACAGTGTCTCCAACATTTGCCCACAGGATGAACCCCTTTGCATTTTGCTTTTAACATGGACCCGTGGTTTCCCCTCAGTTTCAGGAATTAATGACTGGCTATTCACCTGCGAGCAGCAGTGATGATCAGGTAGCCCAAGTCCACTTCCAAAGCGTTCTTACAGGCTCCAAACACAATGGTGTGTAGGTTCCGAAATCCTCCTGGTACACACAGTGTCAAAGAACAGACACACACAATCACATTAGGTGTGGGCTTTTAGCTTGAAAAATTGGTATCTAGAGATGGCGAGGAAAGAGGATCTTGTCACTGATAAATAGCAAACGAATTTCATTTTTACTCAAGAGGGAGATTTTCAAAAGATAATAATGATTGAAAGTGAAAATATAGCATTTTAAAATAAGGACATGAAGTATAGACAGACACTTGCTATCACAATGGTCTGACCAAGGTGACCAGTGGAACTCCCGCCAATAATTCAAAAATCATCTAGTATGATCAAATACAATTCATTCAATTTTGTCCCACCAAAAAGGAAATTAAGCTTCCATGGCAACTAGGGATGCCCATGACTGACGGTTCAGATTGGATCTGGCTAGGACCAACTGAATGGTTTTTCATATACTACCCTGGGATGGTTACATTTTAGAATGAATCTGCAATTCACATATGTGCAAACCGTGATAGTAGATCTGGATACCGTGTGGCCCTTTAAGTTACTTATCGGAGCAGGGCAAACACACACAACTCTGGTGAAAGCAGCACTTTGGGTTAATGTTGAACAGTCGACTTACCTGACCGCCAACTGTCCTCCACCACATGTTGGATCAGCCCTCCCAGGAAGGGAACTCTCACCAACTCCAGCTGCTCCAAGTTCCGGGCCGATGCTAACCCCGTAACCAGGGGAACGTATTTGAGGGAGTTGGTTGGTCCTGCACAGTTCCGCATGACAAAAGTTCTCAGGCTCACACACAGAAAGTCCTTAAATGGCTGTGGTTTGGTGAGACGGACCCATTTCAGATAAAGGTGGCGAAGCATGGACACACAGGGGATCTCTGGGACGTTCACACCTGTAGGAGACAAACACAATTTGAAGTAAACCAACACAGCTGGACAACGGTGCGCCCACTCATCACCCACGAGTAGGGCCGTCACGATAATTACCTTTTGTTGTGCAATATATTGCACCAAAATGAATTCCAATAAACCACATTATTGCAATTTTCAGACTATTTTAGGGCTGTTTACATAATGACAAGTATAGTATAGCTTAAGGTCAATACACAAAGAAAATGTTATTCTTCAGAATATTTTGACATTCAAATCTTAATGTGAAAAAAAACATCCTAAATAAACACCATTGTTAACAAAAATGTGCAAGGTAAGGTAAGAAATCGATCAAAACAAAGTCAGTTTAGATTTTAGTGTGTGACACAAAAGGCACAGATGCATCAGAAGGCCATTGTGCTACCAGAGCAGGTTAATTGTCAGGCAGATTACGAGAAAGGAACACCAACATGTTTAACTTGTGGGGCTTAGGGCAGGATCTCTTTGGGGTAACAATGTTACTAGCTGTGCTAAACATTCTTTCTGAGCTAGAGCTTGTTGTTGCAGAAAGTATTTTTGTGCTAACTTGGCTTTTGGGGGAAATCTTCCATGGTTTTCCCACCACATCAAGAAATCAGATGCATTGAGTGCTTCTTCCTTTGCATCAGTCTGCACTCCTTTTGGTACAGATACAAGAGTCTGCTGACTTCCAAGTTGGGTTCTTCTTGGTTGCTGGCGGTTCAGATAATTAATTTCTACCTGCAGCTTAAACGCAGTTTTCACTACTGGCACAGTCTCCTTTTCCTTCATGTCTAGTAGTTCTAGCAAAAGCTTTTCTTTGACATAATCCAAGACCTCCGAATCCTTCATGTTCCCACAATGTATTGGATCCGAGAGAGTGGACTTTGTCTGAAGATTTGGATTTCAGGTGGGCTGTATTTATCTTTGAATACCCTGCACATGCAGTGCAGTGCAGTGCAGTGCAGTGTCATTGGGGTCTGGTGATAAAAGTTCCAACACAGCCAGTGACATATTTTCACCATTTTTACATAGTGTAACATAAAACCCCCTATAAATTAGCTTTAAATTGACCCTTTCAATATTTTGTGTTGTATAACAAGTTATCACAGTACTAGATTGTGTTGGGGACATTTGTTTCAGCCTCCCACAGGTCTCTTTTTTGGCCAGCTTAGGTTGAAGATATTGACAGAATCCTACAAAGTGCTATGGGAGGTTGTGTCCAAAGCAATTGAGCCATGGCCAGCCAAAATTACTTATTGGTTAGCACCGTTGTCGTAGATATACGGGCCATTTTGCCCTCAAATGAAGGCAAGTACATCCATAATGTGGTTCCGGGGTACGTATCTGGTCTCTAAACACTTTGACAGCAGGGTCCAGTCAGCAGTTTTGTTGCCATCGTTTTTAAACAAAGTCGACATACAGGCTGTCACATTAATTGTCTCTCCTCTCTCATTCGGCTTAAAGCCCAAATGTTCCCACACCGGAACTGAAGATTGCACCTTGGAGTCTTTGAATCTCAAAATGCGCAAGCTAACTAGCTGTAGATGTTAGGAAAAATAACACTTTATAACACAGTGGGTACACACCTTATCTTTACGAGTCTCATTTCCATATATGTGGCATAAGTCAATATGTTGACAATTGCGACAGGCCTTCCTACAAGCTGACAGGATGAAGCGGCTTTACATCCAGGAGGGAGAATCTGTTATCTGTAGTCATCCTACTCACCCACTAGATGTAATGTCTGGATCTTTGCAGTTATAGGGATGGTCAGTTTGTTCTCAGCAGGAATCGGAAAAGCTCCATTACGGTTACGGAACTTTCCCAATATATGAACCTGGGGCATGTAGTTCCATATGGCTTCCACCAGCTCCAGATGAGATGTCTCCACCCCCTGAAATAAGGTCAAATGGGGTTACAAATCATTAGCTGTTGAAGGCCATTGCTGCAGTGCAAATCCAAGAAGTAATTGTGATTATTTTGAATGACATCATAATTGCTTTTAGAGGGCAAAAAAATAAAGAATAAATGCCATCTTTTTCGCATGAATTTGTAACAAACATGTGTTAGTTTGTAGAATATGATGTGTAGACCAGTAATCCTGTGAAGAACAATATGTTATTTAGAAAGGTATTTTGTCTACTGTGCATCTTCTTCGTGGAATTAGGCTATTTTGTGATCTAGAATAAAAATTGATGAATTGATAGGTCCTAGTGGGAAAGCTTCAGAAAAAGTAGAAGCCTGGGTTGTTTGAGATTGTTAATTAAAAAAAAATGTACTCAATCAAATTCAATGTAGATATTATGTTTTTCTTTAACAGCAAGTGTTTTTATTGACAGTAGTGATGGATTTTCTATGCCTTAAGATTGTAATAGAGAGGAACCAATGAGGGGAATCACTTCTCACACAACTTACTGACCAGTATACTGGGACAGGCTTGTAGGGCCTCCAGAACTCCAGGTATACTGAAGGCCTCGTAGCCTCGGACTCGTCTCCTCTCCAGGTATCGAGGGTGGAGGCCGTATAGCTGCTCTAGATCAGGCATTTTCTTCAAAAGGAGCAGAAAGCTGCTGTCTGTAAAGCCTAAAATAGAAAACACAATAAGCCCATCATATTATTTTCTTGACAAGTGGTGATTTGGACATAGGGTCTCAGGTTTGCAGTCAAGAATCAAAAAGGGCTCTGAAGCAACCTGCTGATGTACACAAGTAGTAAATACACTAATCTCTCTAACTCATCCTCAGCATCAGAAAGTCCAGAAAGCTGCTCCACAGCCAGTGTTGAGCCATTCAAATGGCTGTCACACATGCTCTCCCCCCGCTGTACTAAGAGCAGCTGTGTGATATGCAGATGTTCACTCAGAACATGCTTTACTTTGCAAGCTCTCTGGTACAAACCAGGTGGAATTGTGAAGCCAATCATCTTTATACAACTTAGGTTTATGATTAATTATTTTACAATGTAAATTACTCTGTTCTGAGAAAGTAAAATACAATTAGCATCTAATTACAAGTACTAAGTACAAAAACGTATTATTATATTGTATGAAGGAACTCAATTTAAAAAAAATATACATTTGAACCGCATTGACCTCCTAGTTTTATGGATAGATTAGTTAGATGAGTTTTAGACGATTCATTGTATTAATTATTCGAATTAGTAGTCTAATTTGATACCAATATTGTCAAACAAATGCAGAGAGGTTAACAGTAAATAACTTGACTCAAAAGAAGTGGCATAAGTTACATGAAATGCAAATAATCAAGTACTTTCGCTTACTTAAAAGTAACCTCCACATGCATGTTTGCTAGCATTGCCCTGGTGGTACTCGTACCTGACGGCATATACTCCCACCAGCGACCAGCACACAGATCCACCACCTTGACCACTCGCAGGTACAGAGTCACAGCTTCCCAAAGTTTTCTGGACAGACACTCCATACACATGATGTCCTTCATGGGAAGGTACCTACAAAACAATATTAATGTTCAAAACTCACATTTCATATCAACCACCAGCGGTAGGTTAGTATTGTATGACAATTTACAAACTCTGGTTGTGTTGGCAGCATTGAAAATCAATAAACAGGACTGCTATATTCTAAGGGGTTGCATGCAGCAATGTGAAAAAGTACCTTGACTTTTCAGCTAAATTGGACAAGTATACTCAAATGAAAAATGAAAGATTACAGCTTTGATATGCTTACTCTGTTCACCCATGGTGCGGACCTCCTACTCAAAGTTAATGCAAAAGGACTGACAGTAAACACATACATACTGTAGGAAAAACAAGTATGACATTTACCTGAATATGTGACAGAGGACTTCATGGGACAGCTCATTGATGTAGTCTTTGGGCTCAATGGGTCTCAGGAGCAGATCCCCTCCACAGCTGCCCACTACTGGCTGGAGTTTAGAGGCCTTCTTTCTCGGACCCATCACTTGTCAGTCACTGTCCAGACTTATACAACACAGTCTTCCTCCCTCCTGCAGGAGGCTTTATCTCCCAAGCATGAATCTTAATTCTGGACACAGAGGAAGCCAAGTTAATGGAATGTGAGAGATGAATGAAATCAGACAAAATTTACACATTTTTGTCATCGAAGCTATTTTGAAGAAAAATGTTAATCAAAAGAACCTCTCATCTTACGAGAATAGAGCTTTGAAGACATTCAAATCATGTAGTAAAAAGTATGAAAATAAATACCCGCAATTCTTAACCACATTTGATGTTGTGATGTGTTGGGGGAGAATTTTTGATCTACACATTGGGAGTTTTTCTGGAACTCGGTATGTGAAATTCTTTAAGAAACTTGTGACCTAAACCAGTCCAGGGTGGTATACGGTTTCTACAGATGGAACCCATATGTACCTTGACTGACTGACCATATCCTGAGGACCCTCTCTACTCCATTGCCTTATCCTTTGTCATTGTTTCTCAGTTAAACAGGATATAGATCTGCCACCATGAAATATGCCTCAGCAGGTGCACATGTCACCGAGAGATTCGTTTACATGCTGGACGTTGCAAGCCTGTAGGTGGTCAGTCACGTCACTTTCTACATCGTTCGTCTCAAAGGGACTAAAAGGTAAACAACCCCCTCAAGACAATGGGGAGGGAACACGCTGTAGTAAATGCATGCCACTTCCGCTCAGAAGATTTGAGCAAAACCACTCAAAACATAACAACATTGTACATGGTTGTTAGCCAACTGACAAATAGCAGTAAGTCAGTTTACAAACGAGTGAAGGCCACATGTTGACATATAATGTGAAAACGACTTTAAAACTGAAAAAGCGATACCTGTCACACTCGTTTCACGTTATCAGGCTGTAAAGTTTGACCTGGTCTTTGTCAAAGCTAGCTTACTTGTTAGCATAGCTGCAGCGAACAGTTTACATAAAGAGAAACCCACGAGACTAAACAATACAGAAAGCCCACTGACTGGAGCTGTATCGCCTCTATAGAGGCCTGTAGCCATGGGGCTAACCTACCGGCGTTTTCCGATCAAAGCCGCTGTGATGTTGTTCTTCAGCCATCCTGTGACTACAGCGGATTTGCTAAAGAGTTGCGCTCTGTCGGTTCTTCTTCTTCTCCTCTTGTTCTTCCTCTTCTTCGTGCCAATTTGGCGCTGTTGGCGGACCGTAAACCGATGTGAAATATGCACGCTGCCATCTACTGTATCGGAGGGTCTGGATTTATGAAAATGCAAGTTTACGTGTTTTTGGTTTTGATCACTTCGTTTATACTATGGAATGCCGTTTTAGTCAAAATTAAATAAATGAACAAATACACGGTAATGCATAATGACACTGCATTTCATAATTAATAAATGAATAAAAACACGGTAATGCATAATGACACTGCATTTCATAATAAATAAATGAATAAAAACACGGTAATGCATAATGGCACCGTAATGCATAATGACACAGTATTTCATTTCACATTCTTATATGCAAATCAGGGGGCGTGGCTATCTATCACATTCAGAACAGACAACGGAGACGTGTGCAAAAAGGGCTGGCTAAGGCAGTGTTTCTCAACTGGTGGGCCGTTTGTCTAGAGCTGCCGAAGTCGGAACCGCAAGCCCTAGTACTTCCAGAAAACCCTCAATATGTGTCAAAATAGTATCTGCAGATAACCCATGTTGATCGATTTGATCCGCTAATGCTAGCATGCTATCTCGGAGCCCACCGATGTCTTCCATTATGTCAACACTCTCACGGGACCTGTTATCCACTTTGTCATGTCAGGGATTTATATAAGGTGCTGTAACTTTGTGCCTCCAGAATTAGAGGGTTACCTGTTTGATTATAGCCAATCCACTTCTCCAGACACCACTACAATACTGGGACTAGCCTAAACCATGAAAAACATCCCAAGACCATTATCCCACCTTCAATGTCAATATAATTTTGCCTGCAGTATATAGTGTAGCAAGGTAGTCTTCAGTATTTTTATAGTTACATTTTAGGGGACCCCCATTTTTTTTTTTAATTTTTATTTTCCCATGCAAAGGCCTGCGACCCACTAAAAACGGGTCCGCGACCCACTAGTGGGTGGCGACCCACCAGTTGAGAATCACTGTTCTAGATTAAATGCAGGTACCCTGCTAAAGTCAATGTCTGTCATTTTATCACGACTCTAAACAACAGCCGACTGTTAGTGTGAAGGGGAAATGTGCATGTGCATGTGTTAGTGAACAGTTTTCAAGCCGGCTTTCTTTTGTTTGATGTAACGTTAGGAACCTATTTTAAAAAACTTTCATCTTTCCCAATCCCAGTTTTTCTGTAGATGGAATTTACTTTACCAGTTAAAGGTTTGGACATATTTTCTCATTTAATTCAATGAGAACTAGTATCCACGCTTTTCACTGGTATTGTACATAACTAACTCAACTAATATCTGTCTAAAACATCCATAAAACAATACAATTTTTAAGACAAATCTTCTTTTATAATTTGAAAGATACATTTTTTTTCTCCCACAACAACAAAATGTTGTTCTATGAAGTATTTTTACTATAAGTTTTAATTTATTAATTACTGGAATATGTGGTATAGTAAATATAATTGGTCTATTGAGTTTTTATCAATAAAGTTGGTAAAACCAGAAGGGAAATGAATCCTATTGACTGTGAGAGGCGACCAATGGGAAGCTGACAGGAAGTGCGTGTATGTGTGAACGCTGTTGCAGAATGTTCGGAAAACTTTTCATCTCGCTGTTTCTCCTCTTTATTTTCTACAATGACCCTGTTGAAACACAGAAGAAAAAAGAGGTAACATGCCTTCAATACCTTAAAGCGGAGAAAGTTGACGCACTTGATGAAATATTTCCAAAGTGATCTACTAGTTATCGCCCGTGCCGATTGTGGAGCTAAGCTAACAGAGCTAACGTTAACTTGCGGGTTTCAGCGTTATCGCACTACTGTTGAGCAAAAAATGGGTTTTCAAAGAACGTTGATTCAATTCCCCGGCTCTGATGGCTGAGTCATAGCAGTGGTTGTGGGGGGGGGGGCTTTTTTTACTTTTGTACTTGAACACACGTCGTCACTCTACGTTAGCTGACACCCGTTTATCAGGACTAAAACCGTGCAGGAAGTAAAGGCTGCTCCAACTAGCACGGTGTTCACTCACTGCTCTCTGTACCGCTGAAAATGGTCCGATTTGCTGTTGTGAATCCGGGCTACACCGATAACAGTTGGTTCACTGCGGTCAAATCAGAAGGCACTTGAATTTCCGTGAACCTATATGCTGACATTTACGGTATTAAACATGTCATTTGATACATGTAATACGTCCGTTCAATGTCTGAAGTAATGTGTGTACAGGACCTCTGTGACTACTCTTGTGTACTAAATTAAACATTTTTTTAGAGAATTATCAAAGAATTATTCAAGTAAAAGTTCAACATTTCTTCATATATAATTCCAGACAAAAAACAATGTACATGTGTTCAGGACATCTCTGTCTATTATGCCGAAAAGAAAATATTTCTACTGCACCGATAGAGATTTTCTGAAATAAAAGTTGTACATTTGAACGTTTAAAAAGCCAATATATCTATTTGAGGTGTTATAAAGTTACTCTTCTCGTTCCAGATAATGACTGATGTATATACAATTGTGGTCAAAAGTTTAGCAAATTTCATGCAAAAAAAAAAGTTTTCAACAACCATTAAAGTCGTAAATGTATTTATTTAGTTAATAAATACAAGTTAATAAACAATGTAGTGCAACACCGCAGCTTAAATCTATTTTCCTTGTGTGTGTGAGTGCATGCACAGTACCTTTCAAAAGTTTGACACACCTTCTCATTCAATGTTTTTTCATTTTAATTCTCCTTTACAGATTATTATTATTGAAAACATCCAAACAATGAAAGAACACATACGGAATTATGTGGTAGCTAATCAAAGAATGCCAGTGTGTTCGCATCAAAGCAAGAAGTGGCTGCTTTTAAGAATATAAAACAAATTCCGGTTTGTTAAGCATTTTTTGTTAACCACATAATTCAATATGTTCCTTCAGTTTCAATATTAAACTACAATCTAGAAGAAAATATGAAGAGAAATTGTTGAATGAGAAGCTGTGTCCAAACTTGACTTTTGTTGTCTTTTCAACACCTATCCTTGCTCTCTTTATATCAATAATAGTTTGTATTGCTGCATTGTTCTTGTGTTTATCAGTAGATTGTTGTTTTGTTCTGTTTGCAAACCAGCTTGCCTTGAAATGCTACCCTAGGAATGAAGCAACTATCTTTTATTAAATAGGTCTTTGAATTTCCCCTAACTTTGCAGTTTGTATTGTTTCAGGTTCAATTGTGATTTAATACACAAGTGGTTTGAGGTCGTAACAATGGCTTCTAGCCCCCATGCTCTGTCTCCTGTGTTTTCCTCTAACAGCAGATGTTTGTGTCCTGTGTAGACTCTGATGTCAGAGAAGGTAACTCAGATGATGGAGTGGGCCTCCAAGCGTTCAGTAATCAGGATGAATGGAGATAAGTTTCGGCGCTTTGTGAAGGCTCCTCCCAGGAACTACTCGGTGGTCATCATGTTTACCGCACTGCAGCCACAGAGACAGTGTGGGGTCTGCAAGTAAGAAGCACAATAAATAGGCTTTGCTATTTTAATTATTATGTGTCAATTGAAATGCATATTTCTATTTCAGACAAGCTGATGAGGAGTTCCAGGTGCTGGCTAACTCCTGGCGTTATTCCTCTGCCTTCACTAACAAAGTCTTCTTTGCAACTGTTGATTTTGACGAAGGATCAGATGTCTTTCAGATGGTGAGACATCTTCCTTTACGCCAAGAGTTATGCTTTTTAGTTTTTAACAGTTTGCCATTCACTCATTAACACCAAAAACCTAGAAACGAGTGCCAATGAGGGCGGAGGCTTACCAGACATTAGAACCGCTGTTATCACTGATCAGCAGACCAACTCTTCACATTGGCAGATCTGGTCTGCACAGTGAGCTGATGAAGGGTTTGATTGCAGACCTACAGTCCTCTGCGGTGTTTTGCGGACATGGCTTTTAAAGCAGTGTGGACAGGAAGCTAATGAGGTGCCACTTCTCCTTCTAGGCACTTAAAAAGAGCCCTTGAGCATCGCACCTATGCGTCTCAAAGTGCATATCTACGAGTTCTGTGTTTTGACTGTATTTTTTATGTATGTGTTGCAGCTTAGCATGAATTCTGCTCCGACCTTCCTCCACTTCCCATCCAAAGGGAAACCTCGCAAGACTGACACCTATGAGCTGCAGGTCAGAGGCTTTGCTGCAGAGCAGCTGGCTAGATGGGTGGCAGACAGGACTGATGTGCAGGTAATTATGTGATACATCATTGTGTTTGCTCTGAGGAAGAATCCCAATAACCTTGTCTCTAAACTGAACAATCACAATCAACACTAAAATGATAGTCATGTTTGTGTGTTTTTCAGATCCGTGTAATTCGTCCTCCTAACTATGCAGGGCCTCTTCTGCTGGGCTTCCTTTTAGCTGTGATTGGAGGGCTGGCGTATTTGCGAAGACACAATTTGGAGTTTCTGTTTAACAAGAACGTCTGGGCGTTCTCTGCACTGGTAACAACAGCCGACACACATGCACACATCAGTTCTATATAATCACATGGAGATCATTGCCCAGCTAGCTTTTAAGGGTGAGAAGTAGACTGTTCTGAGCCAAAGTGTCTGATCCAGAGAGGCGGTGGCATACAGCTCAGATCCCCCATTTTACTGTGGGGAAACAATCAATAATCTGTGCTCCAAGGAGGAACAGAACTTCTGTACTGCTAGTACAGGAGTAAGTCACCTTTATTCACAAGGTTTGGTTTGCAATTTTATATATTGATTAAAAAACTTATATAATAATATTTGAAGTTGGTCATCTTTTGGCCTCAAATACCTTTCCTTTTGTGTGTGGTCCATTTCCACGTAAATACATACCGTAAATCCTCAAATAGTGCCCGGGGCTTTTATTTACATAGGCTTCACAGCGCATCGGCCTGTATTTGGGGCAGGCTTGTATGAGGGGCAGGCCTTTATTTCTTACTTGCCGGTATCTTCTGTTATAGAATTGTATTATTTAAATAAAATAATGCGCATAATTACAGTAGGCTAATATCAGTCATTGCATATGCGTTCAGCACTTCCTGCAACCATTTACCGGTAGACCTATAGCTAATCAACCTTCTGGAGACTAACCATTTAGAAATGAATCAGTAATAAACCATAGTCTTAAGATACATCGTTAATTGCAGATATTTTCCAATGTTCTCAATTACAATCAAGCAAGTCAAAAATGTTGCGTATAGCGCTTTATTTGCAGTGTCAACGTAACAATAAGTATCTGGTCCAAAGGACAGCAATCACAGAACGAACAGGAGACAACAAAAATTAAACCAAATGGCCAGGACTTGGCCTGTCATATTACACAACTACCAAATTCATCAGCAACATCTGAATGGGCATAGCCATTAAGCTACGGTCAAATGGAGAAAACAAATTTTGAACTAAATGGACCTTGCAAAATAGGTCTACATCTAAACATAATACTTAGGTCTACATCCGAAGCTCACCAGTAATGAGGCAACATTTGTACAGCTATTCGGTGTCCCCCTCAACACCCCCTTCCCCATCCTCATCATCGAGAACAACAAGTTCATTATTAAGCAGCTCCTCCTCGTCGTTCTCCTCTTCCTGGGCTACTTGCGTGTGGTTCTCCTTCCCCCGCTGCCGGCGCTGCGCCAGCGCATCCCTACCAGCGTCGCATGGCTGTCCCGCTTTGAAGCAATGGATGAGACGCGCCTTCATGAACAATAACAAATTCGCCTAGTAGGCCTACGTGGTAAAATGTATTTTTTTATTGCCAACAGTCCATGAAGCCAATAACATTAAACATCAGGAGAACATGTATTTATGAAATATTACTTTTACTTTTTTTTTTTTACTCCCGGCCTGTATTTGGGGCCCGGCCTTTATTTGTCCGTATCGACCACGCCCCCGGCCTCTAATTGAATCCCGGTCTTTATTTGAGGATTTACGGTAAATGTGTTTAGTCTAAAAAAATACTTTGATATACCGTGAAACCACTAGAATCTTACAAAATACTGTGATATAATTTTTTGGCCATATAGCCCAGCCCTACCTTGATGGTTATGATGGCTTTCTGTGTTTCAGTGCTTTGTCCTCATCATGACCTCAGGCCAGATGTGGAACCACATCAGAGGACCACCATATGCTCACAAGAACCCCAGCACCGGTCAAGTGGTAAGACAGAAACACACTATTCCCATTATATCCCTTGTATGTGAACAAACATCATAATAGTATTTGTGTGTGTGTGTGTGTGTGTTTTTTAGAGCTACATCCATGGCAGCAGTCAGGCGCAGTTTGTAGCTGAGACGCACATCGTCCTCCTCTTCAGTATCCTCACATGTTTAACTAATCCCTGGAGGATCATACCCAGGCTAATGGTTCTGGTCCTCCAGATATGTTTTGTGGTTTGTTATAAAACGTTTTCAGTTTGACTTCGACCCTCACCACCATAGGCCTACAATTAAGGTGGCTTCTTGTTGGTTGTTGCTATTGAATTGCAGTGGCTTGTGTAGACCAACGTTAGGCATCATATCCAATTGTTATAAATCTTGAACCTACTATCAGATGCTGCTGTTACCATGGGAATGGTGCTGTTGTGTGAGGCCGCTACCTCTGACATTGACATTGGAAAGCGGAAGAGTATGTCCAATCACACATACCAATTGTGCAAGCCCATTTTTGCGTGTGCAATTCTATACTTAACACTCAATGGAAGTAGAGCAGTATATGTAATGTTAAAATCTAATCATTTGCTGAAGACTTCCCTGAATAGATAAGAAATGCCTGCATTTGTCAACACAAGCAGAAATGTGTGTGTGTGTGTGTGTTTCAGTCATGTGTGTAGCAGGTATTGGTCTAGTGATGCTGTTCTTCAGCTGGCTGCTGTCTGTCTTCAGAGCAAAGTACCATGGATACCCATACAGGTAGCGACAGGCACGATGTTGGTTGACCTGCAATTGGCTACGGTGTTTCCTTGTTTCTCATACGGTTAACGTCTTCTCGTCTCTGCTGCAGCTTCCTGATGAGTTAATGCAGACCAGCACCGTCCAACTTCAGAGGAAGCTCCCCAAAGTGCTGTCAACCAACAGGGTGCTCCACAGAAACGCCACTTTCCCCTCTGCTCTCTGTGCTTTGCGTGTGTGCGTGTGTGTGTGCGTGCGTGTGTGTGTGCGCCTTTCTTTACAAAGACTTAGGCTTTGCCAACCGAGCCATCAACAGTGTGCATTCTAGCCTGGCCTATGCCATAAGGTGTTTTCTAACTTTAAACTTTGGAATAGTTTTCTAGTCCACTGCTCCTGGACATACATTTCTGTAACTTTCTGTTTTAAACTGGCCATGTGCTCTGTTCTGATGTTTGTGTGCGTGGTCGAAACGGGATATGATATTTATGGTGTAGCAAAGTAGAAGCAGTTATTTCACTCATGCAGGGATTCATTGTGGTAACATCTTATACGGGTCTTGTAATATGCTATCCAAGTTTGGGGGAAAAGAACAACACAGGTTTATCCAGGAGATAATGTTTGATATGAGATGATATTTCTAATATTAAAGTGCCTTAACTTCCTAATGGAGGATGTCTTTCTTGCAATGTTTGGCTGCACATTAAAGCAGTGGTTGTATGTATAAAAATTATATTATGATATACAGAAATACGTATACATTGTGGTCAATTTAAACAGTAAATTTAACACTTAAAAGTTCAGAAGTATTGGATCTTTTGAGTGTAGCTTTAGTGTTCTACCTATAGGCGGCGATCCAATTCCTTGAGCCGGTTCAATAAATAGACGAAGAAGAACTAACCCGGAAACTACAACAAGATGGCGGAACATGACAACACCAACGATGTTTCAGCCGCGCAGCCTTCTAAACTGTCTGACCTGCTCGAACGTGGGTGGAAGATATTCGAGGAGGTAGACAGTACAAACGAACCGCTCGCCTCCAGCAGCATCCAGGTCCGAGTCAAACGCGGCATCTCTATGCTGGAAGAAGCCTCCTCAATGGTGGCCCTCCTCGACCTGTTCAGCCGCAACGAAGAGCTCGAAGAGATAGCTACGGCCGACCTGAAGTACCTGCTGCTGCCCGCGCTCTTAGGAGCTCTGACCATGAAGCAGACCGGCCGAGACAAACGCCTAGAGGTGGTGCAAACAGCCCGGGGACACTTCATGGACTTCCTGAAGCGATGTAAAGAGTATAACTTGTGTCACTTTGAATTGCCACCCTTGACCAATGAAAAGGCAACTCCTGTCGAGGCATCAGAAAGTGGCTCATCTACAGCCACGGTACCGGTGAGTGAGTGAGTGAGTGAGTGGCGCTCTTATTACTCTACCATACAAATGTGTTGAAACGTAGAATCGGCACAGCGTTAGTTACGTTTATCGATCGATGCAATGCAGCTGTCTGCTTTAAGAAACCTCACCAACGGCGCTATCACCAGCACCATCAGATAAACCCCTGAAATTAATAAATGAATTTAGCGGTACACACGATTTATTGTTCGACTCCTAACAAAACGACCTAAAAATGTCTAAATTTGTAATTTAATCTTTTAAGGTAATCTTCTGCAATTTTACATACAACTCATTCATGTAAATTCTAGACATTATAAAACATAATAGCCACAACGGTGAGATGTAGAGGCCCAATAATACAAATAATTTACACCTAAAGCCCAACAGACTGAGCAGAGCAGAAAGAAAAACTCCAGAATGTGTTTGGTGAAAACATTGGAAATATTAACAAGTGGCTTTAAATAACTAAATTAATCTATTAAAATGTCATACTCTGAATCTTGCATGTTTCAGACTAAACCCTGCCCATCAGATCTGGTTTCCATGGCAGCACAGAGGCAAGCGAAGATTGAGCGGTACTGCCAGAGGAAGGAGCTAGAAGCCCGGCTGTCAGATGTGAGGAAGGCTGTGGACAGCGGACAGGCCGACGATGAAGTCAGCAGAGACTTCTACAATCTGAATGCCAGGAGATGGGTCACTGTGTGTCTGGAGGAAATAGAGAGCATTGACCAGGAGATGGAGATACTCCAGCAGATGGATGGGCTGAAGCAGGGTGCCGCCAAGCAGCCAGCCCAGCCAGTCAGGCCTCCCATGAAACCCTTTATTCTCACCAAGGATGCTGTTCAGGTGAGACTTCTGATGGGAGACCTGTCAGCTAGTGCTGAACCAGCCAAGTACTACAATGACAAAACTATCAAGTAGAGCCGCTGGTGGTTGCAGAATTAGCATATAAGTGGAGAAGGATTGACCACTCAGCAGGTCCAATTTGTTTACACGTATACTGGCCTATTGTTGATGAATCGCTTAATCTCTGCAGCCATTGATTTGAAAGAAGTCACTGACCTAGCCAGGTTAATTGTTCGCAATGAGCAACTATCATATCTCTCAGTGCTCATTCAAAGAACCTGAAGAGGATGGAGGGACCCAGATTACTGGAAGCTGAGAGGTGAAGCAAGTTAAGGAGCTGATATGAGAGAACTGCAGCAGGACCTCTGTGCATACGGTTTCATTTAACCAGTACATCCCCATAAAACGTGGCAAGTTCCAGCCTGTGTACTTAGCCGCAGTACTGGTTGTAGTTTCAGCAACATGCTGTGCGACCAGGTGTGATTGAATATGTTGCTTTCATCCACAGGCTCGAGTGTTCGGGGCCGGTTACCCCAGCCTTCCCACCATGACGGTAGACGACTGGTATGAACAGCACCGACTCCGTGGAGATATGCCGGACCAGGGGATTCCCAGGAGGGTCGATGTGGAGGAGGACACAGAAGCAAAGGAGAGGGAAGAACAGGATAAAGAGAAGAATGCTGAAAATGATGATGAGGAGTCTCTGCTCAAAGCCAGAAACTGGGATGAGTGGAAGGACTCTCATCGCAGAGGTTATGGAAACCGCCACAACATGGGCTAGTCTTCATTTCTATTGTGATCAGTCCAGGAAGTGGACGGACGTTGCTCACAATTCTGATCTTTGAGTCTATTGCTATGAGAAGGTCACCAAACCAAGGACCACACCACGGTATTGCCAAAACAACCTGTCGTGTTTATTGGCACTACAGTTGATTTAGTGCTGTTCCTCTTAGACGTTTACCAGGTTGTGTTCATCAGTCCTTTGTTGTATCATGTTTTTCAGTGAGTCTTAATAGAAATATATGCCAGGATGGGTGGAAGCCTGTTGTGTCGTGTGTTTTCCCATTACACTGTTATCGGGGAAATAAAGAGACTGAACAAACCTTGTGCTAAGTAAAATCAGTGTTCAGAAACGAATCAAAATCCATGTGTATTGGATTTCTAATCAATTAGCAAACAGTAAAATGCCCTTTTCATGGGGGCTAGGGTTAGGTTGACACCCCAACATTTATTTGACACATTTTATTCACAGATTTGACAACTGTAGAGTTTGATTTTACATAATTGCTAGGTTTATTTCCATTTGTTGTAATGTATTCGCACCAGGTTTTAGATCTGAGATACATATTAACCAATGACATAAACATCAACAATGATACCACAGGACTTTAGTTGAAGTTATTGTGAGGAACGTTTTTGTAAATGCTTGGCTTCCACAGCAACCATCTCATCCTAGATAGCCCTGGATCCACCTGCAGTCAAAAGCACGTCTGGTCTCAGCTGGGGACCAACCCGGACACCAAGCTCCTAGATTCTGGAAGGGAAGGCAAGGGAGAACCAGGATGGAAAGGGCAGAGTCACAACCTGCTCCTGTGAGATGGGAGTTGTTCTAAAGAGACCCTGCTTTCTGGAAAAGTCATTCCACATATAACTAAGTGGCATGTCTGACAAACCAGTTTTATCCTGAATGTTATAACATAACGCTCAGCAATCAACTAAAAGTAATTCAAAAAGAATAAAGATACTGGCCAAACCCATCTGCTCGTTTTTCATATGCCCATACAAGTTCCGGCATGTTAATACAGATAGATCTGTGGCATATTACATGTAACTATTTCAAGTGGTGGCTAAACCGTGGTCCATTGAGTTAAACGTATGGAACAGATTACTTTTGTAACCGGAAGTTCCTGCACATTTGTGTGGGTGCGTACGTGCAGCTTGACACGCGCTTAGTCCAAGTCATTCGCCCTCTGAGGACGCTAGCTGGAGCTAGCTGTTATTTGGCGGTGCGAAGATATCCAGCAGGATAACACGTCCGTGTACAGTGTGAGGTAACGCTAACGTCCCCGTGTCCGTCTGAGCCGCTCACTACCCGCATGTGTGTCGCTGTTGTGTGGAACCGCGGATCAAGGCTAGTTCCGTTAGCCCTCTTAGCTAAGTTCCACTTGGGGCGGCATACAAGTCATTGGTTCATCTCAAGGGTGATGCCGTATTGTCGTTGATATTCCTATTCCTCTCATTAAGAGGGGGCATGCGACTGTGATAGTTATTCGTATAGCGGTTATGCTTTGCTATTTTGAATATCGAGACTAGTTAATCATTGACATTGGTCCATTATGTAACTTAATGTAACATTAGTTATATGAGCTGTTAAAGTAGCATTCTTGGGTAAAGTTATCTCAGTAGCATTAGCGCTAAGTTACATCATTCACGATATAACTTTAATGTTAGTTCTCCCATTAGAAGCTACCACAACAAAGTCCTACACTGTCAGGACGAATATTCCATCCATAAAGGTGTTATGTTTGCGCTATTATATGTGCTTTATATTATGAGAACGAAAAGTACAGTCAAAGTCGAACGCCAACATTTTATATTTAACACATTTAAAATGTGTTAATTGTGAAGTTCTAGTTCTACGTTATCTCTATGAACAGAACGACGGCGAGGTCCTTTTCATTTCTCCTGAAACACCCTTCAAGGATTTTCTCACAGAATAATCAGAACTAATTTGTTTTTTGAAAACAAATGTATAACTAATAAATGGCAAATTGACTACTTCTATAGCACTTTTCTTGTCTTCCAAACACTAAAAGGTGTGCATGTCATTATTCACCCAAAGTGGTCAAAAATGTTTTTAAAATAATTTAGAAGTGTTACAACATGGTCACATTTACAAATGAAATCTACTCTCCTGTTACATAATTAAGCTTGTATACATATGAAACTGAAACCTGTTTGTTTCAGATTTCTCACTAGGCAGACTGAACACATAGTGCTGACACAGCAGGTTCCCAGCTTTCAGTCCATGTAAACCACTTGTATGTGGCCTCTAGTGTTGACCTGATAACTCTCCCTAAAGCTCCCCGGTCCCCCCAAGGACAAAGATGGGTGGATTCTGGTCTGTTGGAGGTAACACCTGGGCGTCCAGTGAGTTCACAGCATTTGTCTGTGGTAAATTCAAATCAGCACCGTATTTTAATGACTGATTCATTGGTTGTGTTGTATATACATGTTGTGTGCTATCTTATGGAGTAGGGTATGAAGGTTCAAGGTTAACTTATTATCATTGCGCAACACATGGTTGTTCCAGTTATTGTTATCTTTTAGATTCAAGAGGAATACAATACACCACAGTGTAACAGTAAGGAATTCTCAGATAACATCGGCAGCATCTCAACAGGAAAGATGTGATATCAAGGTAACCGTGTCCATCCACTACGTCTGAGCACCAAGCCTTGTTGATGGAAATGGAACACGGCGATCCAGGATGCAACGAGGGGGGTTTGTCTCCCCACTGTGTGGGCACAACCATCTCGGATCCCTCATTGTCGGGCCAACCCGAATCCCATTTCATCCATTATGCTGGGTAGTGGAACAGCGTTAGGTCCAAACTTGGCCAGCTTCACACTTATGCTGGCTGTCTTTCATCTGGGGTGCTCAATACTGAACATTAAATGTTGATGACAATACGGGGTACAATAGCTGTTTATACTACTGTTTAATCCAAAAATGCACCAAACCTAGGAAGTATTCATGATCTGTATCCCAAAAAGTATTTCAGTATTTACATTAGGCATGATACTTAATAATAATAATTTTCTATTTCTATAAATGAAAACGTTTTGGACGGTCTGGGTTCCTGGACACTCTAGTTTATTTCTTTTTAGCTCTGTTTGAGACCACCAACTGTGACAAAAGTACCTCAAGCCACTTTTCCTCAGATGCTGTGCACACAAGAACGCACAAGAGTCTGACTTCTTTCTGCTCTTATGTTCCACATTATGCCAGATAACACACACTGTCCGTCCCTCTGCAGATGCTAGGTGCTGGCCCATGGGTGTGAGCCGACTGGATGTATTTTACAGAAGGCTGCTCCTCACCAAACTCTTTATTGGGGGATGGGGGAAGCCTGAGGACCTCAAGAGGTATGGACCAAAACAGTACACAGCTAGCGATACCAGGAGAGTACGGAGGCTCAGAACAGTCCAATGCTGTTGTGGAATCTGTGATGGAACTGATCAACTGATATGTTTTCCCTTGGTTTTTTACAGAATCTTTGAGTTCCGTAAGATCATTGGAAACAGAGAGAAGTGCAGGTCTCTATTGCCAGAAGACTATCCAGTTCACATAAACAAGGTACTCCATGAGTTCTATCCTCACTGCTCACTAGTATAACTACTTTTATATTCTCACAGATGTGTGTGCATGTGTGTGTGTGTGTGTGTCCAGACTGAGGAGCATGTTGACTGTCACATCCACGATGGGTTCTTCTTCTCTCCTCTGGAGCACTTGGTTCCTGGAATCCTGCCTCCAGAGTCTGTCAAAGCCAGGTACAGAACATTATGTCATCCTCTACAACAGCGGTCCCAACGTTTTTTGCCTCCCGGACCGGTTTCATGGTAGACAATATTTTGCGATCCGGTCTCGAAGGTGTGGCAGGCAGATAAACACAACGAAATAACCGGCCGAGGGGCGTGGGGGTCTCCATCGGGACGGAACTGCCATGCACAGCGAGAAGCAGACAATTGTAAATGTGAAAAGAATGCTTGAGTGACGAGTGAGTGAGATTTGGCAGATAAATGTTATCTTCTTTCTTTCTGTGCGGCCCGGTACCAAAAGGCCGGGTGTGCAAACCGCTGGTTGGAAACCATATTTCTATGACTAAGGCTAATGTAGTGTCTGTGCTGGAGTCCTCCAGTTTCATTCACACAGAGTCCTTATCTTTGAACTATGATAAAGATGGTATGATAATATGTTTGAAAGGTTCTATTAGAGACACGAGTGAAGCCGCTGATTTTCTGCTGATCATCCAGGGCTTCAACTAGCAATTTATTTCGTTAATCTGATGATTATTCCTTCGATGAATCGCTAAATCGTATAAAAAAAGAAAAAGAGCATTCTTTCTTTATTTAAAAAACAGACAGTGAAAATTCACGGATTTTAATAATTGAAAAAAATATGTATGCTTTACGGCTGACAAATATATAGGCTCTTTGTAAATAAAATGCACAAAAAGATTATATTTTTGTTTAAAAGGACCTCAGCTGTCAGAATAATAAACATTTATAAAAAAAAAAGAAAGAAAAATACAAATCAGAAATCGCAACAGGATTTGATTGAACGCATTTTTTACGCCAGTGGTCCCCAAACACCGGTACCGGTCTGCGGGCCAAAAAATATATACTCTGCAACGTATTGAGGTCCATGATAATCAATAAGGAAATTTTTTGCTCTTTCAATAATCAAATCTAATCAATTTTATCGGTTCGTTGTTGCAGCCCTATGATTATCCCATTGGAGTATTGTCACCGGCACATGCAACTTGACGACAGTGTGAAAGATCTTAAGAGCAAGTCCAACATAAGCTGTGGAGGGCCACCCTTAAGTAACTTAATTGTACTCTTGTTATTTTATAGTTCATTCCCATCAAGCTGGTCAGAGGAACCTCAGCAGTCTTACTTAGCTAACAGCATTTCATCAAAAGACCTCGCAAAAAATGTAGCTTTAGTAAAACCATATAAAGTAGAGATGGGAGAGGGGCTAACACCATGCTCTAAGCAGCTTATTTTTCAAAGTTTCTAAATATGGATTTTGTTTCAGCATCCGGTTTGCACACCCTGGCCATTTGGTACCGGGCCGCAGGGCCGGCGCGAGTCATTTGGTTGCCCTAAGCACCCAGTTGGGGGGCTGGCTGGTGCCCCCCCCCAACCAACGAACCAACCAACCACCAAAGGAATAACAACCATTTAGAATTTCTTAGTTAGGTTCTCTTTATTCCCCAAATAACTTCTAAACATAAATCATTTACATAAACAAATACGAAAAGAAATAAATTATATAAAAGATAAAATTATAAATACCAAATACCACCACAATTACTAAAAACACAGATTTGGAACTGAACATTGTAAACGCAGAAAGTATTCAAGTATATAACTGTGTAAGTAATAATGTGCACATTTCTATCCGATAGAACTATATTACAAACATTTTCACTACCATAAGTTGTCAAAGGCCTTACAGAGGCACACGCCTGCATTTCCTAGCTGCAAAATCAGCTATCAGGTCATATGACAGTTTCTGACCCACGTCCCCATTGATACCGATTACAGCCAGACCACTTAAACGTTCCTGGTCCATTGATGAGCGCAGGTACGTTTTGATTAGTTTGAGCTTTGAAAAGCTTTGCTCAGCAGAGGTAACTGTGACAGGGAGAGTCAGTGCAATACGAAGAGCAATCCACAGATTGGGATATACCTCTTGAAGCCGATTGTTATGCAGAAATGTCAGCATTTCCAAGGCAGATGTCTGTGGTGAAAGCTGAGGAAGGTTGAGGATTTCAAAAATAGCGTCCTGAAGTGCAAAGCAAACTAGGCTTAACTATGTTAACTATGATGATGATAACAAAAGCGTAAATGATAACAGAAACTTTGGGCGGCCCGCGGGCGAGTACCGAATACGGCCCACCGGCGGTCCGTGCGGACATTATGAGCGCGAGTATATGCGGCCAGCCGGCCGCCCGGTGACCGCTAGCAACGGTCCTCCCGAGACAAATTTTGGGGACCCCTGATTTAAAACATTGTCTTACCTGAGAGCGACGCACAAAGCATCATCCTGCTGTCTCTTCTTTTTTCTTTTTTCCGCCCCCGACTCTTGATGCCTTTTCGAAGCCATTTCAAAGCTGTCTGCCACATTTGAGATTTGAGGGATAATCGAACAAACCACTGGGAGGTGGGGGGGGGGGGAACACAGGAGATTCCCCTTTTTCTCCACTAATTTGGTCTAGGCCTATTACTTTTGTATTGCTTTTGCATATTAACATGCTTTAGACATATTTTATTTATTATTTATACTAGTAGCCTACTGTGATGATTTTTCACGTCCCAGATTTTTTGATGCCCCCCCAGGCACTTGGTGCCCTACGCGCAGTGCGTGATGTGCGTGTGCGGAGCGCTGGCGCTGCCGGGCCGCACAGAAAGAAAGAAGATAACATGTATCTCAAAAATCTCCCTCGTGACAAATTTCCCAAGTCTTCGCCATGTGTGTGTTTGGTTTCAGGTTCCAGTTCATAGTTCCCAAGAGGTGGCAGAAGAACAGACCAGTGTGCATCCACTTGGCAGGGACCGGAGACCATGTAAGACCTTTTATCCCCAGCATCGACCAATTACACAATCATAAACATCATACCACCAATAGTGCTTCTGCAGTTGACCTTTTGATATTGGTTTTATTTCTCTTGTTGATGTTCTTCTCTTTGTTTTTGTATGAATAATTACTTTGATATTAACATGTAATACTACCTTACATTACTCTTTGTTTGCCATAGGAAACAGTTGGACAGATTATTGAACTTTAACTCTCTGCGCTCTCTGACATGTAAGCATTATTGGTGTGTGTGTGTGTGTGTGTGTGTGTGTGTGTGTGTGTGTGTGTGTGTGTGTGTGTGTGTGTGTGTGTGTGTGTGTGTGTGTGTGTGTGTGTGTGTGTGTGTGTGTGTGTGTAGTTTTTCTGGCGTCGGCGGACCCTGATGGCCAGGCCCATGGTCAAAGAGGCAGGAATGGCTTCACTGCTTCTGGAGAACCCGTATTATATCCTTCTTTTGTCACACCTGCTTGATCGCTGCTCGGCTGGTCTTAACCTCAAAAGTCCTCCTGCAGTGTAAATGCTAAATGGACTGTACTTGTACAGTGCTTTTCTAGACTATCACTACCATTGTGTGAATGAATACATGTTGGATAATCCTGATGGGCAGATGTCGCTGGGTATGGTAGTTCCTGTCATCCGTGTATGAATGGGTGAATGATGACATGTAGTGTTAAAAAGCTTAGAGTGGTTGGTAGACTAGGAAAGAGAAATATCATTCATGTTTAGAAAACACAATAATGATGACGAAGAGTAAGTATATAAATCAATGTGAAATGGAGATGATATGTTAATGTTCGTGTATCAGGCACACACAGGAAACTGGCCTGAGGAAAGAATTCAAAAATCAGAATTCCATCCTGTGGCCATATGTTTGCATCATGTTTATGTATAATGATGTGATGTCTGCTGATGTCTAGAAACATGGTTTTATTCCTTGACTGACCTTACATGGCTATCGAAAACCTAAAGACCAACTGTAAGTTTACTCCCATGCACACCCATCAATTGGTTTTCCCACTGACGTAGATGAAAGCCAGCTTTCATTTTCATACATGAAAAGCAAAAGTTTGCATTTGATGTACTGCAAAATGGATATATAATGTCTATTTTATAACTATAAATGAAATAATAGTCTATACTCTAGTATATTCTGGTCTAAAAGTGTGCTTTGCTCACAGAAAAAAAAAATCAAATGTAGCACTTGGTAAACTAGCTGCCAGCCAGCAACATCCGGATGTTTCATTTAGAGCGATCCAAATGTTTAATTCTACATCAAGCCTGCATACATTTAGTTCTCTGGTGCGAGCGTTTGCACATGTTCGTGTATAGGTGCGTGTGTTTGGGCAGCACTTCAGCAAGGAGTTTTTGTAGAGTGGGGAATTTTTTTTTCATACTTTCATGTTTCATGTTATATTGTCGGGGAACACTGCATTGAGTTAGACGAGTAAAACTAAATTCAGGTGCAGAAGAATACTTCTTTAAGTCTTATTTGGATGCAAAGATATGTTAATTAGCAGGAATGTAGCACAACATGAGAGCAGTGCTTGTATCTTTTATGTGCAAAATAACATATAATACATGATAACAATAATGAAATCAAGTCAAATACAGGACAGCCTGAAAGATTAAATCCTCCCACCACTCCATTGTGCTGATTCAGCACACACTGAACTCTGTGACACCTGTAGGCTTATCACTGAGTGTTGTGTCCATGTGTATCTATGCAGATGCTTAAAGCTGCACAGATATCAATGAAGAATGGGAATGTAGATTCAGCTTTTAGTATTTTAGTTTTAGGATACTGCTGACACACATAAGTACTACAAACATACATGACATTATTTGTATTCCAGGCGCTCATGTCTGAAGAATGTGTCCGACCTGTTTGTGATGGGAGGGGCTTTGATCCTGGAGTCTACAGTGCTTCTCCGGTGGCTGGAGAGAGAAGGTTACTGGCCTCTAGGAATGACTGGAATCTCCATGGGAGGATATGTGGGTCATCAAAAAAAGCACACTTTCAGAATTCTACATCAAACCTGCATACAAATACACATGTTTTTTAATAGTTTTCAATATCATACCGAGTCCGATCCACAAATGTCTTGCGTGTCTTTGTATCCAGATGGCGTCCTTAGCAGTGACCAACTGGCCGAAGCCCATCCCTCTGATTCCCTGTTTGTCCTGGTCCACTGCCTCTAGTGTCTTCACCACAGTAAGGCTCTTTCCATCTGTCAAACAGCAGCACTTAGGATGACCTCATGACCTTACTGTTTGATCGAGGGTGTGATCGTGTGCAATCACACTGCAACCAATCCATACAGACAAGGAAACTCAGGGCCTCTCGCTTCTGTGCCCACTTCAGGCGTATTTGTTTTGCAACGTGCGCGTAAAAGCATGGCGACGTATGTACAAACAAGTTGCACTGAGGTGAAGGTAAGCGAGGGGGTTGGGGGTCAAGGGAAAAGTGGGAATTTCCCATAAAGAGATATGGATGGTTGGGCTTAATTATATATTTGCCGGTATGTACAGAACCGCCCGTGAAAGCGTTCCTCTAATTTGCAATGAAAATTCCCTACCTCTTAAAAGCAGGTGTAAACAAGAATGTGATGACACATTTGTCTTAATCTACCTGTAAGAAGAGAGAGTGTGTGTGTGTGTGTGTGTGTGCGTGTGCGTGCGCCTTTCTTTACAAAGACTTAGGCTTTGCCAACCGAGCCATCACCAGTGTGCATTCTAACCTGGCCGATGCCAAAAGGTGTTTTCTAACTTTAAACTTTGTGTGTGTGTAGGGAGTGCTGAGCAAAGCAGTGAACTGGGCCGAGCTTGAGAAGCAGTATGCCATTAACTCGGTGTATGAAAAGGAGATCATCAAGCTGTTGGACTACTGTGGGGTTTGTTGTCCTTCTACTTTTTATTACTTCCTCATACTCTCACATTGCAACAGAAAATACCTAGTATCAGCCTGAACTTTTAGGGGTGGTTTGGGCACCCGCCCTAATTTAATTGTAGGCTAAACACATTGTGATATTTAATGGTTAGGTGATTTAGAATAAAAAAATGGAAATTAAATTATAAGTGTTACAATGTATTGGTTATGACTAACAGGCCTTACAAATGCTTCTATTATTCATCTTTGTCTCATGTCATCATGAAATGACACTGACCCAATTTAAATCTTGAATATGTTTTGCGTCAAAGCCAGAGCAACAATGAGGATTCTGTTGGAGAATCTACCAAACACGAGAGCATTAATCCATACATTTCCTGCCCCCACATTTATCAGGCTGATTCCTTTAAGATGGGTCCAGATTTTCCAAAGCCTATGGACTCTTTGGAGCATCTGTTGGGCCTGTCTAGAGATGTCAGCGCGTCAGTGGGTGAGACCTCCAAAGCAGCAAGGGAAGCTGAGGCTGGACTGGACCTGTTGATTGGTGCAGGCCCTGAAGAGGGCGGAACCAGAGGGGACCAATTGTTATCATCTGGGAACAACACTGGAATCAGGTTGGACACTCTACCAAAGTAATCAATTTCAGTTGTTTTGAATAAAAGTTGCTCGATATGTTTAAGTCTTCTGTGTCTACTTAAAAAAAAAAACCTGCTTGGCAAATAGTGTGTGTCTGGACCGATCAGACCAGAAATATCACCCTTCTTAAAGTTGTCCTAATCTCTGCACATTTTACATAAAAGTATGTGTCAGAGATGATGCAGTAGCTACTTATAAATTGTTGTGTTAACACAATAAAATCAAATTACCATATTATGCTGGAATTAACCAGCATTACTTTCAACTTAGTTCATTGTGTGTTTGTTAAACTGATTTCCTAGAAGCCTTCATGCAAACAACACACTGCATGGGAAGAAGACGGATTCATCCAAGTGCCATCGGCCATCGTTACATCAAGAGTCGATAAGCTTCATGAAGGCAGTAATGGACGAATGCACACATATGGCTAACTTCTCTGGTAAGTTTGATTGCAGACTGGTCAATATGGAAATGTTTCTCATTGGTACCGTAATGCAAATACGACACACAAAAGCCTATTCAACCAAAGGAATGTGTGGCACCCCATCGCTGTTGCCTAGCAACATTGGTGTGCTGTTTTGACTTTATGGCAGCAGGGTTCTAACAGCAGGTACTCCTCAAAGCCTCTGACAAGAACTAGTGAAAGTCGTAAAATGCTGGCAGAACTATTGGTACTAACCCAAAAGAGAAGCAACTAGTATCTGTTTTAACGCAAGGCCAGAGACAGTGGAATACTGGCACCTGTGTAGCTATACGAAAGTTGTTGACTGATAGGAGCCCCAGGCAGACAGGTAGGAAGTCCCTGCTTTCTTGCTTAGGGGATGAGCGATGGAGCAATACAAGTGTGAGCTAAACCATGAAGTGCTCCTGAGTAAATTCTTCCTATCTGGTCTAAAAGTTACTAGTGGAATGGGTTGTTAGTTTTTACCACTTGTTCAAAGCTGTGCAGCAGCCTTTTGTATGAGCTGAATAATGGTACTCAATATTGTGTCTAGGTGTGTCCCAGTGGCATGTATTCAAAAATAAACTGCATGTGTCTTTTCCTTTGTCTTAGTTCCTGTAGACACCAGTCTCATCATCGGCGTCCAAGCCAAAGAGGATGCCTACATCCCTCGTACAGGGGTCCTCAGTTTGCAAGAGATCTGGCCAGGATGTGAAGTCAGATATCTGAATGGAGGACACATCAGCGCCTATCTGTTCAAACAGAATGTCTTCAGGTAAAATACAAACTCAAAGGGTATCAAGGAACATGGTGCTTGTTTGTGTGGTATCGGGTGTGTGAGGTAAAACAGGACTGACAGAGAGGACACACTCCCAGTGTTGGAGCAGCTTTATGTAAGTAAATATCAGTCCATTGAATGGACAGGGCTGTACTTCCCTGTCCCACTTTTATCGTTCATCTCTCTTCCCGGTACCAACAAGTCATGTGTGATAGAATGTCACGCATAACTTGTTATTGAGTCAGTCATCATGATTCTGAACACAGTAGACTAAGGAAAACCATGTCCTGAACCATGTGCTTTCTGCAACCTGCTGTCTATACGCACGATTTTGGATTAATTCTTTTCAGTTTTAACTATTTCCTAAATATTCCCTAACTCATTGACTCTCTATATGACTTGTGATGACGACCTACAGAACACGCTTGAGATTTGAATTCTTCAATTCAGAGATTTATCGGAGCAGCACACACGCATAAAATAAGCTCTTTCTTGTCAGAAAGGCTCTCACGAGGCAATGATACAAAACGTTAATTTAAACATTTCTTTGAACATTCAATTGAGTTTAACAGCACTGACGGTCCAAACAGGTCTTTGGTTTCTTGGTCATTTCTAGCTTTTTCTTTCAGAATAATGGACAGAGCTGTGTGTGTGTGTTACCTGCTCCCTCCTGCTGGGTATTGCATTGTTGCAGATTGATAACGGATTCTCCCGGTGTTCTTCTAGAGATAGGACAGGTGGACGAACAGAGGGAGGAACAGATTTATTTATCATACACATATGCACTTATTGTAAGTCGCTTTGGATAAAAGCGTCAGCTAACTGACATGTAATATAATGTAGAGCTGCAATTAACGATTATTTTAATAATCGATTCATCTGTCGATTATTTGTTCGATTAATCGATGAATCTGTAAAAAAAAAAAATGTAAAAACATTTCCAACCCTTTATTGAAAAATAGAACTGACTGTGCACTTTCGAAATATGTTTTGTTTTAAACAGATTGCTCCTTGAACATCCCTAAGTAAGCAAATAAAATGGACTAACACAAAAAACATACACACATCGCATGATGTATACTTTACAGCCGCCAAATTAAATATATTAGGCACAAAATCATGAATCATTGCCGTGGTGCTCCCGTGCCAGGCCATGTCGCTTTTGCATATCTTACAATCAGACATGTCAACCCTCCCGAATTTCAAAGCCCCTCCCGAAAATATCCCGGACCGACCTTTCTCCTGATTTCCACCCGGACAACAATATTGCTGCACCATCCGTCACTGGGCGCGCTGTTTCAGACCGAACAATAATAAAGGTTACACCTTGAAGTCGAGCGCGGCGATTAGAACGTAAAACTACTGGCGCTGCAAAGAAAACCGCAGCACCCCCCCCCCCCCCGTTGCCCGCTAGGACCCGCACCCCCCATTTCAGTGTGAAATACCTGGGAGGATTTGGGTCGCATTGGTTTCTCTGCCTCCGCATGTTTCTGAACGGTATTACGGGTCTCTCCGATGGTCTTTCCTTTACCTCAGCTCTGCTCTTTTTTATTTATTTTTCTTAGCAACGCTCTGCTGGCCGGAGCTTTTTTTCTTCTGTTCTGCTGCACGAGCGCTCAACTTTTTTTTTCTCAGCTCTGCGCGGAGCGCGCAACTTTCTTTTAATACTCAAACATAATAGTCGCGCGACACAACGAATCGATAATGAAATTCGTTGCCAACGCTTTTAATAATCGATTTTAATCGATTTCATCAATTCGTTGTTGCAGCCCTAATATAATGTATGATGCGTGTAAAATTAATTTGACACCCCATTTAAGATGTTGAATATCTAGATCAAGAGCATTTAGATGGATTCAGACTACAGTTATCCCCCTGGTTTAGATCGTGATGAATAATTGCTTCTGAGTCTGTGCACAAAATGGCACGGGATCCGCCCAGCCAGACCACACTATGAATTATTCAGAATCAGAAATTCAATCAATTTAAGCAGTAAAATGTGATACATTTGTAAGTTTAATAAGCGCCAAATAAACAAAAGGCTGTTCGTAAACATGTACGGTATGACAGACAATGTGTGAGACCGTATGAGACTGCGTGTGGGACAGTGACTGCTTGGCTGCAGCATGTGGTGTTCACTATGTACGGCTCCAGAAGGTCTTCTTGTAAATAAACGTTTGCTTTCGGCAGCATCGATAGTGCTCCTACAGAAGTCATTGTGATGTCATAACAGATCTTTGTGATCTCGAAGGACTCTCCCAATGAAACTTTAATCTAACTGATATCGCTCCTTCGTCAATGAGGAAGAGAGCTGCCCTTATTTCTGGGCGAGTTGCGAGCTAATCCAGCTGGCTCAAATGTTGCAATGGTGATTTTGCCAAACTTGTTTGGTGGAGCAGAAAAGCCTGATCTATGTGATTTATCCTGATAATGATCTGGCTAACTGGAGCCACGTATAAGGAACAGGGCCCCGGTCTATTTTTTGGGAAGAGTAAGCAGTAAAACAATATAATGGGAACATAGACCCCACCATCATCCCATCACGACGGTCACATTGAATTGTCAACGTATGTATGGGGACACTGCAAAGACCAGTGTAACCATGAGGTCATGTCAATATTCTAACCAAATCGCTTTAATAGTTCTCAATCAGGACCTCCTGGATCTGTTATTGTTTTAGTGTCATGAAGAACATAACTCTCACTTGAGGTGGTCAAATCCCAGACTGATTTACATTCAATTTGATGCCATGTCATGCCACAATTTTCTGTGTTGTTATTATAAAATAACTACATATCTGTTTTCTTTCCAGACGGGCTATTTACGATACATTTGACCGATTCTGCCTAAAGTATCCAGACCTGCAGTAGCCAGGGAGTCCATACCTCCCTGGAACAGCACCAGGATTCTTCTACTCAAGCCAGAGGCTTCCCTTTTGTATTATTCACATCAAATCATTCTAGAAAGTAACTAAAACTTAGAAAATGTTGTGGAAATATTTCTATATTGGATTTTAAACCGTTGCAGCACACATTCTCCTGTTTTTTACTGGTCCACTATGTTATCAATATGTGCCCTGTTGAAACTCTCAAAAGCAAACACGCACATCTTCTAATATTGTGTTAACATTAAAATAATGTACATGTTGAAAAATACAAGAAACAATGCAGCTTGTCATTTGATCAAAAGTGAATCCGAATGATCTCACCTACAGTAGTCAGCTGATTGATAACAAACATTTCTAACACTCAAGTCATTTTAAAGAAGACTATTATTTTATTAATTGGAGCACAATGACCTGTAAACGCAACTTGACGTATCACCTCATAAAGTTGGTAAACCTTAGGCTTTCTTTTCAACTCTTTTGATAAATATGTCTGTATCTGCTGGGTCGCTCTGTTGTTTCTGCCTGTTTAAACGGTTGGTCAATCAGAGCTTTTTCACAGGTCTTAAAACCACTTATCCTGCACACAGGCTCGCGGGGGCTGAAGTCAATCCCAGTCAACTTCGGGCAAGAGACAGGATACACCCTGGATTGGTCGCCAGCCAATCACAGGGCTAACAGAGCCAAACAACCATTCACATCCGCGGGCAATTTAGAGTTCCCAATCAACTTAATTCAAAGAACATGTCTTTGGATTGTGGGACAAAGCTAGAGAGAACGGCCAGAACATGCAGGCTTTACACAGATAGGCCGCTGGGCAGAGTCTAACTCAGGACCTTCTTGCTAGATAACCAATAACAAAATAAATTAACCCATATTCCACAACACACTTCAATGTATGATGTTGGAGACCATTTCCATAGCTCAAGTTAAAATGAATTCTGGGGCTTGAATGGTTTGATATGTGGTGCTAAAACCTTTGGACCAGTAATTGTGCAAAGAAGGTCACAACCAAACCATACCTGCATGAGTGGCCACCTCTTGAAAGGGAAAAAATGTTGAGGCAATTACAACTGTTCTAAAAGCAGCTGGTTGCCACTGACAGGTTAGAGACATACAGAAGGTGGTGGTTTGCACGAGGGGGATATGTTCAATGTCATATCTGGTTGCCTGGTTCTTAAAGAATCTGAGCACAGTGTACACTAAGATTAATAAAATCAAGTCCTTGTTTATGTACACATACTTGGACAATAAAGTGGATTCTCATTCTGAGGACAATCACTCGCAGCTTAATGGCTGTAGCAAACAATAGTGGGTGTAGTTGGTTCTGATGGAAGCAATGGGAGGCACAGTTTCATCCAGGAGGCACTGTTTTTACACAGCCAAATTTTTCCAGTGTGTAAAAAATACTTTTTCAGACATGCAATTAGATGGGGCCATGGAGTCCTACTAGTTTTTCTAATATATTTGAGACCAGAAATTTTTGGTTATTTTTAATTCACAGAGTGCTAGATGGAAGTGAAATAATATACTTGTTTTCTTGCGTGGCCTCTTGATGGTGCTGATGTCTCACTGTTACCATGAATAAATACAGTGATGCAAAAACTGCTCTGTGTCGCTACCATGACATGCTCTGAGGGTCGGTTAAAGTGGAAAGCATCAGTTGGGATCTCGACATCCGAAGTGGTTAAACATGAAGATGCACCTGATGCCAATGATTGTGTTGAAATAGTTTCTGTGCCATGTATGAATCGGAACATTTGAAAAGAGACTGAAGTATTAGAATGATGAAACCAGCTGAAAGACAAGTTATACTCTCCATGGACTGTCCAAGCAGTAGTCCAACAAGCAGGGGGAGCTTGATGTTATCATCTTAACTGACCCCACCAGGCTGCTTTAAACCTTGTTATCCTGGCCATATTGTTCAATGCTGGAAGCCAGAAGATCTCACAAGCGAAAGGGTCTCCTGGAAAACTTGTTGTCTCAGCTGCTGAGACCATAGCTTGAGAAAATGAACGATGTCCACAACTTCCATCCTGGCACCTAATAACAATGTTCAATTAATTCTTTGGTTTGCTAATTATATTTGAAGATTTTTGGCGATTCAAAATAGATTGGATTGAATTCATATCATGAAGAATTGATCTGATTCCCCAGAATTATAAACGTAATCTGCAGGGTTTCCCCATAGGGTTCAAGACCTTTATTTTGTAGCTTGTTTACTTGTGTAAAGCGGACATGACGTCAGCTGTTCCTTCTACACCAGCTGATCGCAGCGCAAAATCAGATCCGTCATTACTGTTATCCTCTAATGTGGAATTCGGGAGCACTGCAGCTGTCCACGTTTCACGCGCTTCTGACGATCAGCGGGAACCTGCGGCGCGTGCCGGAGACGCTCGAGCGTGACGTAGCCCGTTTGTTTTGGTTAATAGAGGGGCCTTCCTGCAATGCTAAGCTAGGGAGCTAGCTGTCACCGTTTGAAGGGTTCATGAATGTAAACTGGTGACGAAAGTTAACGGTCAGTGAATACCCGAACAAACGAAGCATGTCGGAGAATTATGTTTCATAGGTAACGTTAGCTAATAACGTTATCGTCGTCAAAAGGTATCGGTAACGCTGGACGGGGATTGGAGGCCGTGTGACGTTAGTCTGTCGGGTTTTCACACACGCACTTAAACGCACACATACACATGACAGACACGTCACTGTGTGGCAGCAGCGCTCTCGTCCAGTTTTAAGATGTGGCTGAAGCTGTTCTTCTTGCTCCTGTACTTCATAGTATTGTTTATGCTAGCGAGGATTTTTGAGGCGGTAGTTTGGTATGAGACCGGTATGTTCGCCACTCAGCTGGTGGATCCAGTGACTCTGAGTTATAAGAAGCTGAAGACCATCCTGGAGGGTCGGGGCCTGGGATACTCCGGACTGGCTGAGAAGAAGGATGTCAGCGAGCTGGTTGAGAAATCAGGTACGGTCTGCTTCAGTCTTATACGAGCAAGGGCCTTGGCTTGTGATCCATTGGTCGGGCCAAGTGCCTACGTAGAAAAATACATCAGGTGAGTTATCCGGATTTGCAACTGTAAATATTACAACATCTACACCTACAATGTTTCTATACAATTGGCATACAAAATGGCTTTGTATAGTTTTGCAAATGCACTATGTTAGTGGGAATAAAAGGGGAGGGATATTTGGAGGACATTGCGATATAACGTTCCATCAGTAATATGTAATCATAAAACATTTAATATTTCCACCTGATACCAAGTAATGGCCCAATCAATTCATGATGAAGGACTTCAATCTGGGACAGAAACACTTAATATGGACATCTCCAGTGTGTAATGTTTACCTACCACCTTTCTGGTCAGGGTTGTTAGTCTTTTGTGTCTCCAGTGTTATGTTATTTGTGGGCTTTTGACGCAAACATGGAATTGATTTCTTGGACTGGGACCAGGCGGAGTCTACTTTCAATGTCCTCTACTGACATGTTTTAAAACACACACAAATATTTGTGATTTTGGTTTGCGTTCAACGATTAGCTCCACGCTAGTTGTGATGCTATTCATTTGACTGGTTCATCCAGATGTTTAACATAGATTTACGATGAGCCGAACCTTCTGTTCATCAATGGGATGATGAACTTCACATGTCTTCACAGTGAAGATCACACAATTAAGTGAGCAGGTGGCGGTTCGGGTTAGACATGGTTTACATGTCTACTTGTTTTACGTTGTGTACTTAATGATGCCTGTCATTATGGAATTTATTCAACACTTATGTTATTATAAATTAAGAACTTGTCAGCAATTTTCAGTGACATGAAATTAAGTGATGTTCAATGAAAAAATACAGTTTATTATTTTTATCATCAATATTTTTATGATTTCCTACCTATTATTATTTGGAATCAAAGAAGAGATGAATATATTAGCTAACACCGGCTTGTGGAAAGATGACACGTCCTGACACCATTCCAAGTCCCGTTTGTCTCTTATTCCCCCACAGGAGAGTTGACACAGGGCGAGCTGTACTCGGCCATCAAGAAAGAGACAGAGCAGACGGAGGCAGGAGATGCCAGCACGACGTACTTCAGTGGAGAAATGCACTTCTATGAATTAGTCGAGGACACTAAAGATGGGATATGGCTCGTTCAGGTAAAGGCACTTAATTAAGTTTTATTCCAATGGTATAGTCAGTGGCGGCTGGTGGATTTTATTTTTGGTAGGGCCACCCAATCCTTTTCAGTAAACATCCCAGTAAGATTCAATGCAAAAAAATGGTATCCAACACGTTATTACTTACATTGAACATTTATTCAACAGTTTACCATAAGGACATATTATTCAAACAATTTACAACAATTTATGCAAATGTTTTTACTACAAAACAACATTGCCAAAAAGGGCGGTACAAAATAAAATTATGAAGTGCACATTTCAAGTAAATAAGTCTTCAGCCTATTTTTTTTAAGTTTGCTGTTAACAAAGCAGTCAGGCCTCTTATTTCAGAAACAATGAACCGTAACCGTTAGGCTTACCTTTTATTGGTAACCTATTACTTCTATTGCTTTCAGCCAGCTACTCAAACAGACAAGCCTGTTGATATTTTCAGACAAGTCATCCCCCCCCCCCCCCCCCCGTTAATCTCACGATAAAAAAATTGATGCCGATAAAATGGGTTTGCGTTAATAACGCATTTAAATGACAGCGCTAATATATAACATATATATATATTTCCAAAAATGCCCCCAATTTCTTATAAAATGCTCCTGGTAAATAAATAAGAATAAATTAATAACTAAATAACATGTACATTTCCTACCCTGTGGTGGTAGCCCTTTTGCTCCTCGAAAACCACAACACATGGTACTCCAGGATTTGGCTAGTTGGTTGTCTGCAACCGGGGATCGCGTCATGGCCTGCAGTACCCAATCGCTGCAACATAAGGAGAGTCACATCTGTCCAGTAAAACGTTTACAGATCCTCTGTGCTGGTCACTTATACCATGAGTGTTAGCAGAACATGACAAACTTGCATAATATTAGCTCCAAACCACCTAAACAAAACCGACTAATCTTGGTTTAGTTTGTTAGATTCAAGGCAAGTTTTCCACAATAAGCCCTGTATGTAACACTCCTCTAATCACAATGTGTGCAGAAAAGGTAAAGCTGTATATTTCTGTTCTAGTCTTCTGACCGCTCTAATCTCTTTAACACTACATGTCATCCGCCTATTCACATCCATTCATAGACTGATTCATACAGCGCTGCCCACAGAAACTAACAATCCCACCATACACCCTCTGTAGATACACAGGCGTGCAGATTAACGGAGCGGGGGATTGGGCCTGCGATCCTCTAATTGAACAATGTGCTCTCTGCTCACCCGTGGTCATACAAAGTGTAAATTCCAGATCCCGAGATCACATGATGTCACTTACATATTGTTTTCAGATACAGATCACATGTTAATATCCAACGTGGGGACAGGTCTTTTAGAGCCCCCATTCTGCGTCAAGGACCACATGGGCCAAACAAAAGAAGCTTTGCTGTAAAAGTCAGATTGAATGGGATAAAGCAAACTCAATATGGGTCAGAAGTGTGGATGTTGTCATTAAAAATACTATTAAACCGGATAAGGGTTAACTGATCTGTTAAGTATTATCTGTCTGACACTGCCATGTGTACCTGCAGGTCATCGCCCAGGACCGGGAAGCTCTGCTAAGTCGAGCCAACTGGGGGAAGATGGTGCAGAAAGTGTCTCAGTTTGGGATCAGAACTGGAACCTTCAACTGCTCTAATGACTACAGGTTGGAAACAGAGCCTCCTTCAAATACACCAATATTTGTCATTTCTGATTAATGCCCTGTGTTTGGCGCCAATATGATTCATTATTGCCGAAAGCCTTGGAAATGATAAGAATTTTGTATTACTCCCACACCCGGGACAGCAAGAAAGAGGACCGCACAAACAAATAAACAAGTGAGATAAGTAGAAAAACGATTTCAAAACAAGTTAAAATTAAGATATGATACAAATATGAATGAATGGTTGTTAATATTGGTTGTTAATATTGCAGACTATCATCATTGCACAGTGGATGCAAATATAACGTGAAGTTTGTTAGTAGACAAACTTTGTTCACCACTGCCCTGAAATCAATTCAAAACGTCAACCATTATTAATGTTATCTTTTCACATGCTATTGTTTGCCATAGCGGTAGATGGTGGTAGTCCCTAACAACTGCTGTCAGTTCCAGTGTTGAAGTTAATATAAGGAGCATGATGTACTACTGACGAGCTGCTTCTGTGTTGGGTCCACCAGGTCGTGCATCAAGCGTGGCTGGCAGCGCTCCACTCTCATCATGTCTGTTCCTCAGACTTCAGCATCAAAGGGTAAAGTCATGTTAAAAGAATACAACGGCCGGCGCATCGAAACCGAGCACATCTTCCGCTGGATGACCTCACACGTGGCTCATCGAATCAAAACCCTGCGTCAGGCTGAGCAGCTGGCGGAGGAATGGCGCTCTGACCCGGCCCACCCGGTGAAGATGTTTCTGTTTGCACGTCTATCCCAGCCCCCCGCCTTCTTCTCCGCGCTGTCCGTCAAGTTCACCGGCAGGATTGATTTCATCTTTGTGGATGTACGTTGCTGGGACAACCGCAGTATCCTATCAGAGATTGATGTGACACAGAACACCGCCTATATTCTCAAAATGCCGGAGGGCATCTATCGCTATGGCAACAGGTGATGATTGAACATGGGGATGGAATGGGTAATTTACAGTTAGAAGCAATTCCAAATACCCTTAATCGGTCTGTTTCTTCTTCCACCGCTTGTCTCCACTCTTGTCCTCTCACCGCTCTGCTCTTGTTCTTTCCTCCTCTCCTGTCTCCTTTAGTACCGGGGAGTTCTTGTCCCTGGCTGCCATGGATACTTTTCTGCGTTCCATCCAGCCGGAAGTCAATGATCTGTTTGTCCTCAGTCTGGTCCTGATCAACTTGCTTGCCTGGATGGACCTCTTCATAACACAGGTCACTTCCTGTTTTTCTATTCAAAACAGTGGTAAATCAGTTGTAGTTTACGCATGTCTTTCCGTTTGATTTCAAAAGACAAATATTGCACCTTTTACGCCACTACTTTCACAGAAATGTAAAGCCGGCTTCTTGTTTCTTGCCTCGTTGAAACAGCTAGCCAGTTCTGTATTTATTGTCCAATTTCACTCATGTATTCATTTTCATGGACAGGGAGCAACCGTGAAACGATTTGTGGTATTGATCCGAACTCTTGGAACCTACAACTCCATACTGCTGGTGTCCTGGCTTCCGGTTTTGGTAGGAAATCTTCTGTCCTACGCAGTTTTCACAACTGATGTCCTCCACTCATTTTCCTCGTGCTGAAAATGTATTTGATACAATCCCCACCCCCCCCCCCCCCCTTTCCCTGCCGCTGGCCAATCTGTTCACTCAACTACTACCCTCCCTGAAGTTGGGGAAAACACAGGAATCTCCTTCCTTTCCTTTCCATTACACCGCTGATATGCATCATTAAGGGGGTCATCGAATTGTTTATCCACCACTAATGTGCAAGAGAGAACTTAAATAATAAGCCAATAATTATAGGGAACATCTGAATTTATTAACAATGTAGACATGAAGCTAAATGTTGGGTGAATGAGTCCCTTTCCCGATTGGAGATAGTCCTAATATAGTGTCCCCTGTTTAAAGCCGAAGACTTGTTAATTGATAATAACTAATCAGTGATTGATCACTCCTCTAGGCTCTGCTTCAGCTGCCCTATCTGGAAACTCTGTATGGTTACAGCCTGAAGATGCTTCGCTATGCTGACACCACCACGGTGGCCAGCCTGGTGAGAGCTGACTGGACCTTCTACTCATCCCACCCAGCCCTCTTTCTGTCCACCTACCTGGCCCACGGCCTGCTGGTCGACTACTTTGAGAAGAAACGCCGCTGTCGCATGAGGAGCCAAGAGGACAGCACCACCAACCTGGAGTGGCTTGCCAGTCTGTGGGACTGGTACACTTCCTATCTGCTCCACCCAATCGCATCGTTGCACCATGTCCCGTCCGACCACTCTGACTGGGAGGATGACCCCAACTTCCTATTAGAGCGTTTGGCTTTCCCTAATTTCTGGCTTCGTCCCTTAATAGACATGGACTATATTGAAGCACTGCCAACCTGGAACTTCAGGGTTGTTGGTCAGGAAACGGGAGAGGGAGCTGGTGGGGGACTGGATGAAGAGACGGAAAGTTCACATTCAGACACGGAAAGCAGGGAGCAGATGGATGGAAACAGAGGCTCATCATCCCATGACAGGGCCCTGAAGGATGGCTGCCTATGTGATTGGTTGGTGTGGCCCTGTGGCATGCTGCAGTGCTCAGAGTGTGTTGTGTGTCTGGAGAACTTTGTGAGTGATGAGCTGCTGCTGGGTCTGCCCTGTGGCCACGCCTTCCACCAGCACTGCATCGTGGTGTGGCTGGCAGCAGGCAGACACTGCTGCCCGGTTTGCCGCTGGCCCAGCTACAAGAAGAAGCTGCAGAGAGGCGCACAGAGCCCTGCTGGAAGCCCACTGCAGGACTGAAGGTCAATCCCTGTCCTGTTCATCGCAGTTTGAGTGGAGCTGGTACTGGGGGGGAGAAGGAGAAGGAGAAGGAGAAGACGACGACGACGACCGTAGCTTGTATGTGTAATCAGGACAGCTGTTGCCATCAATCAGCTTGCTTCCATCACTGCCAAAAGTAGTATGCTGGCCACCATGGCAGAAGAATGAAACTGCTTTCTGTAAACGGAGGATGTGGATTCTCTCAATAACCATTTGAGGAGTTGCAGTCTGCTTTGTAGTGCAATAAAAACCTCTTTCTGGTTTTGCCATCTTTCACTTAGAAACCACTAGGGAAATTTCTTCCTCATGATGTGATTTCAGGACGGACAAAAAGCGTATTTGATCTAATACTTACCAACTGTACCCATAAACTGCTCTTCCTGTATGATGCAAGCACCGTGCTGTATGTTTTTCTGTTGTATTTAGAGCTGTCATACATTGGAGGAAACTGGATATTCTTGTCCTATGAATGCTCCCATTGGTTAACACAAGAAAGAAGTACAACAAACCGTTCAATGAATGGATGTACCCGTGTGTAATGTCACACAGACGGTGGTCATATGGCCCTACCTGCAGCTAAAAGAGTACTGGGGTTGTAATGTGTTATTTACGACCCAAACACATGCAGTTGTTTTTCGGGGGAGATACAGAGAGCTTGGTGATTAATGGGATGGAGAACCAAACCTTTTGAGTACCTCAAAAGAGCAGGAGCCACAGGCCGCACAGCATCAGGTTAGCTCCATTACTAAACCAACCCAGTTAAAGCTGCACTACCAGATGTTTAGACCTCTTTAGATAAAGAGGTCAATGACTGGAATGAAAAAGTTGCCAGGGTAGTGACAAACACAGAGAGAATTACAACTATAATCCTTCAGCCGCTGGTAGCTTCTCTCTTTAATTGAAACTTGAAAATCCATTCGGTCTTTTCTAAGCCGTGTGTTAGCTACCCATCACCTCACAGCAGAAACATACAGCTAGAGACCAACAGGGCAACAATGTTGAGCATTTCGCAGCTAAAGAAATGGCGCTAAAAGGAGATCCAGCTCAATGGGTTGCTCCCAATGCTCTGGGTCATAATATCTACTTTATCGGATGGTGAATTGTCAATGTTGTGTTAATAAATTAATGCACTTTTAACAACACCGTGGTATTATTTAATGATGTTTAGCTTACCTTAAAGATTCCTACAGGTCTTGTTCAGGCTAAAATATTCCAGTTTCCAACTGCACTACAATGGTATTGGGAGTGGAAGAATGCACTCCACTGTTAGAAATGCATGCTTTTATTTTTTGAAGCGACCCCCTGGAGCTGAGCTGCAGTCGGGATTCAGCTGATGCCTTGCTCATGGGCGGCTCGATGTGCAGTAATCAAAGGGCCTCAGTTGGTTGTCATCATGTTTGCTGATCAGCAGTTTCCTTTTTTTTACTCCATTATGGTTTGATTCCTAATCTGATAAAGATACAAAGCTTTTAACTGTTACATTGAAACTATTTTGTCTCAATTTATCAATGATAAAAAGCCGATATTGTAGATTTTGGTAAAAAAGTATGAGCTGAAATGTATGAAAGACATGCTGATGTTAGAATAGGACTGCCAGCACCCTATAGCAAATACACACAACAAGCTATCACCTAAGATCTCATTCTTTCTAATATTGCACCTGTCCTTGTCAGTGTGTGCTGGGAAGGAGAGAGCTTTGTGTTGGCAGGTGGTTCTCTCATCATTCTGGGTAGTAAGTGTATAGAGGAGCAGGGCTGTAGCTCCAATCAGTCACAATGTCATTTCATCTGACACACTGGAGAGGACAACAGTCAGTCAACGCAGACTACAGGCCAAACATGTATGGGATCCAGAGTGTTACCCAATAGATAAAATAAGTGAAGCATGTGAAGCTGGGGAAACATGTCTCAGCCTCTCGGACCATCTGACCACCTGGTGACGTGGTGCAGCCAGAACCACCTGGAGTTCAACGCCCTGAAGACAGTGGAGATGGTTGTGGTCTTCAGGAAGTACGCAGCCCCACCTTCCCCCCTCACCCTGTGTGACTGACCCTATCACCACTGTGGATTCCTTCTGTTTCCTGGGCTCCATCATCACCCAGGACCTCAAGTGGGAGCTGAACATCAGCTCCATCACCAAAAACGCTTCAGAAATTCAACCTGCCAAAGACGATGATGGTGCACTTCTACACGGCCATCATCGAGTCCATCCTCTGCTCCTCTATCACCGTGTGGTACGATGCGGCCACAGCCAAGGACAAGGGCAGGTCCACAGAGAGGGTGATTGGCTGCAATCTGGCGTCTCTCCAGGACTTGTTCGCTATCAGGACCTTGAAGCGGGCCAGAAATATTGTAGCCGACCCCTCTCACCCCGGACATGAACTTTTTGTGCCCCTTCCATCCGGCAGGAGGCTGAGGTCCTTCAGGACTAAAACCTCCCGCCACACGAACAGTTTCTTCCCCTCGGCAGTCAGGCTCATCAACAGAGGTCTCCCCACTGACTGTACATGTACATGTCACTTTCAGTTGTCACTTTCTGTTGGCTGGTGCACTTTATTTTAATTTCTGTTTTTAACTTAACTAACCCATAGCTTTAGATTACTAACCCATAGCATTATATTCTATAATTTTTTTAAATCTTATTCCTGCACTATGTTGTCTGTTGTCCATTGTCGTACTGTCTGTTTGTCACCAAGCGCCAAGTAAAATTCCTTGTATGTCTGACATACTATTATGGCATATTATACTGGTTCAATAAAGCTGTACAGGGATTCAATAAACCTGTGCTTATTGTACCATTAGAGGAGTGTTGTCCTGAATTTAAAAAGCACTTTTGGTTTTTCATTATTTTAGTAGACATAATTCTCCACTGGTTTCAAATCTATAGATAGTTCTACTACCTTTTATTAAGCATATTATTTATATTTTATTCCTAATTTGAAAATTAAATTATAAATACATTAAATATACACAATATATAAAATAAAAATATATACTAATATTGTTTTTATATTTAATTAAATAAAAATCTTCAGACCTGTTGTCTTGGCGTTTTGTTTTTATCACACAATTTATGAAGGAGTAAAAAGCCCTTTGAGTGGTTAGCTTAAACTACGAGGAGAGAATGTGTAAAATAAATAGATGACTCAAAGTCCCAAATTTGTTCAGTGACGACATGTATAGCTGCATGTCGTCATTCTGCTGCTGGTTGTCGAGGTGGTGCCCAGTAAATAATGTGGGCTTCGTTGATCACTGAAGGACATTTTGGGGAGTCCCTGGTCTGATTAGGAGGGACGGCGTCCATCCAACTTTGGATGGAGCTCAACCAATTTCTAAGAACCTGACCCAGTTTCTTAGTGGACTTAATCCATGACCCGGAGTTCAGACCAGGAAGCAGAGTCGCAGTCTTACACACTTCTCTGTGCTTCCATCCGAGCAGTCACTCAGCCATAGCGTAATTAACCCTATAGAAACCGTTTCTGCCCCACAGACACAGTTATTTAAATCAAAGGTAAACAACCAAGGAGTTATATTTAATTACTTAATCAAAGTTAAAAGTAATAATACAACAGGGCAACAAAATAGTAAATGAACTAATATCTTACAACCATGTTGATATATTTGGTCTAACTGAAACATGGCTATCGAATGGGGAGTATTTTAGCTTAAACGAAGCGACTCCTCCAAGTCATGTTAATACTCATATACCCCGAGGCACGGGCCGAGGGGGTGGAGTGGCAGCTATTTATGACTCCTGCCGTCACACGTACGTCCACATCATAGTTTATTTTTCATCTTCACTGAATGTTCACATCATAGTCTATCATTCATCTCCACTGCATGTTCACTAACTCTCCTGTCATTTCAGATCCTCACACCTCGTCACCGGATTTCCCTCACCTGGTTCTCCTCACCCTCACCTGTGGTGCCTCCCCTCGTCAGTCACTCACTATTTAAGCCCGTCACATTCTGTTGCTCCCTGCCAGATTGTCTTGTGTGTTTAACCAAGTTTTCCAGCGTGTCCCTAAGTTATCCTGTTTTCCTCGACCCCGATTTACCTGCCTGCCCCGTTTTGGGATTTGTCTGCCCATCTGTTTGCCATCCTGGTTCTGACCCTGCCTGTCTTCGTCTGCGGATTACCTGCCTGCCCCTCTGCACTTGTTTGCCTCCCGATGAATCTCCCGGTTTTGGACCCTGCCTGAACTGATTAAAACCCCCCTGTCTTGTCCATCGTGTCCGAGTCGTGCGTTTGGGTTCTTCTGTACTCCGGTACCAGTAACCGTGACAGTACAATCTGGCCAGACATGAACCCAGCCGACCAAGAACGTACCGAGCCCGAAACCCCGACCCCAAGCAACATGTTGCAACGCCATGAGCAGCAGCTCCACTTCATGGCTGAGGCCATGCAGTCAATGTCGGCCCGCCATGAGAGCAGCATGGAGTCCCTCCGCGACCACCTGCGGAACCTCGCCGCAGTGACACGTACTCCGGACGTCACTCCCGTACCCCCCTCCGCTCCGATCTCCGAAGCACGTCTTCCTCCCCCCGAGCGTTGTTCCGGTGCTGCCTGTTTCCTGTCGACCGTTCCTGGTACAGTGCTTGCTCGCCTTCGAGCTTCAGCCGTCCGCGTATCCAACCGAGAGGTCCCGGGTAGCGTACATTGTTTCCTTGCTCACGGGGAGAGCAAGGGATTGGGGAACGGCCGAATGGCCAAAGCAGACTTCTATCTGCTCCTCCGTCGCGTCGCTTTCCGCGGCGATGCAGAGGGTTTTTGATCATGCCACTACCGGACAGGAGGCGGCCCGGGGACTGTTTGGGCTGCAGCAGAGAACGCGATCTCGTGGACCTTATGTTTGCTGATCAGCAGTTTCCTTTTTTTTACTCCATTATGGTTTGATTCCTAATCTGATAAAGATACAAAGCTTTTAACTGTTACATTGAAACTATTTTGTCTCAATTTATCAATGATAAAAAGCCGATATTGTAGATTTTGGTAAAAAAGTATGAGCTGAAATGTATGAAAGACATGCTGATGTTAGAATAGGACTGCCAGCACCCTATAGCAAATACACACAACAAGCTATCACCTAAGATCTCATTCTTTCTAATATTGCACCTGTCCTTGTCAGTGTGTGCTGGGAAGGAGAGAGCTTTGTGTTGGCAGGTGGTTCTCTCATCATTCTGGGTAGTAAGTGTATAGAGGAGCAGGGCTGTAGCTCCAATCAGTCACAATGTCATTTCATCTGACACACTGGAGAGGACAACAGTCAGTCAACGCAGACTACAGGCCAAACATGTATGGGATCCAGAGTGTTACCCAATAGATAAAATAAGTGAAGCATGTGAAGCTGGGGAAACATGTCTCAGCCTCTCGGACCATCTGACCACCTGGTGACGTGGTGCAGCCAGAACCACCTGGAGTTCAACGCCCTGAAGACAGTGGAGATGGTTGTGGTCTTCAGGAAGTACGCAGCCCCACCTTCCCCCCTCACCCTGTGTGACTGACCCTATCACCACTGTGGATTCCTTCTGTTTCCTGGGCTCCATCATCACCCAGGACCTCAAGTGGGAGCTGAACATCAGCTCCATCACCAAAAACGCTTCAGAAATTCAACCTGCCAAAGACGATGATGGTGCACTTCTACACGGCCATCATCGAGTCCATCCTCTGCTCCTCTATCACCGTGTGGTACGATGCGGCCACAGCCAAGGACAAGGGCAGGTCCACAGAGAGGGTGATTGGCTGCAATCTGGCGTCTCTCCAGGACTTGTTCGCTATCAGGACCTTGAAGCGGGCCAGAAATATTGTAGCCGACCCCTCTCACCCCGGACATGAACTTTTTGTGCCCCTTCCATCCGGCAGGAGGCTGAGGTCCTTCAGGACTAAAACCTCCCGCCACACGAACAGTTTCTTCCCCTCGGCAGTCAGGCTCATCAACAGAGGTCTCCCCACTGACTGTACATGTACATGTCACTTTCAGTTGTCACTTTCTGTTGGCTGGTGCACTTTATTTTAATTTCTGTTTTTAACTTAACTAACCCATAGCTTTAGATTACTAACCCATAGCATTATATTCTATAATTTTTTTAAATCTTATTCCTGCACTATGTTGTCTGTTGTCCATTGTCGTACTGTCTGTTTGTCACCAAGCGCCAAGTAAAATTCCTTGTATGTCTGACATACTATTATGGCATATTATACTGGTTCAATAAAGCTGTACAGGGATTCAATAAACCTGTGCTTATTGTACCATTAGAGGAGTGTTGTCCTGAATTTAAAAAGCACTTTTGGTTTTTCATTATTTTAGTAGACATAATTCTCCACTGGTTTCAAATCTATAGATAGTTCTACTACCTTTTATTAAGCATATTATTTATATTTTATTCCTAATTTGAAAATTAAATTATAAATACATTAAATATACACAATATATAAAATAAAAATATATACTAATATTGTTTTTATATTTAATTAAATAAAAATCTTCAGACCTGTTGTCTTGGCGTTTTGTTTTTATCACACAATTTATGAAGGAGTAAAAAGCCCTTTGAGTGGTTAGCTTAAACTACGAGGAGAGAATGTGTAAAATAAATAGATGACTCAAAGTCCCAAATTTGTTCAGTGACGACATGTATAGCTGCATGTCGTCATTCTGCTGCTGGTTGTCGAGGTGGTGCCCAGTAAATAATGTGGGCTTCGTTGATCACTGAAGGACATTTTGGGGAGTCCCTGGTCTGATTAGGAGGGACGGCGTCCATCCAACTTTGGATGGAGCTCAACCAATTTCTAAGAACCTGACCCAGTTTCTTAGTGGACTTAATCCATGACCCGGAGTTCAGACCAGGAAGCAGAGTCGCAGTCTTACACACTTCTCTGTGCTTCCATCCGAGCAGTCACTCAGCCATAGCGTAATTAACCCTATAGAAACCGTTTCTGCCCCACAGACACAGTTATTTAAATCAAAGGTAAACAACCAAGGAGTTATATTTAATTACTTAATCAAAGTTAAAAGTAATAATACAACAGGGCAACAAAATAGTAAATGAACTAATATCTTACAACCATGTTGATATATTTGGTCTAACTGAAACATGGCTATCGAATGGGGAGTATTTTAGCTTAAACGAAGCGACTCCTCCAAGTCATGTTAATACTCATATACCCCGAGGCACGGGCCGAGGGGGTGGAGTGGCAGCTATTTATGACTCCTGCCGTCACACGTACGTCCACATCATAGTTTATTTTTCATCTTCACTGAATGTTCACATCATAGTCTATCATTCATCTCCACTGCATGTTCACTAACTCTCCTGTCATTTCAGATCCTCACACCTCGTCACCGGATTTCCCTCACCTGGTTCTCCTCACCCTCACCTGTGGTGCCTCCCCTCGTCAGTCACTCACTATTTAAGCCCGTCACATTCTGTTGCTCCCTGCCAGATTGTCTTGTGTGTTTAACCAAGTTTTCCAGCGTGTCCCTAAGTTATCCTGTTTTCCTCGACCCCGATTTACCTGCCTGCCCCGTTTTGGGATTTGTCTGCCCATCTGTTTGCCATCCTGGTTCTGACCCTGCCTGTCTTCGTCTGCGGATTACCTGCCTGCCCCTCTGCACTTGTTTGCCTCCCGATGAATCTCCCGGTTTTGGACCCTGCCTGAACTGATTAAAACCCCCCTGTCTTGTCCATCGTGTCCGAGTCGTGCGTTTGGGTTCTTCTGTACTCCGGTACCAGTAACCGTGACAGTACAATCTGGCCAGACATGAACCCAGCCGACCAAGAACGTACCGAGCCCGAAACCCCGACCCCAAGCAACATGTTGCAACGCCATGAGCAGCAGCTCCACTTCATGGCTGAGGCCATGCAGTCAATGTCGGCCCGCCATGAGAGCAGCATGGAGTCCCTCCGCGACCACCTGCGGAACCTCGCCGCAGTGACACGTACTCCGGACGTCACTCCCGTACCCCCCTCCGCTCCGATCTCCGAAGCACGTCTTCCTCCCCCCGAGCGTTGTTCCGGTGCTGCCTGTTTCCTGTCGACCGTTCCTGGTACAGTGCTTGCTCGCCTTCGAGCTTCAGCCGTCCGCGTATCCAACCGAGAGGTCCCGGGTAGCGTACATTGTTTCCTTGCTCACGGGGAGAGCAAGGGATTGGGGAACGGCCGAATGGCCAAAGCAGACTTCTATCTGCTCCTCCGTCGCGTCGCTTTCCGCGGCGATGCAGAGGGTTTTTGATCATGCCACTACCGGACAGGAGGCGGCCCGGGGACTGTTTGGGCTGCAGCAGAGAACGCGATCTCGTGGACCTTATGAGTCTATCGCCGGGCCAGAGGCAATGCAGCTGGGACGGGCTCGACTCGCTCCGGCTGAAAGGCGGCGCCGCCTGCAGGGGAACAAATGCATGTACTGCGGTCAAAGCGGTCATTATGTGAACGCTTGTCCAGCAAAAGACAGGGCTCACCAGTCAACCAGAGGGCGCTGGTGAGCCGGAAAGTGAATTTAGAAATGCCCTCTCGACCCCAAATCCATGCCCAGTTGTTTTTCCAGGATAGGAGCTACACTTATGCTGTTCTGATTGACTCCGGTGCAGATGCCAATCTCCGCGACAGAGACCTGGCCTTCAAGATGGGGATTGAGCAAGTAGCTTTGGAAAGACCCATCTGGACGGTTGGCTACTCTGCAGGGTTACGCATCAAACCACCCCTCTGCGCTTGGAGATGTTAGGTAACCACAGTGAAGCACTCACCTTTCATGTACTTCATGCACCTCAACAACCAGTCATTTTGGGATTTCCATGGCTTAGGAGGCATAATCCGCATATTGACTGGGCTACTGGGACTATATTTGGGTGGAGTTCTCACTGTCATGCGGTTTGTTTAAAGCCTGCATCTGCCATTAGCTGCCCCGTGTTTCCTGAGTCCCCAGATCTCACTGGCGTACCCGAGGATTACCACGATGTGAGGGAGGTGTTCAACAAGGCTCGGGCCACCTCACTACCACCTCACCGCCCATACGATTGTGCTATAGACCGGGCACCTCGCCCCCAAGAGGGCGACTATTCTCTGTCGGCCCCAGAGACTAGGACTATGGAGAAGTACATCAGCGACTCCTTGGCTGCCGGCCTCATTAGACCGTCGTCATCCCCGGCCGGCACTGGGTTTTTTGTGAGCAAGAAGGACGGATCCCTGCGACCCTGTATTGATTACAGAGGACTCAATAACATCACCATCAAAAACAGGTACCCACTTCCGCTAATTTCATCTGCTTTTGAGTTGCTACAAGGGGCAACTGTATTTTCAAAACTGGATCTACGTAACGTGTACCATTTGGTCAGGATTAGAGAGGGGGAGGAGTGGAAGACGACCTTCAACACTCCCAGTGGACATCATGAATATTTGGTCATGCCATTTGGGCTCACTAATGCCCCAGCTGTTTTCCAGGGGCTGGTAAATGACGTTCTCCGATCTGCTCAATGTCTGTACTTTTGTTTATCTGGACGACATTTGGATTTTTTCCAAGTCTACACAGGAGCACGTGATACATGTACGGCAAGTCCTCAAAAGACTCCTTGAGAATCACCTCTTCGTTAAGGCCGAGAAGTGCAGTTTCCACACCTCGGAAGTATCTTTTCTGGGCTTCGTCATCAAGGCCGGCAAAATTCAGATGGACCCTGCCAAGACCAGAGCGGTGGCAGACTGGCCCCAACCCTCCACCTGCAAAGAACTGCAGTGTTTTTTGGGCTTCGCCAATTTCTATCGGCGGTTCATTCGGAACTACAGTTGTGGCTGCTCCTCTCACTGCTCTAACCTCCCCACAAGTTCCTTTCAGTGGACCTCTGCCCCTATCCTTGTTTTCCCAGACCCTGCTCGCCAGTTTGTGGTGGAGGTGGATGCGTCAGACACCGGCGTAGGAGCGGTTCTCTCGCAGCGGTCGTCTACAGTTCAGAAGGTTGTTGCTCACTGCCAGATTGTCTTGTGTGTTTAACAAAGTTTTCCAGTGTGTCCCTAAGTTATCCTGTTTTCCTCAATCCTGACCTTGTCTGTTCCTCGACCCCGATTTACCTGCCTGCTCCGTTTCGGATTTTTCTGCCTGTCTGCCATCCTGGTTCTGACCCTGCCTGTCCTCGTCTGCGGATTACCTGCCTGCCCCTCTGGACTTGTTTGCTTCCCGACGGATCTCCCGGTTTTGACATTTGATTTTAACATTCATGTGGATGTCGATAATGAAAGCCTTGGTACTTAATTTCTCTCTTTGCTGGAATCAATTGGTTTCTGTCAGAGCGTAAACAAACAAACTCATCATTTTAACCACACCCTCGACTTGGTTCTTATGTATGGTATGTTGTGATAGATTTCACAATCTTTCCACAGAACCCTCCTCTGTCGGACCATTGTCTGATAACCTTTGAATTTCTACTACCGGAATCTCCTCCTCCTGCCAAGGGTTTCTACAGTCGATGTTTATCGGATACCGCTGTAGCCTCATTTAAAGAAGCCATTCCCTCTGCTCTAAGTTCAGTGTCCTGTCCCAAGATATCAGAAGACTTCTGTGACTCCTGTACTGCCATACTGCCTCTTTGAGAATGGTGCTGGACGGTATTGCTCCCCTTAAAAGAAAGGCCACAAGAAGGAAGTTCGCCCCTTGGTATAACCCGGAACTTAAAGCAAACTGTGCGGTAACTTGAACGGTTATGGCGTTGCACCAAATCAGAAGGATCTAGGCTAGTTGGCAAGACAGCGTTAAAACATAAGGCTCTCCGTAACGCAAGAGCATCTAATTACTTGTCATTAATAGAGAAAAATAAAAACAACTCCAGGTTTCTCTTCAGCACTGTAGCCAGATTGACAGAGAGGCACCGTGCTGTCGAGCCGTGTATTCCTGTGGACCTCAGTAGTAACGACTTTATGAACTTCAATAATAAGATTCTGACAAAGAGAAAATTGATGGTCTCTTGACTCCAACCAGTGGCGACCCGTCCTTGGATGTAGGAACCTTGGACGCAGCAGTGGGCCATGATACCTACTTAAATGTTTTTTTCTTACATCAACCTTGATAAACTGACTTCTACAATTTTGAAATCTAACTGTTCCACTTGTCTCTTGGATCCGATTCCGACTAAGCTGCTTAAGGAAGTTTTTCCGTTAATTAGCACGTCTTTACTGGAAATTATGAATCTGTCTTTGTTGACAGGACCACAGTCCTTCAAGGTAGCCGTAATTAACATATTTTTAAGAAACCTACTCTTGCTCCAGAGGTGTTGGCTAACTACAGACCTATCTCTAATCTTCCCTTCCTCGCTAAGATCCTTAAGAAGTCTGTCACAAATCAAATATGTGACTTTCTACAAAACAATGCTTTGTTCGAGGATTTCCAGTCAGAATATTACGAAATGATCTTCTACTTGCATCGGACCATCTTTTCTTGTCTTACTGGACCTCAGTGCCGCATTTGACACCATCGACAGCGCCGGCGCTCTGCACACGCACATCACGCACTGCGCGTAGGGCACCAAGTGCCTGGGGGGGCATCAAAAAATCTGGGACGTGAAAAATCATCACAGTAGGCTAGTAGTATAAATAACAAATAAAATATGTTTGGTTTGGTTTGGTAGTGGTTTGTTCGATTATGCCTCAAATCTCAAATGTGGCAGACAGCTTTGAAATGTCTTTGAAAAGGCAAAAAAAAAAGAGACAGCGGGATGATAATCAGGGGTCCCCAAACTTTTTCTTGTGAGGACCGTTGCTAGGGTCAACGGGCGGCCGGCTGGCCACATATACTCGCGCTCATGTAACAGAAATACATGTTGTCATTTTCAATGTATCAGCTCTTGTTTATTTGGTTATTAGCTATTAGTGTGTGTGTGTGTGTGTGAATTTTATTTTGATGAGTTGGATCTGTTTGGCGGAAGTTGCGTTTCGTCTCTTCTGCGCCTCCTGGGTTTCCGTACTCCCGTTCTTTCTTTCCTTCACAGATCGGTTACGCTGTTGAAGGTTGTGGGGAAAATGATGTCGTACTATTTTGTTATGTTCTTTAAAAATATAATTGTATCAGCGACCATTGCACATTATTACTTACACGGTTATATACTTGAATACTTTCTGCGTTTACAATGTTCAGTTCCAAATCTGTGTTTTTAGTAATTGTGGTGGTATTTGGTATTTATAATTTCATCTTTTATATAATTTATTTCTTTTCATGTTTGTTTATGTAAATTATTTATGTTTAGAAGTTATTTGGGGAATAAAGAGAACCTAACTAAGAAATTCAAAATGGTTGTTAGTCCTTTGGTGGTGGTGTTGGTTGGTTCGTTGGTTGGGGGGGGCACCACCAAGCATTTGTGCTTCGGGCACCCAAATGGCTAGCGCCGGCTCTGACCATTGATCACTGTATCCTGGTGCAGAGACTAGAACACATGATTGGCATCAAAGGAACTGCCGCGTTCTGCGCTGACTGAAAACATGGAAAAAAAGACACTCCGCTGCATTAGAGAAAGTCCCTTCAAAATAAAATCACAGTATTTTAACACACCAGTTGAGAAACACTGTTTTAAATTATATCCGTTACTGAGTAAAAAAAAATGCAAAGAAAAAAATCGCGCCCAGGAAACTCATGTCACTGCACTGATTGAGTGATGAGCGGGAGAACGAATGCGCTAAACAAGAATAATGGAGACGGACAAAACAGATGGAAACCCAGCTGAAATCGAATGAAAATACGAAGCGTAGCCGCTAAACCGGAAGTACGTAGATTTTCACAGTAAGAATCGACGCAACCGTCTGTAATGACAGCTACAGTTAACAGGGCAACACATACTTGCTAACCTTGAGACCTCAGAATTCGGGACATATTCTACCGGTCAACAGGGGAGGGGGGGGGGTCCAATTGCCGCGCTTGTGACGCTGACGGTGGTGTAGCAATATTGCTGTCTGGGTGTAAATCGGGGGAAATTCGGGAGAAAGGTCAGTCCGGGAGATTTTCGGGAGGGGCTTTGAAATTCGGGAGTCTCCCGGAAAAGTCGGGAGGGTTGACATGTATGGGGTAACAAGAGGAGAAAAGTTCAAAAGTTCGGATATAAATAAATAATCCTGGTCTGACGGGATGTGTTAGCAGCAGTAGTTGACTACACTCGCTGCTCTTGGCTCTGATATTTATTGTCCACGTATTGTTTTGCTTCAGTGAGCAGAGCACCCTTCGTCCTGCCGGAGAGCTCTGTGTCGCGGTCTGCTCTGAGTAGCTTGAAGCCCGCCAGCTGGAGCGCGGAGTCCGGTATCGATCCACAGAGCGAGGTCTCTGCACATAACGGAGGATGTAGAAAAGATGTAGAAAAGTCTCTGTCTCTCCTCACCAGCAGCTGAAGTTGGTCCAGTTTGTTGCTCAGTGAGCACACGTTGGAAAGAAAGATGCCCGATATACGGGCATATATTTTAGTAAAACAAATAAATGTTCGGCCAGTACAGCACACTTGTACAGCTTTTTGTGCCACCTTATTACAACGTGAGTGAGCAAAATAAACACACATCCATTTACTGTGCTTTATTTGTGATTATTTAAAAGTGCATACAGAATGAACACATGAGATTTGCATCAATATGTCAATTGAAAACATCCTCCAAAAAATTAAGCCTGTACATGCATGTAGATGCAGCAGGACCTTCATGGCCCTCTGCTACAGTGACCCAGGCTGTGGATCAGCACTGGGAGGTCATGTTCTGCTTGCAGGATTTGTCACCAAACACATTCATTATGATTATAGCAATTGCCTTGTTGTTTCACATAGTGTAGAGTCTAGACAATCTAATGTTGTCTTCATTTAGGTTCGGAGTGATGTAGCGAATGAATGAATACCTCACGTTAAGTTGCATTTCTTTGTTATTGTGCTTATTGTGCTGTACGGTACACACAGTACCGTTGATCGGGTTCTGGCACAGGTAAGTTACCTGTAGCATCCCAAATCCTCCAAAGGTGACTGGTGTCAACAGTACTTTGGTCGGAGAGAACCAAGCCCATAGGATTTAATTAAATTGTGTCATTGATGCGTAGATAACGTAGACACGTCAAGCTACCGTGTGTAACAACTTTTAGCCCACTGCGGGCTAATGTGTACCAGCGTTACATGCACGTAGAAAGCAGGGCTTCATGTCAACACAGCAGCCCTCCATGTCGTTCTTAATAAAACACTCTGCGACACTAACAACATAAAAACAACGTAAAGTGCTGCATTTTAAATTATTTTAAACAAAATACAAAGTCCGCTTACCTCCGTGTCGCTACTCAAGGCTGGGGCATGCTTCTGTCAACAGACTCGTTTCAATTCATGGTTCAAAAAGGCTTGCCAGAACAAAAGGTGGAGTTTAATGAACGTTTAATGTCGAAGACGACCTACAGAGTGTGTGGAAGTGTTTGTTTATTTATTTATCATATATATATATATATAGCATAATTCTGCCATTATTAAAACGAAGATTTTTTACGAGAGAATGAATGTTTGAAGAGTTTTTGTAAGAAAAAAAACGTAAATATGGCCACTGATACAACCCGTCATTGGTGGACTATAAGGACGCACGGATGACGTGGGTCCCACCATCACCGACAGTCACTCCTCCCTCTCATTCACATTCCTCATCACCCACCCTTCTCTGCCGTTCACCTCAGTATTCAATACACGCACCTGCACGTCATTACGCCATGTCACCAGTTCACCACCTGCACCTCATCAGTCACCACCTTTATAAACAGCACAGGCACATTCACTCCTTGTCTGCTCTTGTTCGATGCACGACGCTTAGACTGGCTCTCTTTTTTGGAGTTTCAGACTACTAGTTGAACTACCTTCTTACCCGTTAAAGTCCTGCTCCGCTCTCTGTTGGATTTTTGCCAAATAAACTCGGTTCCACTTACTCCAGTCGGTCTCCTGGTCATTCCGTGACAGTATAAAAAAAAGGCACGCAAGGGGCTCTTGCGTCTCCGTGTCCTTGCGTTTCCTTGAAAACGCAGAAGCATAAACAGCAGGCTTAAACTGTGGTGCATTGTTTTTTCAGCTTGTCACTGGGGACAATTGGTAAAAACAAAAATCAGGTCAGTTTCGTTCTCAACTTGGAGTGACATTTTGTCGGCCAATGGGCAGTCGCGCGGACGCCAGGACGGGAGGGGGGGGCGCGGACAATATGGTCGACTAGGGGCGGACGCTGCAGCCGACGGGAGGGCGCTGACGATAGGAGTGTGTAACTGAAGACCAAAATGAGTGACTGTCATGCTCAATGCATGACACTCAGGAATCAGGAAACGTTTATTGCCATCATATGTCAGACATACATGGAATTTGACTTGGCGGTTGGTACATGACGGAAGATCGTACAATAAGAAGATGAAGGAGATGAGGGATGAATATTAGTAAGTCAGGGGTCAAGAGTATTACCTGGGAAAATATCAATAAAATGTGGCAAGATCTGGGGGATAGAGAAGAGAACGGGAGACATTTCAATCACATTCAAAAAGATAATCCTCTTTTGCTTTCATAACTTCCATCTTTTGCTGCTATTTTCTATTAGCACATTTATCTAAAGTATTTTACACGGACTGATTTAGATAAAATAGAAAACTGCATGATTTTGTTTTTACGGCTAACAGGAACCTTAATTCTTATTTCTTTCAGTAGCACCGAGTGAGAGAAGTGGGCTTTTAGAAGGTGTGAAAAACTTTAAAAAACACCAGTCCGGGTTCGCAAGTCAAACGTATGTCGTCACTCTCCTCCAACTCAAGTCGATCCTGGCCTCACAAAACCAAACTAATCCTGTAACAGACCAGGGCAGAGGACTTTGAATAGAGTCATAGACTCCCAGTGCACAGTTTCAGGTCCAACCCTTGAGAGGAAAAAGAGTTCTTGAGATCCAACTCGAAGGACCAATTATGTTAGAAAAAGAGAAGACACATCTGCCACTCAATTTTGACCTGGAAAATACTTTTGTTGTGTTACAGAATGTGTAGCCCCTGAATCAATTAAAAATGAAAGTTAATTAGTTTCTCTTGAAACCTCCCCATAGTGGTGGGCATAATTTAAAATGATTTTCCTGAACTCTTATATGTGTGTTTGAGTGAAAGCCTTGGTTGTGCTTCAAATGGCTTTGTGATGTCCATGTGAGCTTGTTGCTGCTCGGATGTGTAAGTGTGTTTGAGTGTGTGTGTACATGCAGTTAGTGCAGACAGCGTTTCTTCATTGCAGGCGGCGGTGTGTGTGTTTTACTTCCCTTATCATTTGAGGATCTCAGCATGGTTGCCGTCTCCCCCTCACATGCAGCCTCCTGCTTCCTCTACTCACGTCAATCAGATTGTGAGCTGTGGAACCCGGTTGTTGTGGTTCTTTCTGCGGATCAGCCTTTGGGGCAGCGTGCGGTATTAGCCGACATGTGATGAGAAGAGGGCCTCCAGCATCTGTTAGACTCGGACACATAGCAGAAAAAGAAACACATTGGTCATCTTGTCCAGAAACCTTTGTATCGGGTTCGTGATACACTGTGGTCGTAACACACAATAATTCTTCAGTCATACATTTTCATTCACTACATTCACATTCATGCCATCCAAACATTTTGATTTATCTTCATATTTCTGTCTCATCACATCCACAATGTGTCCCTCCGGAGGACTCATTTCATTTTAACTTTTACCCTGTACACCACCCATCTTCCAAAAAAAAGGATACTTATTATTCCTTAAAATATAGTCGTCACTATTAGTCTTGATTTTCTTTTACCCTGGAAAAATGCAAGTTAAAACCCAACCGAAAATATCGGTTGATAAATATAGGTCAAGGCCGCTATTGCGGCTATACTGGATCCAAACGGACCAACTCGTTTGAAAGCCGCAGTGGGCTAAGGCGGGGGAGATGAACTTGTTTACGCGCACCAATAAACCTCTGTCCACACACTTGTTCCGGTTCTCTCTGTTTATTTTTCTCTATAGCTTTCCGTCATGGAATATAGTCGTTCAATAGTCGTTCTGATTGCCAGGTAGAGCAACACGTTAGATAACCGGGTTATGCGGAGTCCATGTGGTGTGCGAATCGCGTAGTGCGGTACACAAAGAGTCGCCTTCCCCCGTCCTCACCCCACGCCAAATTGAACCCGCACGGGTGTCAGGTAGGGTATAATTAGGCATCCCCTTGCGCACCACACACGCCCACCGCTACACCCATGTCAACCAATAAACAAAACATAAATCAAAACAAACCAACAACCCACAAAGTGTAACATTTATAAAAAGCAAAATATATAAAGAAAACATTTATGGCTCCTACATTCCTAATTATGCTTCAGACCATAATTATAAAACAACCAAATATGTAGGAGACAACACTAATAGTTACATTTATTTGATCTTGAACTCCTGAGAATAATCTTTGAATGCATTTTTTATATTGTGTTACTCTCTTTATTCATCATGCATCAGAGATGGGGACTCGAGTTGGAGACTCGGACTCGAGTGCGACTCGAGTTCAGACTCGTCCTCGAAAGACTTCAGACTCGACTCGGACTCGAGCTTTGGGACTCGTGAACAATGTTTAATTTTAGGAAAAATCTGATGAGCTCGCTATATCGCTCCCTCCGTTACCTGCCTACTTAACACGTACATTGACACATATTTCTGGCTGCGCACGCGCGGCCACACACGAGAAAGATGTCGAATGCCGCAGCTGGGTGGCGCTGACGGGAAGGCGGGGGTGCCGCTGGTGCCGCTGGCGGTCCGACCGACGGTTCGCTGACGTCGGGACGTATGCACTCCAGCGGCGGACCGTTTACTCTCCTTTTAACTGTCTCTGTTCTGCTCACTGAAGCAAAAAAATACGTGGACAAAAAATATCAGAGCCAAGAGCAGCGAGTGTAGTCAACTACTGCTGCTAACACATCCCGTCAGACCAGGATTATTTATTTATATCCGTTCATGAACTTTTCTCCTTGTTACCCTGGTAACCGCTGTCATTACAGACGGTTGCGTCGATTCTTACTGTGCAAATCTACGTACTTCCGGTTTAGCGGCTACGCTTCGTATTTTCATTTTATGGGAAAAACCACAAAAAAAACATTAAGAGTAAAGGAGGAGTAAAAAGTTGTTGGTATGTTTTTTTTACGGTAAAAGGGACGTTGATAAGAGATGGGGACTCGAGTTGGAGACTCGGACTCGAGTGCGACTCGAGTCGCACACACGGTGACTTCAGACTCGACTTCAGACTCGTCCTCGAAAGACTTCAGACTCGACTCGGACTCGAGCTTTGGGACTCGTGAGCATCTCTGTCATGCATACAGCTCATTAATCTTCGGCTTCCTGAAGAAGACATATCTTAGTGATGGGTCTCTCCAAGAATCCACTTTTTGTTTTAACACAAACCCTGCGGACATATCCGTTCTGTCTGGATCTGCTTCCACAACTCTTCCAGTGAGCCATGAATTGCGTGGAGCAGTGTCATCCACAATGATAACTATGTCTCCAGGGGTGAAGTTCCATTTGATGGCCTGCCATTTCTGTCGCTCCTGAAGTAGAGGTAAATATTCCCTCAACCATCGCCTCCAAAACAAGTCGGACATGTACTGAACCTGTCTCCAACGTCAACGGGCGTACACGTCTTCCTTCTGGAATACCCCTGGTGGTAATGATGGTTTGCATTTGAGAAGCAAGAGATGGTTCGGTGTTAGTGCCTCCAGGTCATTCAAATCAGTGGATGCTTTAGTAATGGGGCGGCTGTTAATTGTGGCTTCGACCTCACAAAAGGACTGTGTAGAGGCCCTCTTCGTCAAGGCTCTGTGTCCGCAAGACAGAGTTCAAGGCTTTCCTCACAGACCTTATCAGCCGCTCCCACACCCCACCATGATGGGACCCAGCAGGAGGATTGAATGTCCATTTCATGCCTTTCTGGAGGAGGTAGTCACTGATCTGGACATGATTCCATCTCCCTATTGCCTCTCTCAGTTCTCGCTCAGCCCCAACGAAGTTCGTTCCATTGTCAGACCGTAGCTGCAGCACTTGGCCTCGCCTTGCCACGAAGCGTCTCAGGGCATGGACAAAGGAATCTGTGTCCAAAGATGATAGTAGCTCCAAGTGTACAGCTCTTATAGCCTGGCATGTAAAGATCACTCCATACTTCTTTATCATACTACGGCCACGTTTGATCTCAAAGGGTCCGAAGCAGTCTACCCCTACCCTGGTGAAAGGTGGCTCATCAGGAGCCACTCGGTCATGTGGAAGATCCGCCATGTACTGATTTGCTGGTGCTGCATTAAGCCGCCGATAGACAACACATGCGCCTGGAATCCAGTACTTCTGATGCAACTGTGACAGTGTGTGGTTTCGCCCGCCATGACCTGTGACCTGGTGCACATGATTGAGGATGAGAGTGGAAAGGTGGAGGTCCTTAGCCAGTATAGCTGGATGTTTTGGCATGTTCACCCTAGTTCCCCTGGGGCCCAGGTCTGCAGGATTGCTAGATGTGTTCACATTCCTCCATTGAGAGGATTCAGTTGTGGAGAGAATCTCTGCTACACGATTTGCTACGAAGGTTTTGAATCGTGAGGTCTTATTATTGATGTACTTAAGTGCTGATGTACTGTCGCTCCAGAACACTGATTCTTGCAGAGGCATTCTTAACTCCTTTCTCCACAGCTTATCCATTCTGCTCGCCACCACTGCTGCAGTAAGCTCCATGCGTGGGATGGTGATGGGTTTTAGCGGTGCTACGCGGGCCTTTCCCATTACAAAGGCACAGTGAGCCTGTCCATGGATGTTCTGCTGTAACAGGTACGTCACCGTTCCATTTCCATCCTCACTCACATCTGCGAAGTGATGAAGCTGGGTAAATGCCACCTCTCCAAAGCCAGGAGGCTTAAAGCACGTGACTACCTTGAAGTCATCCAGCTGTTGCAGCTCCTCCAACCATGCAGTCCATTCTTGAGCAGTGGCGTCTGGCAGGGCGTCGTCCCAGCCTGGCTGACATCTGCACAGGTTCTGCAGGATTCTTTTGGCAACAAGCACGACTGGTGAGAGGAACCCCAAAGGATCGTAAATGGAGCTAACGACAGATAAGATGCCTCTCCTTGTCAGGGGCCTGTCACGTAGCGTTATCTCGAACCCAAAGGAGTCTGACTAAACGCACCATTGAACTCCCAGGGCTCGTTCCACTGGTAAGTTTTCATTGTCCAATTCCAAATCTTTAACTTCAAGAGATCTGTCTTCTTGAGGTACAGCAGCGAGTACCTTGCGACTGTTGCTGATCCATTTCGTGAGCTGGAATCCTCCCTTCTTGCAAAGCTTGCACAGCTCCTGATAGAAGGTTAGAGCCTCTTCTTCGGTGCCCACTGATGCCAAACAATCGTCAACATAGAAATTGCTCAGGACAGTGTCAATGGTCAATTGACTGAAGCAGTCTTGATTATCTTCAGCACACTTTCTAAGGGCAAAAGATGCACAGCTAGGTGATGATGTAGCTCCAAACAGATGGACGACCATTCTGTATTCTACCAGGTCTTGATCATGTTCTCCATCTGGCCACCACAGAAAACGTAACAGATCTGAGTCTGTTCTTGGTACCTTGACCTGAAGAAACATAGCTGTGATGTCTGCCATGAGAACAATTATCTCCTTTCGGAACCTGCTGATGACGCCAACCAATGAACTAGTGAAATCTGGGCCTTGAAGAAGCTTGGCTTTTAAATATGTGCCCTGGAAAGTTGCTGCACAATCAAATATGACTCTCAGCTTCTTCTTTTGAGGGTGGATCATTCCGTGATGTGGGAGGTACCACACCCTTGCATCACTACGCCCCAGATCCTCTGGGGGCACTCTCTCGGCATAGCCCTTTGTCATCATGTCCCTCATGAAGTCTGTATAATGAGTGTGGAACAGGCTGTCCTTAGCGAACCTCCTTTTGAGGCTCAAGGCACACTGCATGGCCACATTCCTGTTGTTGGGCATCTTTGTGTCTGCTTTTCTCAGGGGCAAGCCAATGCTGTAATGTCCATCAACCAACTTGACTGACTCTTTAACGGACTCCATGAACTGACTGTCTTCTCTGGATAAGCCTGGCTGCTCATCTTGAGCACATTCAGGGAAGTCAACCTTTGTCTGCTGATCCCATAGATCATCAAGTGTGACAATAGAAATCCTGCTGACAGTGGCTGCTCGTTCGACGCAGGTGGAGTCATCAGTGCAGTCCCCCCTCAGTGGACCATTCACAGTCCACGCCAATATAGTCTTCACTGCGTAAGGCCCACTGTCTGCACCACGGATGACCTCCCACGGTTCTAAGGCCCTAGGAACATTCGTCCCAATGAGCAGGCCCACTTCAGAGTCGATCTCCGTTAGCTTCACTTCCTTTAGTCAGCCATAGCATACGCCATTTTCTTTCAAGAAAGTCATCTTGTCACTGTGTGCCTTTCTTTCCAATGAAAAGCATAGGGCTAAGGTATGCCCTGCTCCGCAGAACAAGCAAGTCTTTGTGACAGCTGAGGCATCATGTCTGTTATCACACGCTGACTTCTTGTCATGGAGTTGTGTGCCTTTACTCATAGGAGCAATGGTGGTTGCAAAACTACTTCCTTTAAATTTAGAAGAGTAAGGTTGAGTTTTAACATGGTTCACTTCCCTTCTTACAGCACCTGGAGGATCATGTGGCATTAGATCGCCAAACAGTGGGTCACTGTTTTTAACTGTTTAATTTTTTAACTTGTTTCTCCACAAACTCAACAATGATATTAAAGGAAGCTCTGCGTCCTAACATTTCCTGTAAATTACAAGCAACTTCCCTCCATCTCTCCTTGAGCTTGTATGGCAACTTCTTAATCACTGTTTGCATGTTACTTGGTGTATCCAGTTCCAAACTGAAGTTAATCCCTCTCATTGCATTATTGCACTGCCTTAAGAAGATGCTGTATACCTGAAGTGCTTTTATATCTTCAGATTTAATAGCTGGCCAAGCAAGTATCTTTCCCATGTAGGCAGAAGCGATCTTCATGGGATTACCAAACTGCTCCTTTAGCAGTGACTTGGCCTTAGCGTATCCCTCCGCCTCATGCAAGTGCTCACAGCCTCGAACCAGCTCTCGAGGCTGCCCTCTAGTATACTGCTCGAGGAAGTACACGCGGTCTCTGGCACTGAGGGTCTTTTGCTCAAAGCTGTGTTCGAATGACCTCATAAACGTGAAATTGCAATGGGTCTCCATCAAATGGTTGCACATCCCGCTTTGGGAGTAAAGAATGGTACTGCTGCTCCACTAGCATTGATGTGATTTCATTTTGTTTCTCTAGGACTGCTACCAGATGTTTAGACTCAGAACTTTGCCTTCCAGGTATAGGTTGGTGATGCTCAAACTGGGGCTTTGCATGGGCCGGAGGCAGGTAAGTAGATATGACTTGTGATTGTGGTACCATGTTTACTGTCAGAGTTGGTGGGTGAGCAGATGGTATGGCCTGTGATAGTTTCACTTTGGGCCTTGCACCCAGTATGTGGTCTGCAGCTGAAGAATGACATGGTCGTCGTGCTGATGCTCTCGGGGCAAATATCCCAGCTTCCACGTTTAATGGACAAAGCTTAACTTTGTTCCTTTCTCCTTCCAGGTAAGAATTCATCCCGTTTGTTTTGCTCCTGCTAACTTCAGATGGGCAAGAGTCAGACATTCCAAGGACTTTCAATTTGGCAGCGAATGCAGCAATATCCATCTCCAAAGCCAACTTTTCCTTCCTTTCTCTGAGTAGTTATTCTTCCGCTTCCAATGCATGCTTATCTTCCAATAGTTTCTGACGAGCCATGAGTGCAGCCATTTCTGCTTCAGCTTTAATGCGTGCTGAGCGGGCGGATGAAGTGTTAGATAGTTTTGAAGTATTGGATTGTTCTGAAATATTTGAAACGCTTTCACTTGGTTTCACATCGTCCCGTTGTATAGCAGAAGTCAGGAAATCAGGATTTTCAGCATTCGTATTGCCTTTAGATACCTGAACATTACTGTAGCATTTCCATTGGCAGGTGCATTCTCATGTTGGGCGATCCCAGTGAGCGAGGGCTCTGCATGATCTTGAGCTAGATCAGCTTGTTTGGTCGCAGAGAGCCATTTTGTTACCTTCTCCATAAAAGACACATTGTGTGCGTGTACATTTGTGAACCAGGTATGTTGTTTCTCCCACTCCTCCTGGGGAAGCGTCGACATGACGGTGTTATGGAGCTGGGTTGCATCTTTAAAAAGTACATGACAATTTTCAAGATGAGACTTTATGGCCTTTATATTTTGTTCATTTTGGTTTACCATAAGGTTATTTATTATGTCCATTAAACCTTTTAGTTTCTTGATTTTTGTTTGTCTTTCCTTTTGAATACCTTAAATTTTAAGTGCTAGTGCTTTGGCAGTAGGTTTAACTTGTCTCCTTTCTAAACCTCCATTTTGACAGTCATTTACCCCTTCAGTACTCATTTTTTATTCAAGTAAATGACCATTCATCGATTACCATAACACCATAAAGTTCAAACACTCAAAAGCAACGGCGGGAAATGACATTAATCAGACTGTAAGCAAACAGCAGTTCACCACGTCATTAATTCACAGCAGCAGGACATTGAAATGTTCATAGGGGAAAACACCATCAGTAATATGCAACAATATCGATAATCCACAGTAGGCACTTGAAATGTTCATGAGACCACGAAATTTAAAAGTCTTATGATCCCATACGATTCAGTCAAAGAGTCTTTATACCTCAATTCCTGGCTACGAAGACGCATCCAACAGGGGGCGTTAATGTTGAAGACGCCGAATGCCGTAATCACCACACTGGTAGTCAAATTTGTCAATACCTTTGATTCCAGCGATGGGGCTTTGATGAAGACGTCGTAGTAGACCTAGTTACTCTCGGAAGCTTTTCAGGAAGCAAATGATGAATGAATCAAAGCAGCAGTGGCGTATCCAGAACATTTTTACTGGGGTGGCCAAGATGGGACACAAAGCTAGTGTGGGGTGGCCATGGTAGACGGCGCTGTCCCCATTTAAGCAGCAATTTAACAGAACCTATATACAATCCGTTACATATACATAAACAATTGTAACAAAAATCAAACAAATCTTGACTCCATACAAAGTATATACTATGAAGTAATGTTATGTAAACCTTTAAACTCTCATGAACAATTCTAATAATAGTAACAAAGTGCAATAGAGGTAGCTAGTTCTTGCTTTTGCTCATTCTGCTGCTTCAAAATGCTTTCACATAGGGTCAAGACCACAAGACAAGACTTAAAGACCAATGCAATGCCACCAGACCAAATATAACTAAAAGGTTAAGGTGCTTCTTCATAATGTAACTTGTGAAAATTGTACATAAACAGTTGTAACATAAACCAAGCAAACCTTAACAACATAAAAACAAGACCGTTAGACAAATTCTGGGTTCATCCATCTTATCAGATGAATTTGCCTGTTTTGGTGATTGGTAGCAAAAAGTTTAATAAATTTGTCCATGTCATGTGACTTTGCTCTTCTAGCCTCAATGTTGAGAACACCCAGGTTGCTCAGTCTGTCATCTGTCATTGTTGTGCGCAAATGGGTCTTGATGAGTTTAAGAGCTGAGAAGCTGCGCTCACATGCAGCACTGCTTACCGGGAGGGCTATGGCTATCTTGCACAGACGAAAAAGCTGGTGGAGTTCATGACTGAGATCTTCAGAGTCACTTTCATAAATTTCTCCCAGGCGAAAGACTGCTTCCTCTTGAAGGAAACATCTGCTTTTGGGGTCCAAAGCTTGTATTCCTCTCATTATTTCACAATTGTCTTTGGAGAAGCGCCTGTCTAACTCTCTAAGTATGGTGTCCACATTGGGGTAGAAGATTGTCCTCCTAAAGGAATCCTTGTCACCATCGTTACATTTGTGCTGACCCAATGTATAGGTTATGACAGACCCACCAAGTCAGGAATTTGAATGCAATTTGCTCTGCCTCTGCCTATTTAAATGTCTAAAAATATGTGAACTGTGAAGATGAGATAATTGATGCAAACAAAAAGTCCTTTATCTCCAAGAGCAAATAGTCTTTAAACAGCCCTTAAATCACAGAGCAAATAAATAAGGTACAGCTTGTTCTTGTGTTATAGCTACTTAAATCTAGACTGTCACACTATATTTCAGACACTGTTAGCTCTATTGAACACACATCTGCAAACAAACACCCTCAGTCTTCAGTCCAGAAAACAGCGTTTCATATTTCATGGCGGTATTCAATAAATTAAAAAAATAAAATGCTAACGTTCAACGCTTAACTTGTTTTGCAGGCTGCTAAGCTAGCCAGCTAGTGCAGTGTAGTTAGACTTTTAGCTGCCACTTAGTGTTAGATAACGTTTTCCTACACATTCAGAGGGAACAACGATATAACTAAACATTAAATTACCATACCTCTCAATCGACAGATTCCGGCGTTTTTATCGTTGTTGTATCGTCGCTGTTGTAAACTGTGACCGTCCTCCTGTTTCACGGACCAGCCACCTGACCTGCATGGCCAAAGGTCCGCTGAACTGAAATCAGCTCTCACAGCCTCAGTACGACCATTACTGTGTTAGTTAAAAATGTAAAACTGGCCCTAAATCAGTTGTTCAGCTGTCATCATTGATTGACAGCATTTCTCTTGTTTCTTGTGTTAACGAACTTGACCAACTACCCATCAGATCTGGGGTGGCCACAGTGGTGGCCAATGAGCTTTCAGGGGTGGCCACGGCCACCCCAGGCCACCCCCCAGAATCGCCATTGCAAAGCAGGCGCCAACAGGTACGTAGAATCAGCTTCTCCAATCGTCTCATGGCTCAGTAGATGCGCGATGACATCAGGAACAACGTGACCATCTTCTCCACGTAGTAGAATACGATGATTAATTCCAAGAAATTCAGCAACAACGTTTCACTGTTACAAATATTGCGGCTATACTGGATCTAAACGGACCAACTCGTTTGAAAGCCGCAGTGGGCTAAGGCGGGGGAGATGAACTTGTTTACGCGCACCAATAAACCTCTGTCCACACACTTGTTCCGGTTCTCTGTTTATTTTTCTCTATAGCTTTCCATGACTCCAATAGTCGTTCTGATTGCCAGGTAGAGCAACACTGTCAGAAAGGTCGGGCTGGAGCAGGTTGAAGTGAGGACTCAAGCGCAGAGTTTTTCCCAAAAAGTGCTCTTTATTCTCAACAAAGACCATACGTGCTCCCACGACGAACGACAGTAGACAATGACGCGACAAAGGACAACTGGCACACAGGGCTTAAATACACAAGGGAGGTGCAGGTGATTGGACACAGGTGGAAGCAATCAGGCAATCACAGGACAGGAAGTGAAGTTACCCAGAGACACGAGACACAAGAAAGCTACAAAATAAGACAAGCAGACCCAAACCGTGACAGAACCCCCCCCTCAAGGACCGAATTCCAGACGGTCCTAAAGGAGGGTGGAACCCAGAAAAACAGACAAGGGAGGGAGGGCGGGGAACCCGACAACCCCCGGCCGCCCAGGGGACTCCAAGGGTCGGCGGCACGGGGTCGGGTCCCTCCGGCCGGGATGACCGCCGGACCTCAGGGTCTCGGGGGGCCTGCCGGGTCGGCGACCGGGCCTCAGGGTCTCGGGGGCCTGCCGGGTCGGCGACCGGGCCTCAGGGTCTCGGGGGGCCTGCCGGGTCGGCGACCGGGCCTCAGGGTCTCGGGGGGCCTGCCGGGTCGGCGACCGGGCCTCAGGGTCTCGGGGGGCCTGCCGGGTCGGAGACCGGGCGTCGTCGTGGCGGGGGGCGCCGAGCTGTGCGGCTGCGGCGTCGTCGTGGCGGGGAGCGCCGAGCAGTGCGGCTGCGGCGTCGTCGTGGCGGGGGGCGCCGAGCAGTGCGGCTGCGGCGTCGTCGTGGCGGGGGGCGCCGAGCAGTGCGGCTGCGGCGTCGTCGTGGCGGGGGGCGCCGAGCAGTGCGGCTGCGGCGTCGTCGTGGCGGGGGGCGCCGAGCAGTGCGGCTGCGGCGTTGTCGTGGCGGGGGGCGCCGAGCAGACTCTGGGACGAGACCCGGGGGGCGCCGAGCTGTGCGGCTGCGGCGTCGTCGAGGCGGAGGGCGCCGAGCTGTGCGGCTGCGGCGTCGTCGAGGCGGGGGGCGCCGAGCTGTGCGGCTCCGACGTCGTCGTGGCGTGGGGCTCCGGCCCAACCCCTGACCCCACCCCCCCTTCAAGGACCGACTTCCAGGCGGTCCCAAGAGGGTGGGAGGGAGGGTTCATGGTCGGGCGCCGCGGAGCCGGGACCGGGGGCGTGGTTCTCGGGGCAGGAACGGGCAGGGGCGTGGTTCTCGGGGCAGGAACGGGCGGAGACTGGAGTCCGGGGGCCGGAACGGGCGCTGACGGGCGTCTCGGCGCAGGAACGGGCGCTGACGGGCGTCTCGGCGCAGGAACGGGCGCTGACGGGCGTCTCGGCGCCGGAACGGGCGCTGACGGGAGTCTCGGGGCCGGAACGGGCGCTGACGGGCGTCTCGGGGCCGGAACGGGCGCTGACGGGCGTCTCGGCGCAGGAACGGGCGCTGACGGGCGTCTCGGCGCAGGAACGGGCGCTGACGGGCGTCTGGGGGCCGGAACGGGCTGGGACGAGACTCTGGGGGCCGGAACGGGCTGGGACGAGACTCTGGGGGCCGGAACGGGCTGGGACGGGCATCTTTGGGCCGGGTCAGGAGCCGGGGCTGGAGGGGTTCGTATCCTCCTCCTCCCCGGGCCCTTCCTCCTCGGATTGAGGATGTCCCGGAGCTCTAAGCACGCCCTTTGGTAGCTTCTGGGGCCAAATATGAAATTAGTTTCACGCCGGAAAAACGGGCTCCTCACATCCAGGTAGTCCGGGCCCAAGTCACACCAGGAGTCTGCTGAGTCCTTAGGTGGTCGCGTCATTCTGTCAGAAGGGTCGGGCTGGAGCAGGTTGAAGTGAGGACTCAAGCGCAGAGTTTTTCCCAAAAAGTGCTCTTTATTCTCAACAAAGACCATACGTGCTCCCACGACGAACGACAGTAGACAATGACGCGACAAAGGACAACTGGCACACAGGCTTTAAATACACAAGGGAGGTGCAGGTGATTGGACACAGGTGGAAGCAATCAGGCAATCACAGGACAGGAAGTGAAGTTACCCAGAGACACGAGACACAAGAAAGCTACAAAATAAGACAAGCAGACCCAAACCGTGACAAACACGTTAGATAACCGGGTTATACAGAGTCCATGTGGTGTGCGTATCGCGTAGTGCGGTACACAAAGAGTCGCCTTCCCCAGTCCTCACCCCACGCCAAACTGAACCCGCACGGGTGTCAGGTAGGGTTTAATTAGGCATCCCCTTGCGCACCACACACGCCCACCGCTACACCCATGTCTCATGACAACCAATAAACAAAACATAAATTAAAACAAACCAACAACCCACAAAGTGTAACATTTATAAAAAGCAAAATATATAAAGAAAACATTTATGGCTCCTACAGGCGCAAATATCTGTTTTCAGATTATTATTATCCGAAACACAATATTGTTCCTGTCTTCCTGTTAGGTCACGGGCTGCGATTATGCGATTTCAGTGTTCGTCTCAATACAATCGTTAGCCAAATCACTCCTATCTTCACCCTCGGTCAAGGGTCACAACTAATATTGTCCCTGTCTTCCTCTTGGTCAATACAATCGTCAATCCGCAAATTGCCCTTGTCTTCCTCAGTAAAAATTGGATGCTGATGAACCAGAAATACTTTACAATTACTTTTATAATTTCATACACATTTTTCAATAACCGGAAAAAGACAAGTTATCCTTGTTAGAAACCCAATCAATAAGCAGAATTTGGATTTTATAAGAAGACAAAAAAAAATGTTTAAAAAATCCAAAGTACCAAATAGCAGTCTTTGTAATCTGTTATCACACATTACAATTCAGAGCATCCCGTTTGAAATCAGAATATCAACTTCCTACCCAATTTGAGTGAAAATCTTCCTTGGTTTGATCGTGTTGAAGTCAATCAGGCCCCTTTTGGTCGCCGGACCCCACTCTCTGAATCTGATGAGGTTTGGGGCAGAATCACTTTCGTTTTTGGATCCTGAAGAGGCCTTCCATAGAGTCCCGACGGAACTTCAAACGATCCCACTTCTGACACCAAATTGTGGTGGAAGTTTTTGCACAATCGTTAAATAAGAATAAAGGCTCTGAGTCAAATATGTCTTTCTCCGTTTATTTTCTTGCAACGGAAGAAAGGTCACAGCAGCTACGTGCTCAGTAGAACCTTCCCCCTTCACATAAGGGCCAGGCCGTTCTTATACCTCAGTTACAGGTGGCATCTTGCTTACATTCAACACATGTGAACTAACTTGTTGAGTCTCTACAGCCAGGACACTGGGGACATCTTATCAGTGTGAAACACTGAAGCTCTTTTCCCATGGCCTTGCCATCCCAGCACTTGCAATTAATAAACTGGTTATACAATGAAGCATTTCGAAGAGTTACATATATTTTTGCCATTACAGGAGTCGGCATCCTCAATGCATAATGCCAAGTAGAGAAATTCTAGTCTAGCACCGGAAAAACTAAAGGAACACTTCCTAAAGCTGCATTATGGGAAATACAAGAATATCACACTCACTGATTTCAAGATGAAGAGAGCAAGATTCGATGAAAAGGCTACTCTGCCTGTTCTCAGCTTCTTACCCATCGACAAAGTTGCGTACCTGATCGCAAATCATTCGTTATGTTTTTGTGTGAAATTCATGTTTTGTTGGTTTTGTTCTTTGCACAATCTGGCCCTTTCTCAATACCTAAGACGGCGAGAATGGACTTGCGTTCCCGCGAGAATAGACTCGGGAGACGGGTTCGGGAGAACGGAGACCGGTCATTTCCTCAATTGGTCTTGCCAATACGTTTTAATATAGTTCTGTTTAGTATTTTATTATCAAGCTTTTGTTTCTTTTTTAATTTAAAATTAGAAATTATATATGTTATAATAGTCATAAAATAATTAGACAAACTATCTCAATGGATCAGATCAGAGTTGGTATACAGTCCAACATCTTTTTAAAGCAGATGAAGAGGAGCAGCTGTAGTTCTGGTGCTGCTGAACTTTACTGGATCACACTGACAGGTGTAGATCTAATATGTAACCATATTGGATGGAAGAAACAAAAACGTTACTTAGGTGAACGTTTAAATTAGGGCTGTTATATTACATCACACTGAATTAGCTTTATAATGGTTTCATAAAGGAGGACGTTGGGTACAGTAACAACAATTAAACAGTAAATCTTTTTATTTTTTATTTTTATTTATTATCATTACAATTGAGAGCTTCAGAGTTTATTTGAAGCTGAAGTTCTGCTACCGGTTTAGAGTCTCAATGACCTTGTCCTTTAATTAAAACATTGTTAGTTTTACTGCACAATGATAGACAATATCAAGCTGCATCAAGCTGATAAAGACAAGACGTTAAAGTTACATTTATATATGTAGTTATGAATCTAAACTCTGTCCTCAAACACGTTACCAGTGAACAACATCAGTCACCACATTAAAAGTTATGAAGACTAAGCCCAGTTATAGTACAGTTAAATCTCATGTATAACCGCTACAGAGACGTGAAAGCCGGCGGAGCATTTCATAGAAGACTCGCCGAAAACAGGCTGCTCTCTGCGGGCTGAGATGAGCGGACCACCCGGTGCTGGAGGGTCTGACGGTCCGTTAACTACACCTCACATCTCCATCCACGGAGAAAATTGTTACGAAGGCTGAATGTTGACAAACCAACTGCAGAAAGGTTGCTTTAGCAACTAAATTCCCGTTTTAAAAAGTTCTAAAATTACATTCTGTTACTTATAGTAGTATTTATAAACTTCGACATAGTGTTGTGTTTATTTAGTTGCCTGTTGCTGAGGTGAAATGCATTCTGGGATATTTGCCTCTCACAAGAACAGACGAGCCTGCTCCGATGCATGCCTGGTCAAATGGGCGGGGCGAGTCACATCCGGGTATTATGACCGTTCTCGGCCAGATGCAGACTTTAGAATTGGAACAGTACTCAGGCTCGGGTGTGCTTTCGCCACACCGCCTCTGGAAGTGGAGGCCAGCTCCAACCCTCGGAGATTCCCCGGGTTCCTGTCCGCAGTCCTGTCCGACCCCCGGAGATTCCCCGGGTTCCTGTCCACTGTCCTGGCCGTCGCCACCGTGCTCAGCAAGACTTGCCGCCGTTGCCCCGAAAGCCGGTTACAGTGTGCTGTTCTGACCGTCCCCCAGAAGTAGCACGGTCCTGTGTCCTGTAACCAAAGGATGGTTCCTCAGTGAGGAGGTGCGTATGCACCACAGTAGTTGACAACTCAAATGAATTTAAAATACAATTTATTCCACTCTGAATCACAAACTACAATGTGTGTTCGGGTATTCTCTATCTATTTTCTTATTTCTTTCCGAAAAGTGCTTCATGTCCTTTACTGCCGTGTCGGTCCATGCTCAAGTCTTCTTGGAAGAATTCTGCTTGCCTTTGCCATGTTTAAACGTCAGAATCTCTCAACTATGGCAAGTGGCGTTGCTGAGGAGGGAGCTGTGATTGGTTGAAAAGAGGGCGACATCTAATTGGCTACAGACAGGTCCATGTTGAAAAAAACCTTATTTGTAGATCTGCAACGTAAGACATGTCTCAAAAAACCCACACACAAATGTGAAGCGAGCAGTAAGTAAATGCAGTGTGATCCGCAAATAAATAATGCGATCCGCGAATATAAATCTTATTTTATTGACGTGTGCATTGAAATGTATTTAATTCCTTCTGTGCGCGTTTGTGAATCTTCCGGTTTGCATTTGTGAGTCGCTCTGCATTTGCCATTATTGAGACTGATCTGACCCCATAAAACGGTGCCTCGCGAGACTAGCGCTGACGAGAGCGAAGCTTGCGTCCAGCCCCACAACGACCTAAGGCTGAATCTATTTTAGGATGCTAAAATTATAAATCACTCATTTATCTTTTACTCTGTTGTCAGAGACTCTTTGTTCACATGTTACTTTTGTTTGAGTAGCAGAGTTTAGATTCTTAACTTCATGTTTAAATTGAACTTGTCTGTATCCACAGTGTGAATGCTTGTTATTGTCTATTATTGTGCATTAAAACTAACAATATTCACAATTAAAACCCTCATCGTGGCTCTAAACCGGCAGCAGGACTTCAGCTTTAAAGGGACTCTGAATTCTAACAATAATAAATAAAAAATGAATGAATGATTAAATATTTCATGTGTGGTTGCTTAAAAATGTATTTCATTGTTTGACACCGTTCACTTATCTAACTTTATTATCATTGATCACTGTATCATAGGTATTACATTACATGATGGGCACTAATGATGTAAAAACATAGATGAGGTTCAGGTTCATTTGAAATGTAATTTATAGTGATATTTGGAATATCACAATGATTATCAGCCTCTTCGTGTTTGAACGGTAGGAGTGTATGTGGAATGTAGCCCTATCCATTAAAATATTAAATGATTAATTTGCTACCAAACCTACTCTGTACTTTATGAAACATTTAGAAAGCGAATGCAACATTTAAATTCAATTAACTCAACTCAATTAAATGTTTACCACAGTAAGTTTTTTATTGTTTCTTTAATACAATAAAATCCCAAAATAATTATATAGACATAAAATAATTAGCCAATCTAAATGGATCAGATCAGAATTGCTGTACAGTCAAACAGGAGTTTACTCTGGTGCTCCATTATATATACCACTTTTTAATTTATTTTTTTATTATTTTTTATAACGAAAAAGAAACAAAAGCTTGATTGTTAAAATACTTAACACTCAAGACCTGTATCAAAATTCATTAACAAGACCGGCTGACGTGACGTCATCAAGTCAGCTGCGGAAATGACCGTTCTCCCGCACCCGTGAGTCTATTCCAACGAGAACGCAAGTGCGTCTTAGGTATTGTGAAACGGCCATAGCTGAGATGTGTCCTCCAAATCGGTGCATCTCCCGACTGAGTTATGAGTTGCCGACGGAATTACATTACGTTACATAGCCGAGTCGCAGCTGAAGTGACGTGTGGGGACAACGAAAGGAGACACATCTAAAATGTCTGCCGAAGAGCCTCAAATATAAAGGCGGTGTGACAGAATCCTAACGGAGTTAGCGGGAGCGCGGCTCAAAATCCGCGAGGCGTGTTGGGATTGGGCAGCAGATAGCAGCACGTGCCTCCGGAAGAAGACACATCGCGGAAGTAGAGTAGATCAACGGCAGTAGAATATCCAGAGAGAGAATGGAAAGCCCGGAGTTATCTTTCACTCTGGCTTATGTAGTGCTCTCTCTCTGCTTCGTGTTTACACCCAACGAGTTCCGCTCGGCCGGTTTAACCGTCCAGAATCTGTTTTCGTCCTGGCTGGGGAGTGAGGATGTGGGCTTTATCCAGTACCACGTCAGGAGGACCAGCATTACCCTACTGGTCCACTCCGCGCTGCCTTTAGGTAAACTCTTAAAACCCAGATACGGCAATAACTATGTCAACACGTGTCATATATTGAAATAAAAAGACTGAGTAAGTTAGCTGTTCACAAGGTGTACGATCAGTGACGTCGACCGGATGATTAACCTTGCTATTACTATATTGAACACTGTTAACTCACTTAAGTTGATTCTCAGCTGATATGTTACTAGATATGTTAGATAGTGTTGCATACAACACACAGCGAATAAATTCGCCCAACTCTCGGGACAGGGTTCGTACGGTCATGAAAAACCTGGAAAAGTCATGGAATTTTCAAATGCTCATTCCCAGGCCTGGAAAAGTCATGAAAAAAAATAAAATCACAAACTTTCGGAAAAGTCATGTGGTTAATTTAAGGTAATTCATTTGGTTTTAAAGAGAGAAGCTTACAATTTGACTCTGCAAATAGTTCGCCCCGTGGTTGTGTGAACGCACCTTAACTGAAAAGTTCGGAGAAACAGCGAGAACCTACTTGTGGCACTGGCAAGCAATGGCAACTGAGTGGCACCTCGTGGCAAAAAAAGGCAAGTGAGTGGCAATTGCCAGAAATTCAGTGGCAAGTCCGGAGCGAGCGTCACAACGGTGGTGGGCGGTGCTAAGTTTTCCTAGAAAGCGGCCGTTCTGTCAACAAGTCAGCTGACGTTAATACGTTTTTTTATTATTATTTTTTACATTTAATTAGAGACAAGTGGGCCCTCGTTTTCTTGGAGCAGGGGCTACTTTGGGGGGGGCGACGTGTTCAGTGGGTTCCTGTGGGGGGTCCGCGGGGGGGGGGTGGTCGGCGTGTTCCATGTGTGGGGTGGGTTCCTGTGGGGGGTCCGTGGGAGGGGGGGGTCCGCGTGTTCCACTGATGTCCCACATATGCCACAGAGTTGCCACATAGGCCAGAGTTGCCACAGCCCCCCCCCCCCCACACACACAAGGAACACGCCGACCCCTCCCCCCCTTCGCGGGAACCCCCCCGCAACCCCGCTGCGCCGGTGCCACCCGCGGACCCCCGCAACCCACATGGAATCCGCAGACATGAGATCAAAGTGGACAGTATTTGGTCCAAAGCTAAAATAAAACTGAGCCCCTTCTCTAAGAGAACAAGGCCTCACTTGTCTCAAATAAAAAAATAATAAAAAAACGTACTAACGTCAGCTGGCCTGTCGTACACACACGTTTTTAGGAAAACTTGGCTCCGCCCCCTCAGCGTGCCGTTGTGACGCTCGCTCCGTACTTGCCACTGAATTTCTGGCAATTGCCACTCACCTGCCTTTTGTTGCCACGAGGTGCCACTCAGTTGTTGCCATTGATTGCCAGTGCCACAAGGAGGCTCTCAGCCCTGCTGGAGTTCGATGGCCATAAAAACAGTAGCTCAGGAATCATCCACTGTGCCAGGGTAGTGTAGATTTAACCGTGGTTAGCTAACGGTACATATGGAAACGTGCATGTCATGAGTTGTGACAGAGACCTGAGACGAGCAGACTAAGTAATGGGGAGGCAGGAAAGTTAGTGCCGCTCTCCCATGTAATATCTAACGAGCCATGCTAACGGAAGCAGACATCAGTGCGCTGCTTCTAGCGACGCTAATACAGGAACCACATCAGAGGGCGACTGCTAGCCGAGCAGCACGTCTCTCTTCAGCCGCCGCCTTCGTAAGAGACACTGACATTTTCCAACGCACTGCCCGTCTGCTGGCGCAAGTTTCAAGTTGTAAACCAGGGAGTGCGGCGTTGTTCATGTTGTTTGCCATTGAGCTGCAGACTTTATTTTCTTATCCGAATGACAGGAGATTGTTCATTTTACGCAGAAAAGCGTCCACTTAATATACAATTAATACATTCTGTCACACGGTAGAGAAACAATATGCTCTCGTGCCTCATACAGCTCTTCTGTGTTTCACCTGCTGCAATTCAGGCACTCTTTAGGCAGCGATATGTTTTCGTTCTTTGTTTTTAACAGATTTGCAAACATTTGCAAAAAAAGTTTTCAATTTGTCATTATGGGTTGTTGTGTGTAGAATGTTGAGGAAAATAATTAATTTAATCCATTTGGGAATAAGGCTGTAACATAACAAAATGTGGAAAAAGTGAAGCGCTGTGAATACTTTCCGGATGCACTGTAGATGGCTTGCTAGCCGCTGTAGCTACACACGCGGTAGGCTATCGTTAGCTGCTGCGAGTGTGTAAATAAAGTTCAAGAACCGAAATCAAGCACCGAAATCTGTGTTGCGTTTCGGTACGGCAGGTACTAGTCGTGTAGGAACCGTTGCTATATTGTTACCGGTTCTTGGTACCAACCCATGTCGAAATGTGGGTTATCGTGCTGTTTATTACTCATGAATCCCAAAGCACTCATGTCTAACGTATTGTCTTTCTCTCTCCAGGTTACTACATGGGGATGTGTATTGCAGCGCCAGAGAAGAATCTGGGATACTTTCACAAGGTTTGTCTGTCTGTCTGCAGATCTGTGAACACACTTGGGATTCTATGGACATGAATTACACTTCATAAGGTGGTGGAAGAGATTGATTGTGGACCTCAATTCCTCTGAAGCAGCTTTGGTCCATTCCCCATAAGGCTGCAAGATAAGGGCCAGATTGACAATTATTCCTTGATCTTTACGTTTTACTTTCATAAGAGGCATTTAGCTGGTTGCAACCAGGCTGTCATGGTTCTGGTTCTGCTGATTAAAAGCTACTGTTTCACGTGTTAAAGCTGCATTCCCTCGCGTGACCACTAGACTCCTCTGGTCCTATTACATGTCATTTAGCTGACACTTTTATCCAAAGCGACTTACAATAAGTGCATTTCCACATAGAGATCAAACTCAGAAGAACAAGTAACAAGAAAGTACAATTTTGTCAAATAAGCAGTTTTAAAACATGTTATAGAAAAGTGCCATTATAAGTAGAATTTAAGTGCTACGATTTGTTAGTGCTACGGTTTGCTAGTGTTTTTAGTAGGGCTGTCAAATGATTAAAAAATTTAATCAAATTAATCAGAATTTTCAGTGGATTAATCATGATTAATCACACCTGAATCCTAACTATTTTTTCTTTCTGAAATGCATACTAAAGATAAATAACACAGATACATAATTATCATTATTATCATCATTATTATTTTTTACATAAATACATGTTATTGATATTTGATTTTTTAATTCATTCCAGAAAATAATCAAAGCAATGTTATTTGATAAGTTACAGACTGATTTCCCTGCATGGCTCTAGAAGGGTCTCGAGCCTCTGCAGTTTATCCCACTCTGCTGTGAGTTTGTGCTCCTGATGGTCTAGGGCCGCGATGACCAGACATGACCAGACATGTCAACCCTCCCGATGTTTCAAAGCCCCTCCCGAAAATCTCCCGGACCGACCTTTCTCCCGATTTCCACCCGAACAACAATATTGCTGCACCACCCGTCACTGGGCGCGCCGTTTCCGACCGAACAATGATAAAGGTTACACCTTGAAGTCGAGCGCGGCGATTAGAACGACTGGCGCTGCAAAGAAATCCGCTAGCACCCCCCATTTCAGTGTGAAATATTCCCATACCTGGGAGGATTTAGATCGCATTGGCTTCTCTTCCTCTGCATGTTTCAGAACAGTATTACGGGTCTCTCCGATGGTCTTTCCTCTACCTCAGCGCTGCTCTTTATTTATTTTTCTTAGCAAAGCTCTGCTGGGCGGAGCTTTTTTTCTTCTCTGTTCTGCTGCGCGAGAACGGGGGGGGAGGGAGGTGGGGTGCGGGTCTCTGGCGCAAACGACTTGCTGAACCTGACGGCCTGACATATGCCTGCAGGTGGCAGTAATGTGTTGTATAGGATGAAGTGCATTCCCTAGAGGAAGAGGCACTTTACTGACCTGAATAATTTGTCACACTGCGCATGCGTGAAATGCATCAAAAAAAATTACGTAATTAACAACAAACAGCTAATTAACGCCGTTAACGCTATTTTATTTTTGCTTGCCCTAGTTTTTAGTCAAGGTAGAGTCTAAAGAGGTGTGTCTTGAGTTTTTTACGGAAGATCTAGAGGCTCTCTGCAGTCCTGATGTCATCAGAGAGGTCATTCCACCATCTGGGAGCCAGGACAGCAAAGAGTCGCGATCTCGCCGAGTGCTTTGCTCTCAGTGATGGAGGAACAACCAGCTTGGCAGATGCAGATCGGAGTGTGCAGGTTGGGATGTAGGGTTTCACCATGTCCTGGAAGTAGACTGGATCCGATCCACTCACAGCATGGTACGTGAGTACCAATGTTTTGAACTGGATGCGGGCAGCCACTGGTAACCAGTGAAGAGAACGGAGAAGTGGTGTGGTGTGGGAGTATTTCGGAAGGTTGAAGACCAGTCGAGCTGCTGCATTCTGGATGAGCTGCAGTGGTCGAATGGCGGTAGCAGGGAGACCTGCCAGGGGAGAGTTGCAGTAGTCAAGGCGGGAGATGACAAGAGCCTGAATCAGTACCTCTGCCGCTTTCTGATTGAGAAGGGGTCATATTCTCCTGATGTTGTAGAGCGTGTATCTACAGGATCGTGTTGTCGCTGTGATGTTGGCAGTCAGGGAGAGTTGGGAGTCGAGTGTCACGCCGAGGTTCCTAGCAGTCAGAGTGGGCGTTAACACAGAGTTGTCGAAGTTAACAGTCAGGTCCTGGGTGGGAGTTTTTTCTGGGGAAGAAAAGTAGTTCGGTCTTGTCGGGGTTGATCTTCAGGTGATGAGCGGACATCCACTGGGAGATGTCAGTCAGACATGCAGAGATCCGTGCCGCCACCTGAGTGTCCGAGTCAGGGAAGGGAGAATTAGTCGGCATAGCTGTGATAGGAAAAACCATGCGAGCGAATGACGGAGCCAAGAGAGTTGGTGTAGATTGAGAAGAGGAGGGGACCCAGGACGGAGCCCCGAGGAACTCCAGTAGTAAGAGGACAAGGTTCCGACACTGATCCTCTCCAAGTTACCCGATAGGTGCGGCTGTCAAGGTAGGATGAGAGAAGAGACACCAAGTTCCTGAAGGGTGGAGATAAGGATCTCGTGGTTTTCTGTGTCGAATGCTGCAGAAAGGTCCAGAAGGATGAGACGGAGAAGAGAGAGGCGGCTCTAGCAGCGTGGAGTTGCTCCGAGACAGCGAGGAGAGCAGTTTCTGCGGAATGACCCGCCTTGAAGCCTGACTGATGGGGGTCAAGGAGGTTGTTACGGTGGAGGTAGGAGGAGAGTTGGTTGAAGATGGCTCGTTCAATTGTTTTGGACAGAAAGGGAAGGAGGGATACCGGTCTGTAGTTGTTTACTTCCGAAGGGTTGAGGGTGGGTTTCTTCAGAAGTGGGTTAACTCTTGCTTCCTTCAAGGTGTTGGGGAAACAGCCAGATAACAGAGCATTGTTATTGAGACAGGTGAGGAAAGGAAGAAGATGGGGGGCGATCGACTGTAGAATGTGGGATGGAATGGGGTCGAGGGGGCAGGTGGTGGGACGGGCAGAGGTTACCAAGGTAAGAACTTTGTTAGGAGACAGGGGTGTGATACAGGGAAGCGAGGGCATAGAGGTGAAGTCTGTGGGATATAGTTGGAGGGAGGTGGGTTGGCCTCCTGTGACAAGGTGTTGGACATGTGTGGAGCGGGTGGGGTAGGTAAGAGAGGAGAGATTACGACAAAGAATTGATCTAGTCCGAGGGCGGTAGTATCTGCGGGTAGAAATTCGAACAGGTACAGGGATAAATATATATAAGTGAAACGAAAATGACTCTACTTCTTGATTTATTACCTCAGTAAACATTGCAGTTTACCCTACCATAATGTCAGCAGAGTTGCCTACGGCCGTTCCACCCCGACACGCTCGGGCATATATCTACGTGCCGCTCACACTAGCGGATAGACCAAGTATTAGTTCCAAAAAAACAACAGACGGTCGTACCTGTTGGCCATTTCTTTTTTATGGTTAAGTGCTGTCATAACCAGTGATGCCAGTAACATGTTACTCTAATCCGACCACCTTTTTCAGTAACGAGTAATCTAACGCGTTAGTATATCCAAACCAGTAATCAGAGTTAATTGTCCAAGTCACTGTGCGTTACTATTTTGTCATTAATAGTAAAATATATATTTTATTTCTTGCGTCTCTGGGAGTGAAGCCACTTAGATGCGATAATTAAGTCACGTTTTCAGCATGAGGGTCCTGTCACGTGTACATACATAGACCTACCACACAGCGATGGAGGAGGAGAGAGAGATGCTGAAAGGATTCCCCGCCTCCCTGAAAAAGCATGGAATAAAAAATATTTTTTCCCACGCATTGCGCTTCCGCGTGTGCGCACATGTCCGTATATGCGCACACGCGTACCAGCGCACATACGTACGCCCCAGCTGGGTGTCAGCCGTGCTGTCAACGACCCGACCTGCCATACTGTTAGCCGGTCAGATCGTCAGCAGCACAGCAAACCCCCCTCCCCCGGTCACCCGAATCATCTGCCGGACTAAATAAAGTTAGGGATTTAATGAAAGATTGGTTTGAAGGGATTATTTTCTGCCTCCGCTATACACAGAACAATCTTTGACTACCATACATCGTTGTCCTTATAGAGAGTGGTGCATCTCCGCTGTTCTCAGCATCGGCTCGTTGTCAGTAGTTGTTAAATATAGGTCTCAGCCGTATTGTATTTGGTGTCTCAGCAGGTGAGTGACAGCTGGAGAGCATTTCTCCTCCTGTCTCTCTGCATCCAGTTGACCAGCTGGACACTTGTCATCTACTGGTCTCGGCATCATTGGCACAACCATCCAATCAGCCGGGCTCTGCAGGCCCACATACAGCCTCCACACCCTGGCTGGGGCTCTGTGGCAACCAGCGTAAACACTGAGTTCAGACGCATAGACAAGTTTGCGACGGGGGCGCCTGGAGCCAGAGTTATCGTGACGGACAGCTGGGTGTTGAAGGTGAGTGAGAAGCTTCAATGTTTTGGTGCAAAACAGATTTTCCCCAAACTCCAGGAGTTCATCTGATGGCTTTAGTTGGCCTGCTGTCTATAAGAATATGTGGTTCTTTATCACTACATGTGCAGGTTGCCAGACGTCTCCCAGGAAGTCAGTCTCCGCTGGGAGAAATTGTTTTTTTGTGTGACAGGTAAGCAGCGAGGAGTGATTAACTAGTGTTCAGCAGTCTGGAAGAAAGCCCCTTACATTACATTGTTTTACACCTCAGGACGCATTCACACATGGTCACGGGATTAGTTCTCACCCGATCAATAGCACTGAATCAGCAGGAGTTTTCAGCTCATCAGAGTACTACAGTAGTTTGGAAAAATGGTTGAATCATCCTCATACCGCGGTGTCAAGGGTACAAGACACTCTGGTTAGTTATTGTCTGAGATGAAAAAGCACATCTTCCAGAGTTCTATACTTTTTACTCCATGTGCATGTCAGGTTAGCTCTGTCTAAAATGGGCTGTATTAGAGAGCAGGCTGTGAGCAGAAAAAACAGGAATTAATTAAGGAATACAACAAGAGCCTGAAATAGTTACAGTCTTTTGGACCTGCAGTTGTGCAGAGATGCACATTGATGATGTGAATGTGTGCGTTTGTTTGTGTTTAATACGTTGTATAATATACAAGTGTTAAGTTGGCTGGTAATTGCAGTTCCAGGGTTAATTAGAAGGACACTGAAGGCTTCAAGCAATTCAAGCAGCCCTACTTTAAAACAATGATTTTGTATTAAAGTGGCTGTAAATGCAACTCATGCTATTTGGTTTCCGCGAATACGGGGGCCCTTCCTGCGTTGTGTGGCGACTGGGAGAAAAAACAGTAATGATTGTGTTGTACAGCAACAAGTATTGAAGCGGAATATTGTGCTGGAAAAACAAGACGTTCATTTTGGATTTGATTACATCTATCAATCAATAATTTTGGGCTGACACGGTGCCACCAGTTTTTCTCGACAATGATGGCAGACACAGCTGCTTGGAGCTTTGAGGGCCGGCAGATAGTGCTCGATGTACTGCTGTTTAAATGAGCCATGTTATGTCCTTCTACCAAGAGTTTGTTTTTTGTGGTCTGAATTGAGATGTCTAAAACATCTCATGGTCATGGTCAAAATACCTTACGGATCATTATTAATGGCACCCCTTTTAGCCTGCTGAGTGCAGAGGCTGGGAGAGCTGCGGCTACCCCTCATTAGATTTATCTTTCTTGTATTGGGGGTACAGATAACAACTAATGGTTTTAAATACATGTATACTGCCACCTGGTGGTATAAGCACTGTTTTGGTGCTTGAAATTGGTTAACGTTTTTGTCTTCCCAAAAGTAATGGAAATATTAATTAAATAGAAATCTATAATAAATGTATAAATTTCTTTTTTTTAAATGTCATTTATTACAGTTGAAGTGTTGCCCGTAACTGTAATTTCAACAAATGGTAAATAAAAATGGGGAAATAAAAAAACTAAAGATCAAGCTTCACAGGATGTGTAGAAAGGATTCATCAACATCGTTGAAAGTGTTATTTTTCCAACCATATATCTGATATGGTTGGTGGCAATTAGAGGCTACTTTATATGAACTAAAGCAATTTCATATTTTGCCGACCCCCCCCCTTGCGGAACCCCCCCGCAAACCCCGCCGCGCCACTCCCACCCGCTGACCCCCTGCAATCTCCTCGCGGACCCCCGCCCGCCCCCACACGGAACACGCAGACATGAGATCGAAGTGGCCTGTATCTGGTCCAAAGCTAAAATGAGCCCCTTCTCTAAGAGAACGAGGCGCCACTTGTCTAATCAAATCATTAAAAAACGTATTAACGTCAGCTGACTTGTCGTACACACAACAGCCATTTTCTAGAAAAACGTGGCTCCGCCCACTCAACATGACACAAGATGTTTGTGAATGTGTGACGAAACGGACGCAGACACATCTGCCGGGGGGTATTGCACAAAAGTAGAATAAAGAAATCGGGCCTAAGTGATAAAGCTCCGCTTAACTTAGTGTGACCTGCTCGTTGTGGCTTAATCGGTTGCACGTTTGCCGAGTTGCGCTAAGAAGGAGTCGCTAAGTCGATCCAGGAGCACATATCTGGGATAAGTGCTCGTCCACGGCTTTCTTAAGTAGACCACGATATCGATCACAGATTTACTGATGCTGAAATGGAGAAAACGCCGCTTGCAGCATATTTCTCACCCGCTGATCAGCAACTGATCAAATATATGAGAAGGTGAAGCATATCATACACAAAAAAGGAATACGGCAGCTGTAACTAAACAAAGAGAAAAATCAGACAATCGCGGATCGACTGAATGCGGAAGGATTTAAAAATATCTCCTTACTAGGAAAGTTGTACATTCTGTTTTAATTGCTTTAATATGATTGTTTCAAAACTGAGCAGAGGGAATTAAACCTCCTCTGGAAATGTATCCAAAAGACAAGGCCTAATTTAAACCCTTATCCACAATGCGAGGATATGTTGTACAACCATATACACATATAAATATATTTCTACAATTAATGTACACAAACATGACTGGATAGCAAAGATCCTGGCAACAAGTCAAGATATAATATAAAAGCATTTGGCAGGCTGGTAAGTGACTTAACAGAGGATATTGCTTGTGTACGGACTATGGAAATCCTCTTTGGTGTAACACATTCTTCTGTGGCCAGGGAAGGTAATGAAGATGTGTGCCAAGGACTTCAGGGCCAAACACACACTTCGGACGGTACGGCAAATAGTGTCTTTATTTACAGTTTCGGCATCTCCCATGGCATATAAAACATGCCGCTTGCGAAAAAGCGCAGTGCCACACAGACCATCTGTGGGATGGTGAGAGCAGGCTAAAGTAAAGTACGATAAAGTACAGCCTCTCGTACCGAATTGGTTTAATGAGTCTAACTCCTCCAGATTAACCACACTTTGATCAGCTTAGTACCTGGTAGTACTTGCTAAAGATGTGACACATGTTTAGCAAGTACTACCAACCATATTCTATATTTTGGGTGCAAATCAAAAACTTAGACAGTGTCTAATTAGCAAGGTGCAGACCAGTTAAACCAAGCTCAACCTTATCCACCCCGGGTTTGGTTGGCTTCGCCATTCCAGTTTTTTAAATTAGACAATTTCTCAATTGACCACATCAAATGTTTTTTCACAGCATGACTGTCTCTTTGCCTCTCAAGGTCACCACATATCACGTCTACATGGCCTTACAGAGTGAATGTCATGTGACAGTGACGCAATCCAGGCAGCACCAGCTGAGTCCAGACTTGACCTCCCCAGCACAGATCTTGACCCTGAGAGTGGACCGCATCAACCCTGCTGTCAAACCCTTTGATATCAGGTGTGTGTGCGTGCAAGAATGTGTGTGTACGTTGCCAGGTAAAAACGCCATGTAATGTTTCAACTGTTTCTAGGCTCATCTCTACAGAGTACGCTGAACTCAGGGAGAAGCTCCATGCTCCAATCAGAAACTCTCCCAATGTAGTGATCCACCAAACCATGAGTGAACTCTTCTTGGATACATTCAGGGCCCATGTGGACCTCAACCAACCGTACACACTGCCCAGTGGACAGGTAATATTACTATCTGTGTATTTAAATCCCAAACATAGGCTCACTCAGCTGAATCAGAACCATATTTTTTCTCCTTACATAGGAGATGGAGCCCTGTATAGGCTGTATGCAGGTTCCAGCAAACCTCAAGCTGGTCAGACTCTGCCAGGCAGAAGGTAAGAGAGAGTTTTATATATTTTCGAGCTTAGGCGGAGCGCAGTCCGGATCCGGACCCAGAAGCCGTCCCATCTGGACACGGACCAAAGGCTAAAAAAAGACTGTTGTGATTTAATCGTGACGGTGCACTTTTAGACTGCGCAGCTTTACTCATCTTTACGGTAGTGGCTTGAATCACAGACCATCCCATGTGATGCCACTCGACCAATCGAGTCTTTGCATTCCAGCCAGACCGATGATATTGGCAGACGAGAGAGGTAGTGGCAAATTACAAATAAAAAGACGGTAGGAAGAAAAGAAGGATAGCGATGTTTGAGAAAAAGTTAGTGAGACGGAGAAAGCGATAAAGGTACATGTGAGAAATATGAGGAACAAATGTACAGAGGAAGTAGAGCATTTAATCCTCAATGGACGGATTCATATCTGTTCATACTTCCCACTGCAGCACTGAACCAGTGTCTCCTATGCTCAGAATCCGTGGTTTAACATCCTGGCAGAAAAAAATAGATCTTAATTCTTCTAAAAGACTGGATATATATATTCTATTCAACTGTTCAATTGTTAAAATGTGTTTAGATTTATTATTTATAATTTGCTGAGACTGTCAAGTCCAAATGTGAAGCAGAAAAGGGGAAATTCTAGCTTATCTTCCTGTTTTTATTTTTTTCTGAATTGAATATTTTAACATATTAACATAAGGACATTTTCACATATTTTTTTTAAATGCAGCCCTACTTCCATTTAGTTAATTGAGAGAACATATGTTTAGTTCTTTGTTACGTGACAATAAATATTGTCAAGAGTTTTAGAATCATACTGAATTCATTTGATTTGTTAATTGTGCATTGATTACATGCAGATGTTGATACAACTCTACTTAGTGTGATTAAATAGAGGAATAGTCCCACAATGATCTTCCGGACCTTTGCTTTTAGAAACTTTCTCTAACTGGACTTTTTAGTTGAAGACCCCTGTCTAGAGGCACAAGGCTCATAGCAAAATGTGTATATAGTGGGGCTGTCCATAGATTTTTTTTAAATCAACTAATTAATCACACATTCATCTTGATTAATCACGATTAATACGTTATTGGTGTTGTTGTTAATGAATGTTTGTTTTTGTATGTCTTTTGTATGACCAAATCATACAAGTAATGAGTAAGCATGTATTTTAGACACTGAGGGGGCCTCACTCTCATGCTACTTTTTTGATACCGGTATACATGAGGATGACTAGTGTCTTTTAGTTAATTCCTGTCAATTGTCAGTGTCCATTTCTTGCATTTATTTGTCTCGCTTTGTTGTCCTTGTTCCTATTCTGACCTTGTAAGAGTTGTGTGTTTACAGGAGCCCCTAACGTGTCGGAGTGCCAGCAGTGTTTCTGCAGACCCATGTGGTGTCTGTCCTGTCTGGGTCGATGGTTTGCCAGCCGCCAAGACCAGCAAAGACCTGAGACCTGGTTGTCCAGCAGAGTCCCCTGTCCCACTTGTAGAGCGACATTCTGTGTACTGGACATCTGTGCGGTTCACTGAGAGGACTCGGATCGAAAGAGATTTTACCAGCTCAAAATAATGTAATGTGTTAATGGGCAACATGAAGCAGCAAACTCCTGACAGAGAAGCAGTGGACAGGGCAATTGACATGAATTATTAATAGTTATCCACTGGCTTTTTCTGTGCATCTAGTCAGGGTGGAATTGTGAAACATTTGTTTTAAACCCTGAAATGGTGTACATGCATGATCAATGTGGCATTTTGAGAAAAATGCTTGTTTTAGGTTTCTGTCCCAATCAGAGAGGAGGGGTGACATCAGTTCCCCTGATCTCGATGTGTCAGGAACCCATCCAGGTGTTTTTAGCTTAGCACAAAGACTAATGCGCGGAGGAAGTCAAAGGGAAGAAAAATAAACAAGTGGACTCTATTTATCAAAATTCTGTCATAAGTCTGTGTTCATGTACTGCGATTCAACATCAAAATGTAAAGGCAACCTTTAGGAGCGATCACATGGTTATTCAGGAATCACCAAGCAGAACCAAGAATTCAACTTACTCCTTATATGTTTAATGTAATCCTGCAGAATCACAAGTACAAGCAGAAGTATTTATACTTACCTGTGGCATAATTCAAATGATTTGAATGGCCTCATGTGGGTGACAATCATTTAAAGTTATAAATACTCAGTGTTTTGCTACGGTTTTATTTAATGCAGTTCAGATCGCGTTGCTGCTTTAAGGGCTTGGCCTACAGGTAGCAGCAGCCGACTACTATTAATATGCATTCCTCAGATACAAACTATCTATGTCTTCTGATAGTAATTACGTGAGTTTAGACAATAGGGCAGACAATTTCATACATTTGGTACAAGGTTGGTGGTGTATCGAAAGGAAAAAAAATAACATTCCATTTAAAAGTAGAAACTACTTCTTAGTTAAGCGTGGTCAGGTTTTGAATTTATAGAAAATGTTTTTTTTAAATACACATGAAACACATGACATATGTTGACTGAATACAGGCTTTAGTATACAGTGGAAAGTTGAAACAAAAGTTTAGATCTTAGCGTTGCTAGGGATGTTAATCAGATTCCATCCAAACATGTATACATATTTTAAGAGTGCGTCTCAGGGTCCTCCCCATCATGATTTTGTATTGTGGTGAATTTTTATGCTTAAATTAAAACATTGACACTAATTCAGCTGGCAGACAACATTAAAAATAGAGTGAATATCAAGGTAATCTCTCTCCTTTCAGATCGAGCTTCCTGAAGTCAAGCAGCTTTCCACTGGGGAAACCCCCTCCCCCAATAATACCCACTAACATCTGGCTTTTGCTTCTAATGCAACTTATTGTAATTGTGTGTGTGGAAATATAATGAATAACATCAACTGGCATTAGTACAATTATTAGAATTTGTTAGTATATAAAACCCAAAATTATTATGATGTCAAAGCCAGCAGACTCCCGTTATTTTAGCTTGCTAATCATCGAAACACAATTACCTTCAACCGAAATGGAATAAAACTGTTGCAATAATCAAGATCTCTGGCTTGAGAGATTGTGAAGAGATGAATGAGAAACATTAACAAATCTAAACAAGCATACGATTTTCCCTCTTCTGATGTTAAAGGTGACTCCCCAGGTAGATAAAATAGAAAGGTAGGAAGGCTCAACCATCTCACCTATTTGTCAGTGGGTTTAAGCTCAAATACCTCCCGCTACTAAGATGAAGCCACTGGATTCTTTAACAGCTCTTCTTTCTCTTCTGTCAATTGACAGATTGCCATCATGGCTTTGAGATTGCACATTGCCAACATTCTTTATTGAAATTATTGTTGCATGTTTAAAGTGCTCTGATACTTTAATTTTCTTCTTGGGAGACATATACATGTTGCTCTCCTCATGAATTCAGAAATACTAATGCAAACAGTTGTTTAATGTTTAAAGTCTGATATAGCTTCATATCAGCCAGCCAGAGGCTCTCGTGAAAGAAGCCAGCAAGTTGTATTATTGGAAATCCAGTGTCTTTGGCTTGTATTATAATTGCTCCTGTAGGCACACAATAATAATCTGGAGTTCTCACAAACTGCCGCTCAGACTTTGGATATTATTCTTGGCAGAGGTGTACCGAAATTGTCATTTAACATTTGTGTTATCATAAGACATTTAAAAGGAATAATGTCTACAATATAGTGGCCTATAGTGGTGAAGTGCCAGACTGGAACCGGCTCAACACCTCTCCTTCCCCCCTCTTTTTTTAAAAGTACGATGAAGAACTCTAGTTGCCTTCAGCTCACAAAAAAAGCAAAAGGCTCTCTCCAGAAACACTCTTTTGCTTGTCCCTGCTAGGCTACTGCAGCAACCTGCCGAATCCGTGGAGAGGAGCTGCTCCCTATCTAGATATCAAGGGACAATTCTATGGTACTAAAGCTAGTTACATACTAATAAAATGGTTGTTATATATATATATATATATATATATATATATATATATATATAACTTCAATGAAACCCCATAAATCATACATATCATGCTTAAATATGAATACAAATAAAGAGAAATATATGTAGCACTTCTATTGTATTAGCGGTGTTTGTGAAAAATCACAATAGTGAATATGCTTTCAATTATTTTTATTGAATAAACATAATTGGCTTATTTTCAAATATATCAGGATTATAAACTACAATTAAAACTGCCTAACGAATGAGAGGCTTGAACTGCAGTGTTCAAAATTTTCATCCTCATCAAACTGATGTTTCAGAGTTCCTCACTCAAAAGAAAGTACATTCTTTCATAAACACTGTCAAGCTAATGGTGACCGGTAGTAATCTAATGGCAGTAAGTGTATGCATAGTTAAGTGGAGGTTCCAGGGCTGGTCTTTAAAATCCACTTGCATCTCTTTCTTTTTCTCAGTTGTCCTTGGGCTTTTATGTACACAATTCCATATTTCCACCTCAGAGTCGTTGATGCTAGTTACTAACTAGTGGTGAAAAACGTCCATCGTTTTCCACTCCTTTATGTATCCACTTCCTCAGCTCCTCCTCCCTGTATCCTGCTTCCTCTTTGCTTAGTCAGAGGTTAACATGTAGGACCATCCACAGCTATCAGCTTCACTCCTAGAACACAGAGAGGAATGGAGACTATGAAACCCACCCAGGCTCTGACAGCTCTGGGTTTGTCCTTCTGTGAAGTGTGAGGGACTTCAGACAGTTATTGAGACATTTACACATTGTACTGTGAACTATAACATCATACAGCATCAACCATGTTAATATTACTAACAGAAGGCATATTTGCAGTGACATGGAAATGACAAAAGTGTATCATGCAGTGAACATATGGCTGTGTACATGCACTCATGTTCATTCTCATATGGTTAATCTCATTGTTGAATTCTACTGGGAACAGAAATACACACAGAAATCCAGGGGTTTTTAACACTACGACAGCACACCAATGTGCTTAGATAGATTGCTATCCTATTTCACTTAATCGGTCCCAAACAATATGATTTAGTTGCTGCATTGATTTTCAATTGTTGAGTGTCTAACCAGCAGTATAGTGGCTGGCAATGTAATTAAATATTCTTCAAGTGAGTGGCAGTAGGCATTCAGATGAGACTGGAGAGTGAAATGCTGCGCGGGAGAGGTTACGGTGACAAAACCAACAGCGATTGAGAAAGGTTCTAAAAGGGAAGATGCAGACTCTGATCTGTCCCCTGCACAGAAGTCTCCCCCGAATGGAAAGCCAAGTATGAGTGGTGGTAAAAAGAAAGGAAACGGTGACAAAACAACAAAGGTTGTCTTTGGTTTGGAATACTTTCACAGACTCTGTTATGCTTGATGTCTGAGGAGAAGCTATCCAACAGTGCTGTGGTCCCAAACAAGGTCAAAGGTCAACTCTAAACCAAACACCTGTCACTCCAAAACCACAACATTGGGGTTCCTGACATACACACTCTGAGAAACAGGTTAAGTTTATGAGGAAAAGCTCTAAAAAGCTGAAAAGTCAATAAAGAAGCTAAAGTCCCTCTCAAATAACACAATTTCCAGGTGTTTTGGTGACGTGTCAGCAGGTATCAAAGCATGTTTTGATAGTGGTAGTTAAAATGATGATACATTGTAGATGGACTGATCTTGTATATCTCCTTTCTAGCCTCCCTACCACTTAAAGCTCTATAACACGCCATCATTCTCTCACTGATGACAGGAGCTACCATATACAGGGACACCTGTCCATCAGTGAGTACTATTAACACCATGTAGCTGTAGACAGCTACAGGAGCTGTGCTCTCTCACTGATCCAAAGCCGCCTGTATAATACACTTATTAGAGAGGAAACGTATCAAACAATACTGTACACATAAATCCAATATTCACAAACGAGGGCGACTGTGGGTGAGTGGGGAGCGCGGTTGTCTTCCAATCAGAAACAGAAACAGGTTTCTGATCTATCTGATTCTAATCAGAGGGTTGGCGGCCCGGCTAACCTGCATGTCAATGTGTCCTTGGACACTTAACCCCAGCATTGCTCCTCTAGCTGCAACTACAGTGAGTGAATGTTTGTCACTGTGGTCCTGCCATTAGTGTATGAATGGGTGTGAATGGGTAAATGATGTTATGTAGTGTTAAAGCGCTTTGAGGGGTCTGAAGACTACAAAAGTGCTTTACAGTGGCACTAGTACTTCTGGTAATAAGAGAAACTTCCAGGACAACGCTCGCTGCAAAACTTTACTGATCTGACCAGAGAGAGGCCTCTCCTTAGTGAAAGACGCATAAAATCACTGCAAGGAATTTCAAAAAGATTCTCTGGTCACTTCCAAGCGCCACCAAGACCCATTTGTCACCTGCATGGTGATGCGTGGTGGGGGCGGCATCAGCAGGGACTCAGGGACAAAGAAGGGTTGAGGTCCAGAGAGCTCGCCAGCTCAGACTGGACCGAAGGTTGACCTTCAGCACAGAGCAAAGACAATGCAATAAAGACTCTGAACTCAGGGAAGATCCAGGATTCCATTTCGTTCGTCCGGGTTCTGGCTCTGGATTGTGTCATTTGCCAAGAAGAATGGCAACAAGAAGGAAGTTCGCGCCTTGGTATAACTCTCAAACCCGGAACCTAAAGCAAACTGTGCGGAAACTTGAGCGGTTATGGCGTTCCACCAAATCAGAAGGATCTAGGCTAACTTGGCAAGACAGCGTTAAAACATATAAGAAGGCTCTCCGTAACGCAAGAGCATCTTATTACTCATCATTAATCGAGAAAAATAAAAACAACTCCAGGTTTCTCTTCAGCACTGTAGCCAGACTGACAGAGAGTCACAGCGCTGTCGAGCCGTGTATTCCTGTGGACCTCAGTAGTAACGACTTTATGAACTTCTTCAATAATAAGATTCTGACTATCAAAGAGAAAATTGATGGTCTACTACCCCCAACCGGAGCCAACCCGTCCGCGGATGTAGGATCCTTGGACGCAGCCGTGGGCCCTGATACCTACTTGGATGGTTTCTCTTCCATCAACCTTGATCAACTGACTTCTACAATTTTGAAATCCAACTCTTCCACTTGTCTCCTGGATCCGATTCCAACTAAGCTGCTTAAGGAAGTTTTTCCGTTAATTAGCACATCCCTACTGGATATTATGAATCTGTCTTTGTTGACAGGACATGTACCACAGTCCTTCAAGGTAGCTGTAATTAAACCTCTTCTGAAGAAACCTACCCTAGCTCCAGAGGTGTTGGCTAACTACAGACCCATCTCTAATCTTCCCTTCCTCGCTAAGATCCTGGAGAAATCTGTCGCGAATCAATTATGTGACTTTCTACAAAACAATGCTTTGTTCGAGGATTTCCAGTCAGGATTTCGAATGCATCACAGCACAGAAACAGCACTGGTGAAAATTACAAATGATCTTCTACTTGCATCGGACCAAGGACTTGTATCTTTTCTTGTATTGCTGGACCTCAGTGCTGCATTTGACACCATCGATCACCGTATCCTGCTGCAGAGACTGGAACACTTGATTGGCATCAAAGGAACTGCACTCAGCTGGTTTAAATCTTATTTATCGGATCGATCCCAGTTTGTGTTTGTGAACGGTGAATCATCGAGGACCACGAATGTTGGTCACGGAGTCCCACAAGGTTCTGTGCTTGGACCGATTCTATTTACCCTGTACATGCTTCCTTTGGGCGACGTTATCAGAAAACACCGCATAAACTTCCATTGTTATGCAGACGATACTCAACTGTATCTATCGATCAAGCCAGAAGACACCAACCAACTTGTTAGACTTCAGGACTGTCTTGGAGACATCAAAACCTGGATGACCTGCAACTTCCTGATGTTAAACTCGGAAAAAACGGAAGTTATCATGATAGGCCCAGAGCGCCTTCGAAGTCAGCTGTCACGTGATACAGTCTCTATGGATGGAATTGCTCTGGTATCCAACAGCACCGTCAGAAATCTTGGAGTTCTCTTCGACCAGGATATGTCCTTCAACTCTCATATAAAGAAGACTTCAAGGACTGCCTTTTTTCATCTACGGAATATATCAAAAATCAGGAACTTCCTGTCTCAAAGTGATGCAGAAAAACTAGTTCATGCATTTGTTACTTCTAGACTGGATTACTGTAATTCTTTGTTATCAGGCTGCTCTTGTAAATCGCTTAAACCTCTCCAGCTGATTCAGAATGCTGCAGCACGTGTATTAACAAGAACTAAGAAATGGGATCATATAACTCCTGTATTAACTTCTCTGCACTGGCTTCCTGTTAAATCAAGAATAGAATTTAAGGTACTTCTCCTCACCTACAAGGCACTTGCTGGTGAGGCACCGTCTTATCTTAAAGAGCTTGTTACACCGTATTGTCCTACAAGGCATCTACGCTCCATAGATGCTGGGCTACTTGTGGTTCCTAGAGTTTTAAAAAGTAGGATGGGGGCCAGAGCCTTCAGTTATCAAGCTCCTCTTTTGTGGAACCAGCTTCCACTTTCAGTCCGGGGGGCAGACTCGGTCAGTTCATTTAAGATAAAGCTTAAAACGTTCCTCTTTGATATTGCTTATAGTTAGGGCTGGCTCAGGTTAGCCTGGACCAGCCCTTAGTTAAGCTGCTCTAGGCTTAGACTGCCGGGGGACTTCTTAGGACACACCGAGCCCCTCTCTCACTCTCACTCTCTCCTCCCACAATCATCCATGCTTTATTAATGTACATCACTAATTAAGCTTCTTTCCGGGAGTTTTTTGTGCTTTCTCGCCTAGCAGGTCTCCGTGGATCATAGTTTCGTGCGGACCCCGGTTCTGACTCCTGGCTCATGGCTCTGCTGACACCTGCTACTGCCATCATCATTACTTTAAATATGATTCATATTACTGTCATCAAAAACCAACATCTTTCTGCTCTCCCTCCCCACAGAAGCCTCTGTGGATGGTGGTTCGATCTGATGGAGGTTGTCCCTGCAGTGGTCCTGCCGTACACCTCTTCTGCTACTTGCAATTACTTGTATCATTTCAGTTAGAGAAATTGAATGTATTGTACATCTTTTACATTGTTGATTCTGTACACATGACATCCATTGCAGTCTGTCCATCCCGGGAGAGGGATCCCTCCTCTGACGTTCTCCCTAAGGTTTCTTCCCTTTTTTCCCCATTGAAGGGTTTTTTTCATATTTTGGGGAGTTTTTCCTGTGCCGATGTGAGGGTTTCGGGACAGAGGATGTTGCATGTGTACAGACTGTAAAGCCCTCTGAGGCAAATTTGTAATTTGCGATTTTGGGCTATACAAAATAAAATGAATTGAATTGAATTGAATTGAATTGAATTGAATTGAATTGAATTGAATTGAATTGAATTTGGTTTTTGCTTTGCCAGTATGGTATATTGTAGTGTGAAGGAAACGTAACTCAGTTTTAGTTTTTCAGTATCAGGCTGCACCATAAGAAAGGTTTCTTCTAAATACACTGAATATAGATTAATCTATATTTTTCCATGCATTTATGGTTCATAGACAAGAATTGTGAGATGTATGAGGGAAAGTAAGTATCACAATGCAAATGTTTCTTATATTTAAGGTGTGTGGGCTCAGTGGATGTTTGGGTGTATTAGTTGTACGGTGCAACTTCTTCTTTATTTAAGTTGTAATAGTAACTATGTACTTCTTTCTTGACTTAAACTACAATTTGAGTAGTAGAAACTGTTGGTTTTGAAAAGAGGAATCACAAGTGTATGGTGGAGAAAAAAAAACAAATCACATGAAGTAAAAAAAAAGTATTTTCTTTTCCTGCTAACTGTGCACAGACTTAGTGTCTCTGAGGAAACTTTGTGTCCCCCCCAACCCCCTTCAAAGCCCCCACACACACATGTAAATGCATGGCCACCCCCCTCCCTTTCTGTCTTTCCACCAGCTGCTGATGTCTGACAGGCTGATGATGACTGTGTTTTTTCCCCTCCTTGTTTCAAAGTATGTTGGAGCAGATGGCCTGGAGAGGCAGAGTGGGGGAATGTGTTGGAGAGCCTGCTGGGGAATGTGCCAAGTGTGTGTGTGTGCACGTTTGTGTGGTTTCAGTTTGCGTGCCTTCTCGCTGCCCTCTGCCCTTCATGGCGCCAGCTCCACTTCCCTTCCACTCTAAACATCTGGTGTCTGGAACTTTGAGAACACACACACACACACGCAAACACACTTACACACAATGTAGGCATGCACAAGGAGAGAAACAGCCAGCAAGCAGTGAAAAAGCCCTCAGCTTGTTGATATCTAAAATAGCAACATGATGTAAAGGCTGAGCACTGACTGTCTTATCAATGAACATTTTCAATCCAAGCTTTCACACTTTATGATGTATCTATTTAGTAACTACAAGGGAGTCACATTCATCCATCCCTTTGTGTAGAAAAAATAAACTCTTCAGGTATTTTGAAGTTCAAAGAAGAAGATCAAAGTTTAGTATGAAAGAGAAAACATTTTTTGAAAGTCATAGAAAAAACTCTCTCTTTCAGAAAAACAGGACATATACAGTGCTTTGCACAAGTATCCACCCACCTTGGACCTTTTCCTTCACTGTTACAAACTCAAATTCAAATAGACTTTTTTCCCCAATTAAACAACACAACATGCATGGTACTTTGTTGGTGCAAAATACCTTTTATTATCACACAAACAATAAAGGAAAAAAAAGTATTTACCCCCCTCTGGGTTGTTACTTGGTAGAACTCCCTTTCATTGTAATTAAAGCTGCATGTCTTTCAGGGTATATCTTCACCAGCTCTGCACATCTACAGATGGAAACTTTTGTCCCTTCTCCTTGACGAACCATTTGAAGCTCAGTCAGATTGGATGGACACTGAACAGCAATTTTCAATTCTTGCCATAGATTCTCAATTGGATTGAGGTCTGGGCTTTTACTGGGCCATATAAAAGCATTAACATACTTTGATCCAAACCAGGGTTATTATTATTTTAGGTAAGGGGCCACTACTGACCATTTTGATGGGGGGGAGGGGCACCGCTTTCACTAAGCTATGTAGTTATAATGCGACGGGAGACGCTTGTTAGTGACATCTGTCTGCAGCGGCACAACTACAATTTCTCCGAAGATGGACTACAAAGAAAGAAATCTTAGATGTCTTCGTCCATGTGTTGTTACTGTGCTGAGTCACCAGGTTCAACGTTTTACTTTATTATTAATAAGGTTGCAATATAAATGAATTATGCTAATGACACTCTGCGGTCCTCGTCATGGTTGTTAGTTTTTGTGAACGACAGAATTATCCCAGTGGTTCCTAAGTAGGGAAGCATTTAAGCTCCTTTTTAGCATTAGACAATTCAAACAGCTCGTATAATGACGGATATTTACACTACTTCCAGGTGATCACTCAGGAAACTTCCTGAGCAAATTTGACAATTCATATCCAGCACTAGTATAATCCATAATAATCCTTCGTCTGTATTCCTCAAGTGTTTATTTCCTTCATGTGTTTAGTAATAAACATAAACATTGTCAAGATGATTTAATTTGTATGCAGAAATTAGAGAGCAAACACGCTCGCATTCCTGTCTCTTGAAAAGGAGTTTGGCTGGCTGTTTATCTATGTTAATACTGTAAGTAAAACAAAGAAATAACAGTAAATACATTATAAATGCATGAACTTATAAAATAATTAAATAATGTGAGTTAGAGGGGACACGCCATGCTCAATTACAGGTTCTATTTTAATTTCCATTTCAAAAGAAAACTGCTACAGCTTTGAAAACTTTTGTTTAGTGCTCGTAGTATTTGGTGTGTTAATTTTTGCAATGTATATTATATATTAGACCATATCTATGCACTTTTCTAGTACTTTCAGTCCCAAAATATTGTATCTCTGTCTGAAATGGTTGGTTTTCATCAGAACTGCGTTGCACCTTGGGTCCATGTTTCCTTACTGATTAACAAGGACACATTCAGAATATTTTAATCTGACAATTGGTCTATATTTCCAAATACACTGAGTGTTTCTCCACGGATGCCTTCACAGTATCTATATAAAATGTGGACTTATTTTATGATTGTTATTTTTACATTTTAGAATATTGGCCCTCAAAGGGTATAATCAATAATATACATTTACAGAGGGGTAATCCCTGTTTACAGTTTCACTGACAGTGGCTTAACAGCTAATAAAAGTATGGCAAAGTAAAAATAATTAGAAACTAAATAATGAGTCAAAAAAGTATTTGTGTGTAAAGAGTAAAGTGAAAGTGTTCCCGGCACAGTGGTGAATAAGTAAGTCACTCTCTTGTTTACACAAGAATGTGTTAAGTGTGTACAACAAAGCAGGAGCCTGAAACTGAAATATTATCAAAGATCATTATAAATCCAGGTTGTATTGGTCTGTGTTCGTGGGTGAAGTGGTGCAGTCTCACCTTCCTCTTCTTGCTCCTGCCCTCGGCCTGCAGGGTCCTTGTGCACTGCTCCACACACTGAGAGAAGTTCAGGCTGTTGTGGTCGGGGCTGTAATCCAGCTCAGCCAATTGAGCTAGAGACAGGATGTAATTGCAGGCTATACGTAATATTGCCAGCTTGGATAGTTTCTGTCCATAAGAGTAACATGGCACCTGGAGAAAGGAAGAAAGAGGATTTTTTACCATTTGTGACTGCGAGCAAGGCACTAAGCAGGTCACGTATATCAGGCGACTTTTATTAAACGTTACATGCTATAATAAAACACCAGAGGGCATGCAGGAGGTGCGGATGAACCAACTTTCACCCAAGCTTGCTTGGATTTGCTCTGCTCCTGCTCTACACTGTATTCCTCGCACTCTGATGATGTTGCTGACACAAGATTCAAGATATTTATCATGGACTTCCCCTTTCTCCTCACGACGTCCGCCATCTTGTGACATGTCTGCTCTTTGACTCATAGCTGAGTACGAGGAGAGTTCTAAGGAAAAGCACTATATCACGTGAAATCCATCAGTCATGCTCTGAAAGTGAAAGACCAGTCTCTTCAATAAAGATATAAAGAAGATTCATAGCTTGAGTTTATCCCACATCGCCACCAAACAAAATTCCTGTTTCCAGGATATTTTTAAAACCTTTACTTTCCTCCATTTTGTGGAGGATATCCTATTTGAACCGTTCATGTGCAACTCTCAACCAAGCTGAAAAAGAAGCAAGACAGCACACTCACCTTTTCCCCCATGCTCAAATGGGCACAAGTACCTCAGTGTGCTCAGTATTGTGTTTACAGAAGTTTAGAGGAATAAATTCAGTTTTTATCCAAATGACGGAACCAATGTCGCCCAGTGCCACTGCAGGGCTCTTTGAAGTTTCTTTCAGTTTCAGGTGTCAGTGGAGTCTTAAGGCATGGAGGCAAAAGCTTGATGAGGCTTTGTACTCTTATGAACAAGACTACAGCAGTAAACTGGTGCAGTAGACTGTCTCTTGTACAGCTGCTCCGCATGTGGCCATATTGATGTTGGTCTGGTATAAGAACATAGTACCCTATTCAGAAACTACGTGAACCTGTATTCACTTCAGTTACGGACTGACAGACTCCATCTTGTTTTTATTCCTGCAGTTTATAGTCATCATAGACGATTATGATTTTATTTATCTTGTATATGCTTCCTTTCAGCGACGTTATCAGAAAACACCGCATAAACTTCCATTGTTATGCAGACGATACTCAACTGTATCTATCAATCAAGCCAGAAGACACCAACCAGCTTGTTAGACTTAAGAATTGTCTTGGAGACATCAAAACTTGGATGACCTGCAACTTCCTGATGTTAAACTAGGAAAAAACGGAAGTTATCATGATAGGCCCAGAGCGCCTTCGAAGTCAGCTGTCTCGTGATACAGTCTCTATGGATGGAATTGCTCTGGTATCCAACAACACCGTCAGAAATCTTGGAGTTCTCTTCGACCAGGATATGTCCTTCAACTCTCATATAAAGAAGACTTCAAGGACTGCCTTTTTTCATCTACGCAATATATTGAAAATCAAGAACTTCCTGTCTCAAAGTGATGCAGAAAAACTAGTTCATGCATTTGTTACTTCTAGACTGGATTCCTGTAATTCTTTGTTATCAGGCTGCTCTTGTAAATCGCTTAAACCTCTCCAGTTGATTCAGAATGCTGCAGCACGTGTATTAACAAGAACTAAGAAATGGAATCATATAACTCCTGTATTAACTTCTCTGCACTGGCTTCCTGTTAAATCAAGAATATAATGTAAGGTACTTCTCCTCACCTACAAGGCACTTGCTGGTAAGGCACCGCCTTATCTTAAAGAGCTTTTTACACCGACCCCTACAAGGCATCTGCGCTCCATAGATGCTGGGCTACTTGTGGTGCCTAGAGTTTTAAGGAACTCCTTGCATGACTCTTGGCATGGCTCTGCTGACACCTGCTGCTGCCATCATCATTACTTTAAATATGATTCATATTACTGTCATCATAAACCAACATTTTTCTGCTCTCCCTCCCCACAGAAGCCTCTGTGGATGGTGGTTCTATCTGATGGTGGTTGTCCCTGCAGTGGTCCTGCCGTACACTTGTTCTGCTACTTGCAATTACTTGTATAATTTCTGTTCGAGGATTTGAATGTATTGTACATTTTTTACATTGTTGATTCTGTACACATGACATCCATTGCAGTCTGTCCATCCCAGGAGAGGGATCCCTCCTCAGAGACGTTCTCCCTAAGGTTTCTTCCCTTTTTTCCCCTATCGAAGGGTTTTTTCATTTTTTGGGTATTTTTCCTGTGCCGATGTGAGGGTTTTGGGACAGAGGATGTTGCATGTGTACAGACTGTAAAGCCCTCTGAGGCAAATTTGTAAACTGCGATTTTGCGCTATATAAAATTAATTGAATCATCTTTTATTGAGCCCATTGTGAACATATTTACTGAAAGCCAAAGCAATGTGTGTGATGCTGCGGAATGTTGATAATTTACATTATGCTTGAACGTGTTTGTGCGTGTGTGTGAGAGAGTTGTGTTATCAGTATAGAACTTAAGGCTGACCTGCTTCCTCAGGGCCTCAAACGCAGCACTGATGGTGTGGACTCGGGTTCTCTCTCGGGCGTTGGCAAGAAGCCTCCTGGTCTGCTGGATTGCTTTTACCTCTGGAAGATGGCCATGTCCATCAGTGCTCCCCCCAGCCTGCATCCTGGGAGACTCCTGAGAGCAGAAGGACATTTGTTTTTTTGTTTCAATAAACAAACAACAAAGCATTTGACTGAACGTATCCTCTGGAACACAGCTTGTGACCTCAAAGGGCTTTACCCACAGGACAGCAAGGTTACCTTACATTTACTATTTCTTGGTAAATCTATTCTTTGTGAACAGCAGCAGTAGGTTGGCTGACCCGAGACCATGGGAAAATCCTACCAGACCTAGAAGGCAGCATTTAATCATTCAAACCAAACCATAATTAACCTCAGGATCATGTGCACCTCACTAAAGCAAATGAAGAAACATGTTATTTTTGTATTGCATCAATTCGCCCTGCCATTTTGTTATAAATGTGTTACCTCACTGGGTTTTACTTTGAGAAAGAAGAGTTGAGCTAGATGTTTTGAAGTAAGTTCATAGTACAATCAAGGAAACAAGACGGCTTGAAGCAGTGCAAGGACTGTTTAACAATGATGTGCTACATCACCAGAATGAGACAATCATTACATTAAAGCATAATTTACTCTAAGACCTGTAATGATAGCCAACATGCATTGCCATGTGCAGTCTATTGCTTTCTAATATTCTATTAACAGTTCTTCGATATTGAGGACGGGGAGGTCCGTACAAAAGGAAGTCAAACTCAAAAGCTTCATTGAGCATCAAACAATGTCCCTTTGAAAAGTAGTTATTAATTGCTAAGTATTGCAGATCCCAAATGATCACCACACATTTACCTTGGGTGACTGGTCCTGGGGATCCACATAATCGTGGCACACAGGGGGCTGGCAGACTCTCGGGACCGACAGAGCTGAAGTTTGAGGCTCCAGGGAGAAGGCCTGCTGGTTGGGTGAATGGCTGTGGCTGGTGCTGGAGGATGTTGACGGTGGGAAAGTGGAGCGAAGGCCCAGTTTAATTCTATTGGACAGAGGCTGGGAGATAGCGGTGGGCCAGTGGCAGATCTCAGAGTTAGAGAACGAAGAAGCGGGTAACTGGGACCGTTTGTGAGTGATGGCAGGCACGTTAATGCCAATTCTCATGTCTATGGCAGCACTTTGAGCTGGAGCTACGTTAGCCTCTGGTAGTCTGGACAGAACCCCTGTTGTACTGGCCATCCCCTCATGTGACATCACCAGCTGCCTCTGTAGAGGAGCCGACCTGCTGACATTACACGCCTGTGTCTGGTTGTCGCCTATTGAGTTCCTATCAGACATGTTCTCTGCATAGGTTGTCATGCTCTCAGGTTCAGGCCCACTGTAAAGCCTCTTAGGCTCCCGAGACTTCCTCTTGAACTTCTTATTTGTTGCAGGCACAGAGATCAGCACTGGGTCTTTGTCAATGGATCTACTCCAGGTATTACTCAGCAGATGAGGATTCTTCATTTTCCAACAATAGGCTTATGTAACAAGCTATTGAGGTGAAGTTTAATAACAAATCTAATTGCAACTAAACAAAATGCAAGTAAAACTAAACTGTGTGTCTCGAACGCAAAGCTTCCAAAACATAAAGTTTTACTGTCATTTTTCTAAATGTGCAGCTGCATGCATTGGCATCGATGCTGTAAAACAGTGAAGGGGGACCTTTGGTCCAAGTCTATGGGAAAGTTTCCAGCTCATAATGTACCCATACCCAAACCAGTATAAGTTTTCAACCCAAAAAAAAAAACCTTCCTCCTTGATGAACCTTCAGCTGCCAACAATTTAACACAAGCTGTTGAATTGCACTGACAGAATCTGCACAGCCGTGTGTGTTACTCCAGCTTCACCAGCAGAGTTCCTGTGGCTCCACGCTGTCTGCATAGCAGCATCCTGAATAATCCACATTAGTACACAAAGCTGTGTAACATCTGCTACTCAGTGGCCCCTCTGCTTGGAGACTCGCTGTGAAGGGCTCTTTCTGTGCCTCAGAGCTGGGGTTACAGTGGGGCTGTCTGAGCGTGGCTCCAGTCAGTCTGCATAGCAGCCCTGCGAATAACCCACACGGACACACCGCGTAGCTGCTGGACACATTAATAGGAATATTCTTCATGAACACTTCAAAAGCAGTTATGTCATATTGACCACATCTATAGCAGCGTTTCAACATAAAGCAACCAAAGGTTTGCGAGGTACAGAATTGACTACTTGTCATGCGCTGTCAGGAGTGTCAACATATGCCAAACAGAAAATGTGAATCCACTCCCAAAGCAAAGTTTGTCGCAGCGGCAAATCCTCCGAGAAGGTCTGGTCCCCTACATGCTGCCGCAGCATCGAGACATCCCGGGGCGGAGAGCCCACTTCGACATGGCAGACGTATCCAGATATTAAGTCCAACGAGCCGTTTGTTGTGAGCCAATAGACCGGACTCGGTCCTCCTGGTGCCTCTTCGCGCGTGCAGCCTGCCCCTGGAGGAACAACGGTTAACAAGATTAGCGGGCTCAAACTCGTCTGCTGGTGTCCGTCTCTGAGTGAGTGAGAGAGAGAGAGAGAGAGAGAGAGAGAGAGAGAGAGAGAGAGAGAGAGAGAGAGAGAGAGAGAGAGAGAGAGAGAGAGAGAGAGAGAGAGAGAGAGAGAGAGATATTTGTACATTCATTGCAAATACTATTCCCCACTACCTGACAGCACCCCCTGGTGGAGTTAAGGGAGAGCTTACACCCTAGTCTGAATTTGCCAAATTGTATTGTATTGTAGTCTATTATTGTAAGTATGCCAGTGGGCATATGAGCATATTATAAAGCTACATGTACCGATTTCATAATAATAAAAACATTATACAAGAGAAACCATATTCAAGGCAAGAAATGCTCTCTGATCAATGTTGAACTTGCTTGGCAAGTTACTTACTTGCTTGGCAAGTTACTTACTTTTCAGTTAAATACATTTTTGTTTAACATAGATGTAAAAAAACAATATACTATCATAGTTTCAACTAACTAGGACCAAAAATATGATGCTTGCTAAAAAATGACAATGTAATTAAAGTGGCACGTTTGGAGACATTGAGGCAGATGCGCCCATCAAAACAGGTATGTGCATGACCAATGTTGGATATGCATTTCACAGTAAAAAATAGTAACTTTATCTTGATATTGTAGTGATGGAATGCAACAGTTTAACATATACACATGTTTCCATTTCATAAAGGACCCAAAAGAAGTTCATGGCAAATGAGAGGGAGAGAGAGAGAGACATTGACGTCGAAGACAAACTCTTCCTTAAAAGCCTGGTTCGTTCCCTGTAAAGATCGCCACTCCAGAATTTTTTTGGTCAAATTTCTGTTTCATAAACTTGTTTTTGAAGCAAGCACTGTGGTGCTGGATTTTATAACATTGGAATAAATGTCTGAATGCCTGTTGGCCCTTGGCTACTACTCTGTTGAATCTGGGTGGCTTCATAGCGAATTGTAGTCTGTACCCCTGAGAAATAGTGAATAAAACCCATGGATGCACTGCACATCCATGGGTTTAATCGCGCCACTGCCCGAGCAGTGAGTGGGCTGAACCCACCCTGCGGTGACTTCACCTCCCTCACCTGGAGGGCGCGGCCTGGCCTCGGTGGAGCATTAGCTCCCCCTACGGGGATTATGGGGTCATAACATGGTTTTGTTTTTATAATGTTTTAGGGGGAGTATTTCGCCCTCGGCCTTCGGCCTGGCTGCGAGAGTACACACTTTATTTATTTGTTTAATGAGCTGGGTAGAAGTGCTTGGTGACCTGCTGCCCCCGATATATGGAAGTAAATCTGTGTCATCGGGTATTGAAAGAAAAAGGTGATTGAATTTCTAGCACTGAATATTTATGCATTGAATTGAATGTTTATCAACATTAAAATACTGCAAAAAATTCAACCTAAAAAAAATCACTTAAAATATTCAGCCGCAAAAAAATCATGGTTACAATATTCAGCCCAAAGAATTCAGCCTCAAAAACACCAACATCCAGGACACTAAGGTAGAGCAATCGATTCTAGATTCAAGATCAGGAGCGTGCGTCAAGCAAAAGGAGCGAGCACCCAATACAACTTGGGTGTCACAGTTTGGTTCTTCTTCCTGTTTTATTTTGTAGTTTCATGTCTCTTGTGTCCGTGGGTTATTGGTGATCGATTTTTGGGAACTCGTCTGGCGTTTGGGGGTCCACGCAGCGTGCAGCAGGCTGCCTGGTGCAACGCCAACCCCGGCTCGCCAACAGGCTCCGGGCGGCATCCGGTCACCGCCCTCGACGGTCATGTTTAAATATAAACTTTAACGTATTGTCTGTAACCGCAGAGTGCAGCTTGTTTATTGTCCATCATTGTGCATTAAAACTATTTGATTAAGTTTTATTAAACTAAAACTTAAAACGATGTTTTAATTAAAAACTAAACCGGCAGCAGAACTTCAGCTTCAAAGAAACGCTGAAGCTCTGAATTATAATAATGAATAAAATAATTCCACATATGAATTAATGTATAGTTCTCTGTAAGATCTTTGATGTGTGGTCAGCAGCTTGCTGTACGAGAACCACTATACGGATTATCAGCCTCTTGATGTTTGAGTAACAAGACAAACGGTAGGTGTGTGTGCATTAGACTGTCTAAAAAAATTATTTTCCTGTATCCAACCACCTCCTCCTAAAATGATAAAACTAATTATTTTATGACTGATTATATATATTTGGTGCTCAATATTATATATACCATTTCTAATTTCAAATGAAAATGAGAAAAAAGCTTGTTAATAGTAAAATATTTAAGTCACAAACTAAATTAAAACATATTAGCAATGGTGACGTCATCAAGTCAGCTGCTGTTCCAATTGCGGAAATGACCGTTCTCCGTTCTCCCGAACCTGCGAGTCAGGACTCCCGAGTCTGTCTCCCGAGTCTGTTCTCGCCTTCTTGGGTATTGAGAAAGGGCCAGTTTTTCTGCCCTGGCTCTTTGCTTGTTTTTGATTCTGTTTTTGTTCTTTGTCCCCAGGATCACCACCACCACCCCCCGTGCCCAACCAGCTGGCCTCCCCACTCATTGTTATTGTTTGCATAAATACCCATTATTGTTTATTCACCTTGAGTCTGAGTTTCCGGTCTGCTTTTAGGTCCCTCCCCGAACCATGTCAGTACAATCCGGTCATCATGGACCCAGCAGATCTGGAGACCGTTCGTAATACGGTTTCAGTCCAAGGAGCGTTGTTGGGCCAGCACAGTACCGCGCTAGGAGAGATCATGGGCAGCCTGCAAAACCTGTCAGTCAGCATTTCAGCAGTACAACACCAACTGAAGACCACAGCCATGCCCACACCTGCAGCGCCTAGGGATGAGCCCGATTCGGTCCCCTATCATGAACCCAGAGTTCCAACCCCCGAGAGGTATGATGGGGATACAGGACAGTGTCGCTCCTTTTTGATGCAATGCGGTTTAGTTTTTGATCAACAGCCCCGGACTTACGTCACAGACAAGTCAAGGATTGCATATGTGATTGGGCTTCTGCGGGGAAAAGCCTTAGACTGGGCCACTATCGAGTAGATAACAGGGGTCGGGAAAGAAAGAGGGAGAGACAGCGGAGCGTTTTTACGGCTCGTCCAGCAGTCTGAATTGAAGCAACCACCTTGGACGGCAGATTACTAGTGTTTGAGCCATTCTGAATACCACAATGGGGTGGCACTGTTTCTGCCACCAGCCTATTTAACACCAGGGCTAATTAGCGCAGGTGTGGCGCACAGCGAGGCAGATAACTTTTGACCGTGAGGCACGGCGGATTGTGAACCGAAATGTTTGTTTTTTTGTTGTATAATTAAATGGATTGACATATCCGACGTTATGTTAAGATGTTTGAAAGTAAGTTATTTTTAGTTTGACACAAACAGCACGCCGGAAAACACGAGTACAAAACAACTTAAATGTGCGCCAACAGTTAGTCAAAAGTTTGGCTCAGTATGAGAAAAAGACCGATCAAGTTTAGACGGCACGATCCTTGTGCTGTTTGAGCACCTTGTCTTCGACGGCGATCGGCTGAATGGAAACGCTGGCGCTGTCACAAGGCTGGGTGCAGGTTGAAGGCAGGCAGGCAGGCAGGATTCAGGTCTTTCAGAAGGTGCTATTTATTCACCATAAAAGAATCAAACAGAAGCCAACGGACATGCACCAACGAGGACTGACAATGACGCGACAAGGGACAACAGGCACACAGGGCTAAAATACATAAGGGAGGTGCAAGTGATTGGACACAGGTGGAAGCAATCAGGCAATCACAGGACAGGACAGGAAGTGAAGCTCACCCAGAGACACGAGACACAAGAAAACTACAAAATAAGACAAGCAGACCCAAACCGTGACAGGCGCGTGCTTTGGATATAGCGTTAGTCGTATACTACGGGCGCAGCGCGTCTCACATTGGACAGTGGAGCAAACCACGCAGCCAAGGGCGGAGGTCGGTGACCGGTAGCGGGGATCGGCGGCGGAGGACGGTGACCGGTAGCGGTGATTGGTAGCGGATGTCGGTGAAACTACGCTGGAGCCTCACAGTGGATAGTGAGGCTGTCCGAACTCGGGCGCGACGGAGGTTAGTGAGCGTTCTCACATTGGTCAGTGAGGATTGGACACTACGTCACCAAGTGAAGAAAAGTTGGTTGGACCTGGAACCAGCCGCGAGGTATGAGCAGTTAACACACACGTAAGAACGAATGAAGCCGAGCTGCCTGCAGTTATTAAAGTGTAAACGGCAAGAGTGACGAGAACACAATGGATGGACATTTGGTTTATCGACATTGACATTTTCCAACGAGGACTTGAAATAAGAGACATTTGGGTTTGCAAGAAAAGTGTTAATGGTTTGTTTTTATTCTGATGCTCGTTTTCATGATATTGTGAAATATTGATGTTTTCTGGGTGGTTGACTGGAAAACAAGGTAAAATGGATGAAGATCATCAAGGTACTGAGGTAACAAATGTGGTGTCAGCTGACTTACAAAAGGTTAATGAGGATGAAGCCTCTGTGAATAAAAGGTCTGTAAAATTGACACCAAAAGTACTGCTTTCCAAACTAAGTGGCTTAGAGACACTAAGAAAATCCAAGTTAAGTAAAGCTGCCAATATAAAACAAACTGTTCAAGGGTTAATGTGTCAGTCTGGTTATGAAGCTGAAATAAAGGGTAGCTTCAGCAAATATCAAGCCTTGATTTAAGACACAAAAGTTGCACATAACCAACTCCTTGAGTTGCTACCCGCAGATGAAAAGGAAAGGCATGAAACCTGGTTCAAAGCAAAGCTGTTAAGTGTGAACGAATTTTGCCATTGCGTAGAAAATTATTGTAAGAGTGCAAATAATGGCACTACTGAAACTGTTGCCCTTGAGGATGATATAAAGCCAACGAATAGTGTATCAAATGTTGGTACATCATCATGCACTAAAAGCCGTACCAGTGAAAGATCAAGTCGATCAAGCAAAGCTGCATTGGAAGTTGCACACGCGCAAGCAAAAGCCAGGAAAGCTGCACTCGTAGCACGTGCAGCAGCGTTAAAAAAGAAACATGAATTGGAAAAGGAGGTGGAATCAATACGTAAAAAACTGGAACAGGTGGAAATGGATGCTGAGATTGAAGCCTCAGATGCAGAATTGGCAGTACTGCAAACATTTTCAGATCAGGATGGTATGGAATCGTACTTTGAGAAGCCAAAATCAAAAGAAAGCCCATATATTTCTGAGGCGAAGTTTGAAAATTCTACAAGATTGATGGGTAATAAAAGTTTATCTACTGCTAATGTTGCACATGCAGTTGATGACAATTCTACACGACAGATTCTGCAAAGGCAAAATGAAATATCCGAGCTGCTCTTACAACAACACAAAGCACGCCAACTGCCGCCAGGACAACTACCTGTTTTCGAAGGTGACCCATTGAAGTTCAAAATGTTCATGCAAGCTTTTAAGCATTGTGTGGAGGAGAAAGCTGCATCTAAAGGTGATTGCATGTATTTTTTGGAAAGGTACACTAGGGGGCGTCCTCACGACCTTGTGCAAAGCTGTTTGCATATGAGTGCGGAGAGAGGTTTTGAAACAGCTAAAGCTCTCCTACGGGAACATTTCGGCAATGAAACAAAGATTACAGCAGCTTATATGGAAAAGGTTCTCAACTGGCCTGTGGTGAAGCCTGAAGGTGTTTTGTTTCTACAGGACTATGCATTATTTCTACGTGGATGCTATAATGCAATGTCAGATTTGGAGGACATGAAAGAACTGGACTTGCCGGCTAACCTCAAAATGATTGTTTCAAAACTTCCTTTTAAATTAAGGGAAAAATTTAGAAGTTCTGCCTGCAGTATTCGGGAGAGACAACTCTGCAAACCTAACTTTAAAGACGTTGTACACTTTATGGAATATGAAGTAAAAATCTTGTCTGATCCAATTTTTGGTGATATTCAAACTACTGAAAGAGAAGGGCAGGTTAAAAGGGATGTGTATACAGCCAAGTCTAGGTCGAAGCAAGGTGACTTTGCTACAAACGTGCTGTTAGCAAAGTGCAATACAGGGACAGCAACATCGGCATCAACTGTTTATTCTGTTTGCAAGATCACAGTCTGGATGAATGTCAACAACTTGCGAAAAGCAAACAACGTGAAAAGATCAACTTCTTAAAGGAAAAAGGAGTATGTTTTGGGTGTCTCAACACTGGGCATTTGAGCAAAAATTGAGATAAGCGGAAAATCTGTGAAAAATGCAAACAGAGCCATCCAACAGCTTTACACATTCACGTCAAACAAGTGGACAAATCGATGAACAGCAGTGGCATCTATTCCAAGGAACCTAAATCAGCTGTAAACCATACACTTGTGTCAGCTCAGACATTTGGGAGCCAGACCGGGGCCGGTGGTAGTGGAATGCTCTCCATCCTGCCAGTTCAGGTAAAAGCACAAAAGGGCAACAAGGTCATTCAGACTTATGCTTTTCTGGACAATGGCTCGACATCCACATTCTGCTCTGAAGCTCTTATGCTTAGACTTAATCTTACTGGAACAAAGTCAAAAATAGGTTTGTTAACTATGAGCCCAAAGACATCAGTGTCAACATACTGTCACAGCGAGGGTGCAGGTTGAAGGCAGGCAGGACTCAGATGCAGGCGTTTCCAAAGGTGATCTTTATTTACAACAAAAACCGAAGACCGTGCACCACCAACGAGTGACAAAAGACAATGACGCGACAAGGGACAACAGGCACACGGGGCTTAAATACACAAGGGAGGTGCAGGTGATTGCCTGATTGTTTCCACCTGTGTCCAATCACAAGACAAGGCAGGAAGTGAAGTTCACCCAGAGACACGAGAGACAAGAAAACTACAAAATAAGACATGAAGCAGAGCCAAACCGTGACACATACATTATGAATGGACTTGAAGTAGCTAGCCTTAATGGAACAAGGTACTACAGTCTTCCAAATTTTTACACGCAGAAAACGATGCCAGTTGATACAGCAAACATCGTAAAACAAGAGGACATATCACAGTGGCCTTACCTTGATCACATTGAAATCCCTGAAATTGATGGTACCGTGGAGTTATTAATAGGTACTAATGCTTCAAAGTTGCTAGAACCATGGGAAATTGTGAATAGCCAAGGTGAGGGTCCTTTTGCTGTTAAAACCCTATTAGGGTGGGTGATCAATGGCTTAGGAAAGGATTCCAAAGACAATATGAATGGCGTTGGCTATCCTACTGTTTCTGCAAACAGATTATCTGTAGAATCACTTCAGCTGTTATTGGAGAAGCAGTACCAAAGTGACTTCAATGAGAAAATTGCCGACGACAAGGAAGAAATGTCAAGGCAAGAGGCAAGATTTATTATAATAATGGATCAATCTGTAAAGTTAAAGGACGGACATTGCAGTTTAAAGCTGCCATTTAAAGCCCAAGAGGTAACTCTGCCAAACAACTGTTGTATTGCTCAACAGCGCCTCATTGGACTAAGAAGGAAAATGGAAATCTCTACAAACGCAATAACCATTCAAGAGGATAATGCAACCAGCCAACTCATCACCTATTTCTCTGACTGGAAAAGGTTGTAAGTTGCAGTTGCATGGTTGCTGTTGGTCAAAGGGACTATATTGGAGTTGAGTCAAAGAAGGAAGCAACTTGTGAAAGATGGAATGGCTAATCTTGATGTTGACAGAAACATTTTGGAAGCCAGAAAGTCGTTGAAACGAGAACGTGTATCAACGGAGGATCTATTAGCAGCAGAAAACACTATCCTTCAGTTCTGTCAGAGGGAAAGATTTGACACCGAGATTTGTGCACTAAAGACAGGAAAACCTGTAAAAGGGTGTAGCCCTATCTACAAGCTGAATCCTGTTTTAGAGGAAGAACTGGTAAGCGTTGGTGGAAGATTGTCCAAGACTGCAATGCCCGAAGAGAGCAAACCTCCAGTCATTCTGTGTAAAGATCAGCACATCTCCATGTTAATACTTAAAAATATTCATGAACAGACAAGACACGGTAGGAGAAATTACATCCTTTCCAAATTGAGAGAATTTGTAACTCATGCTGGGTAACTCATGCCAATGCAGCAGCAGGGAAAATCTTGTCAAATTGTCCTTTTTGCAGACGTCACCAAGGAAAATTGTGTGATGAAAAAATGTCAGATCTTCCCAAAGAGAGGATTACTCCAGACTTACCTCCATTTACTAACGTGGGAGTGGACTATTTTGGGCCTATTGAGGTAAAACAAGGACGTTCTTATGTGAAACGTTATGGAGTTATCTTTACATGCATGGCCAGCAGGGCCATTCATTTAGAAGTGGCACACTCGTTAGACACAGACTCCTGCATAAGTGCTATTCGTCGATTCATATGCCGAAGAGGACCCGTGGCACACTTTGGCTCAGACAATGGCACAAATTTCACACGTGCAGAAAAGGAACTCAAAAGAGCAATTGCAGAATTAAACCAGAGATCAATTGAGAAGGCTTTAATTCATGATAATATCAAGTGGACTTTCAACCCACCTGCAGCTTCCCATCATGGCGGTGCTTGGGAAAGCATGATCAGACTGGTCAGGAAGGTCTTGGTATCTGTTTTACATCTACAGACTCTAACTGATGAAACGTTAGTCACAGTCTTATGCGAAGCCGAAGCAATCTTAAATGACCGACCAATTACGAGAGTTTCTGAGGATCCTAATGATTTAGAGCCACTAACACCTAATCATCTTCTTACTTTGAAAAGAAAACCAGTTTTGCCTCCAGGTCTGTTTGATCAAAAGGAGCAGTACGTAAGACGAAGAGGGAAACAGGCTCAGTATCTTTCAGATTTGTTCTGGAAAAGGTGGACAAAAGAGTATCTTGCTACGCTACAGGAAAGACAAAAGTGGAACAAAACACAACGTAATCTTATGGAAGGAGATATTGTTTTGATTGCAGATGCTACAGCACCACGAAATTCTTGGATGATTGGAATCGAGTACAAAACAACTTAAATGTGCACCAACAACTAGCTAAAGTTACTTCTAGAACTGAGCCGGTTTGTCTACGGTTGCCAGTTAACCACTCTGAAGAAATTTATTTTTTGATCATCAGTTCACCTCACATCCCTCTGGTCTTGGGCCACACCTGGCTGGTGAAGCACAACCCCACCATCAACTGGGCAACAGGTAGGATTAAGTTGGAGTTCAGCATGCCATGCTAATTGTCTTCTGTCTGTCTGTCCTCAGTCTGGGGGCAGCCGAGAGACAGTCCATCGACCCCCTGATCTGACACCAGTTCCCGCTATCTATCATGACCTTGGTGAGGTGTTCAACAAACAATAGGCACTCATTACCCCCTCATTGTCCTTATGATTGTGCCATTGAATTGATATCGGGCAGCACCTATCCAAAGGGACGTCTCTACAGCATCTCTAGACGCGAGCAGGACGCTATGGAGAAATATATCAAAGATTCCCTTGATGCAGGCCTCATACGTCCCTCGCCGTCCCCTCTTTGAGGGAAAGAAGGACGGCACACTGAGGCCCTGTATTGATTTTCGGGGACTTAACAACATCACAATCAAGAACAAGTACCCTCTGCCCCTTATGAACACAGCATTTGACTCCCGTCAGGGATCTACCATATTCACTAAACTGAACCTTCGCAACGCATACCACTTGGTAAGGCTAAGGGAGAGTGATGAATGGCTCACAGGTTTTAACACACCTATGGGTCACTTTGAGTATTTGGTGATGCCATTCGGGCTCACTAATGCTCCGGCAGTTTGATTGGACGTTTTGTGTTTGTTTACTTGGATGACATTTTATTATTTTCTAAGGACCACTCTGAACACATACAGCATGTTCGCCAGGTGCTCCAACGGTTACTGGAGAGCCAACTATACGTGAAGGATACATAATTGCAAAGGGGCAGGTAACGATGGATCCAGCCAAGGTGGGTGCAGTCCTAGAGTGGCCAAGACCAAGCACTAGGAATGACCTGCAGGGGAACTCGAGCTGCATGGAAACGCTGTGGGAACGCCTCTGCGTGACCGCGTCATGAAGCACATGTGAAATCTAATCAATGGCAAACTGGTACGTCATAGGCGGGCGACGCCAGGAACAGGAAGCTATAAAGGGACCCGAAGGGCTGGACCATTCATCTCTGTGCCTTCATCTAGTGCGTGTGAAGTTACCGATATGGCTGAGCGGTTTGTCCAGTGTGCCCCCCCTTGCACCCATTTTATTACGGGCAGGCTCGCACACCTTGTGTGTTGTCTGCTTGGGCGTGGAGCACGCTCAGTTAGCCCTCGAGGTGGCTAGCTGTGGAGACTGCAAGCTTCTTTCGTGGCGCACGCGCCTCTCTCGTCGAGCCCTCTTTGAGGAGGACGGCTCGATGAGACACGCTCCCCACGGCTCCGGTCCCGCTCGTGCCTCGCAGGTGGATCTCGCGGCCGAGGCACTTCCCCGTCCCTTTACCGCGGGACTCAGGATCTCGTACCAGGTGTTGGAGGCACGCGAGGCTGAGGACGTGGAGGTGCCGCATTCCCCCTCCGCCGCCCAAGAACTGCTGGATGTGCTCACTCGAGCCGCTGAGAAACTCCGTATCAGCTGGCCGGCGGATAGGCAGCAGCTTACTACAGTATGAGCGGTAAGGTGCATGAACGGTTTCTGCCTTCCTATAGAGTACCTCCACGCCGGTGCTTGCCTTTCTTCCCAGACGTCCACGATGAGGTGTCGGTGTCTTGGGGGAAGCTGGTGTCCGCTCGCGTTTATAACCCGCGGAAGGCTTTGTATTCGTCATTAGCTGAGGCTAAGTGACATGGATATGCTAGCATGTCGGCCGCGGAGGATACATTGCCCGCCGTGTCGTTTAGGACACCGGTGCTGCCCACCAAGCCCCTGAGGACCACCTCGGCGCTGGTGGGCAAAGCTTATTCGGCGGCAGGGCAGGCGGCTTCCTGCCTGCATACGATGGCGCTCGTCCAGGCGGAGCTGCTTGCCGACGTGGCCGAGGGGAAGGAGCTAACGCTCATGGTAGTTTGTGAGCTGCGGCACACAGCTGACCTCGCGTTAAGAGCCACCAAGGAGACGGCCAAGTCTGTTGGCTGCTCCATGGGAGCCCTGGTAGCCACGGAGAGGCACCTGTGAATGAGCCAGTCCAGCCTCAAGGAGAAGGACAAATCCTTCCTTCTTGATGCCCCTCTCTCCCCGTCAACCCTCCTCGGGGGCCGCCATTGGCGCAGTCGCGGACAAGCTCTGGCTTGCGGAGGCTCTTTGCCACTTGGTGTGGGGAACGACAGCTAGACCCAGTTAACTGCCCGGTCGGTTCAGTACTGGAGTTCCTTCAGGAACATTTCTCCACAGGTTTATCCCCGTCTACTATCAAAGTATATGTGGCGGCCCTGTCGGCAACTCATGCCCCTCTAGATGGCCGTTCTCTGGGGAGACACCCACTGGTACCCCGCTTCCTTCGTGGCAGCCAGCACTAGAGTACCGTCTTGGGACTTGGCCGTCGTACTAGAAAGTCTCTCCAGTGCTGCTTTCGAGCCCATCGCAGAGGTCGCAGTGAAGTATGTGGCTCTTACGACCCTCTTCCTGCTTGCTGTTTCTTCCCTCAAAAGGATTGGAGATATGCAAGCCCTCTCGAGGTGGCCCCCTCGTGCTTGGAATTTGCACCCGGCATGGTGAAGGCGTTCTTACTACCTTCCCCTGGCTATATTCCTAAGGCTCCGTCCACTACGGTCGGGCCTATTGTGCTGCAGGCGTTCTGTCCTTCTCCGTTCCTGACGTCGGACCAGGCGAAGCTCAACCTCCTCTGCCCAGTTAGGGCCTTAGACTCCTACGTCGCTGTGTAGACTTTCCGAACAGTTGTTCGTGTGTTTCGGACCACCCAATACTGGGGGCCCGGTGTCTAAGCAGAGGATGAGCAAGTGGGTGGTTGAGGCCATCTCACTTTCGGGTTAGGCCCCGCCCAATCCGAGTACAGATATGGATACAGATAATTCATATGGTTCAACAGATACAGATACAGATAATGCTGTACTCGCTCATCTCTAGTGAGAAAGCACAAAAAAACTCCCGGAAAGAAGATGAATTAGTGATGTGCATTAATAAAACGTGAATTAATATATAAGGATAGAGTGAAAGAGGAGCATGGTGTGTCCTAAGAAACCCCCTGGCAGTCTAGGCCTATAAGCAGATTAACTAAGGGCTGGTCCAGGCTAACCTGAGCCAGCCCTAACTATAAGCGATATCAAAGAGAAAAGTTTTAAGCTTTATCTTAAATGAGCTGACCGAGTCTGGCCCCCCGGACTGAAAGTGGAAGGTGGTTCCACAAAAGAGGAGCTTGATAACTGAAGGCTTTGACGGTGCTGTTGGATACCAGAGCAATTCCATCCATAGAGACTGTATCACGTGACAGCTGACTTCGAAGGCGCTCTGGGCCTATCATGATAACTTCCGTTTTTTCTGAGTTTAGCATCAGGAAGTTGCAGGTGTGACGGGGGGTTAGGGAAAGAGTCAACAACGCCACTTGGGGACCCACGAGCTATAGAAAAACACCCAAGGCACGCAAATAAGTTACTGTGGGCTATAGGCAGAGACCAGTTGATATTCAAGTAAACGGTTTTATTAAAACAAAGCAATAAAACCACAGTAAATTCTAATAACTGCAAGAAAACAAACAAACTCAAGTCTACTTAACACGGCAAACAAAACACAGCAAGAAAACCCACAGTACAAAAAAGAAATGACAAAGTAGAGAAAACATTACCAAATATAATTGAGCAAAACAACAGCAGGGTCCCTGTGCAGCACAACACAAGAGGTCTTTGTTAGTATACGGATTTAGAGACATTAAAAACCAACACAACCAAACATACCTGTGCAGCACAACACAAGAGGTGCTTGAGGCCCTGACGGCAGGTGCTTTTAAAGGCCTGCTCTTAATTGGCCGTTTGGTTGGGGAGGAGCCAGCCAAAAGGCTGCGTTCAACCCCACCACAATCTACCCCCTAGTTTTTTTCGTCGGCTCGACGATTGTGTACTAACACCATGGCCAGAACATGTGGGAAGGTCTAGGCACAGGTACCCGAGAGTTGGTAGCCCCAATTGACCTACTACCTGCTGTACGGGGCAGATGATGCATGTTCGGATGCCTCCCAGCATTGGTACGAGTGGTCCTTCTCAGCGTGGCTCCTCTGTTTCCCGGGGAGGCCTCCACAGCGTCTGCCACTGGATTGGCCCTGTGGCAACTTGTAGCTGGCACTGCCTCTGGTTTGGTTGTTTGATGACCGGCCGGCGAGTGCCGAGTTGGGGGATCATCAGGGGGTGCATCACCGTGTTCAGGAACGAGCACAAACCATTCACCATCCAACAGGGGCTCCTCCACTAGAAGGGGTTCCGTCTCCTGTGGTGCCTTATTAGGACAGTTACTTCCCCGAGCAAATTTATTCTTTATCAATGAACGATGGACATGTTTTACCTTTTAGAGGGTCATTGACTGGAGCAATGGTGTACACCGATCCGCCGACTGCCAGGGCCCTCAGCACCTTGTACTCTACCGAACTCCAAATGTCTTGGATCTTGTGGCGGCCTCTGATACCAACATCCTGAGTCTTACGATGAGCAGCTGTAGCTTCAAGGTGCTTGATCGTTCCCTCAAAAGCATGTCGTAGCCGGGTTTGGTGTTCCACAATCCAGTCCTGGGTGGTGCCGGTTACAGGTTCTTGAACTCGGCCCAGAAGGAAATCTACAGGCAACTGTGGGTCTTGCTCAAACATAAAAAAAGGAGACTCACCGGTGGACTGGTGTGCTGTGGTATTATATGAGAAGGTCACTTGCGGCAGGTAACACGACCAATCTCTCTTCTTTGTGACGGGCAAAGTGCGTGGTGTGGCTTTTCTCGATATTAAACATACTACAAAGCTGTTGGATAAGCTGGCTCTCAAAGTTCCTACCCTGGTCAGAGTGTATACGACTTGGCACTCCGAATTTGTAGAACCACTCATTAACCAGCACTTTGGCCACTGTCGAAGCGCGTCCGGTCGTGGGTTGGTACTGCCTGAGTGTACTTCGAAAAAATATCAGTCATAACCAGGACATTCTCCATTCCATTCTTTGATGGCTCCAGCAGTGTAAAGTCCACTGCCAGTATTTGATTTGGGCGAGACGCCAACAAATGGCCCATGTGGGCGCAGGCCGCCGGTTGAGTGTTTTTAGCTACCTGACAGCGTTCACACTCCAGACACCACGGTTTAATGTCCTGGTGCATTCTAGGCCAATAGCACCGCTGGTGGACCAAATCCGTTGTACGCTCTACACCTTGATGTCCATGTTTGTTATGCAGTTGATATAGTACCTTATTTTTGAGCGACATGGGTAACAGCAGCTGTGAGACCTCTTCTCCCTCCGGGCGGCAGACGTTGGGATAAAGCACCCCATCTTTTTCCACTATCCTGTCCCACTGTCTTACCAGTACAAGCACTTCCTTGGAGGCCTGGTGTCTTTCCGATGCATCGGGGCCCTTCCCTTTGGTCCAACACCCCAGGAACTCCTGGATGGTTGGGTCTGCTTCCTGTAAAACACGTAGGTCAGACGGCGTGTGGCAGGGAAAGGCGACGATAGTTGACTGGGCAGCCTGAATTATTCCCCTAGCCTGCCGGAGCGACTCTGGAACATAAATACCAGGGGCTGCACAGTCCAATGCGTTGACCGGGTGTTGCCTGGAAAGGGCATCTGCATTCTGGTTACTTCGATGCGTTCAACCCCACCACACAGGTCATCCAAGTCTTGATGTCTCCAAGATATTCCTGAAGTCTAACAAGCTGGTTGGTGTCTTCTGGCTTAGATCGACAGATACAGTCGAGTATCGTCTGCATAACAATGGAGGTTTATGCTGTGTTTTCTGATAACGTCGCCCAAAGGAAGCATGTACAGGGTAAATAGAATCGGTCCAAGCACAGAACCTTGTGGGACTCCGTGACCAACATTGGTGGTCCTTGATGATTCACCGTTCACAAGCACAAATGGGGATCGATCCGATAAATAAGATTTAAACCAGCTGAGTGCAGTTCCTTTGATGCCAATCAAGTGTTCCAGTCTCTGCAGCAGGATACGGTGATTGATGGTGTCAAATGCAGCACTGAGGTCCAGCAAGACAAGAAAAGAGACGAGTCATTGGTCCAATGCAAGTAGAAGATAATTCATAATTTTTATCAGTGCTGTTTCTGTCCTATGATCCACTCGAAATCCTGACTGGACATTCTCGAACAAAGCATTGTTTTGTAGAAAATCACATAATTGATTTGATTTGATTGACAGATTTCTCAAGGATCTTAGCGAGGAAGGAAAGATTAGAGATAGGTCTGTAGTTAGCCAACACCTCTGGAGCTAGAGTAGGTTTCTTAAGAAGAGGTTTAATTACATGTCCTGTCAACAAAGACAGATTCATAATATTCAATAAAGCCGTGCTAATTAAAGGAAAATCTTCCTTAAAGCAGCTTAGTCGGAATCGGATCCAAGAGACAAGTGGAAGAGATGGATTTTGTTGGGATTTTCAATCCCCCCGAGTTGGTTGATGAGAAGAATCCGTCACGTCAAGTTAAAAAGTGAACATTTATTTAGAAGAGAAATAGATACATTGAGCAATTCCCCGCAGTGAAGTGATCCATCCAAGAGTCTGCCTATTGTCCGACTCTGGCCCTTTTTATAATCTCCTCGCGTCCTTGACGACTAGTTTGAGCTGGCTCTGGTATCAAACGGCTATTGTCCAAGATGCCCAGGTGTTTCTCCCCCCCCCCCCTGTACCATCCTGTGCAAAGGAGTACTGTGTCAGATAGGGACTTATCCTCAAGCTTTCTGTACTTCTTCATCCCTCAGTTCCCTTGTGTGCCTTATATGGTCATAGCGTTATTAACTGCATTGTCACAACATCTGCTCTATAGAAAAAAACATGTAAAAAGTACACGAACAGGAACATACATCTCACAATTTCAAAATTATAGAAGTCAGTTGATCAAGGTTGATGGAAGAGAAACCATTCAAGTAGGTATCAGGGCCCACGGCTGCATCCAAGGTTCCTACTTTGATAGTCAGAATCTTACTATTGAAGAAGTTCATAAAGTCGTTGCTACTGAGGTCCACAGGTATACACTGCATGACAGTGCTCTATTAATGATAAGTAATAAGATGCTCTTGCGAACGGACGTTTCACGGGTCCTTCTGGTATCTTGAGACAGAACACTGAACTTAGAGCAGAGGGAATGGCTTCTTTAAATGAGGCTACAGCTGTATCCGATAAGCACCGACTGTAGAAACCCTTGGAGGAGATTCGGGTAGTAGAAATTCAAAGGTTATCAGACAATGGTCGGACAGGAGAGGATTCTGTGGAAAGATTGTGAAATGTTCTATCACAATACCATACACAAGAACCAAGTCGAGGGTGTGGTTAAAACAATGAGTTGGTTTATTTACACTCCGACAGAAACCAATTGAATCAAGCAAAGAGAGAAATTAAGTACCACCGTTGTCGTTATCGACATCTACATGAATGTTAAAATCACCCACTATAATTACCTTGTCCGTTTTAAGGACCAAACTCGTTAAGAACTGGTGAAAATTCACATTAAAATTCTGAATAAGGACCTGGGGCCCTGTACACCGGGTGGATTATTTTACAGGTTGGTTACATAAGACTAAGAGTCAGGCTTTCAAATGTGCTATAATCAAGTTTAGTTTTAAGGTAAACATTGCTGAAATACATTGAAAAATTCCTGAAAATACAGAAATGAGAAGCTGAAATGAACTTGAAAGAATTGTAAAAAAAAACAAATGGGAGAAGGTTCTATTAATTTGAAAAAATACAGAATGAAAGCTGAAATTAATTTAAATACTGCTGAAAGAATAGAAATAGGAAAAGCTGAGAATTAAATACATTTATTGTAGTAACATAAGGTAAGGTTTAGTACAAGTTATAATTGTGGAACAAGCAGTAGAAGAAGTAAGTACTAGTTGGACTATTATTCGAAAGCAATTGTGGTGTACCTATGGTTGAGGTACAGATAATCATTGAGGCTTTTATTTTGAAATAATGGAATTGGGTGAGGAGAGGTGTTGGGAGAGATAATGTTTTTCATTCAAACTAAATGAACTTGGTAAATGGACTTGTACACTGATTTTCTAGTCTTCTGACCACTCAAAGCGCTTTAATACTACATGACATCACGTCCTGGCAACATATAATATATATACAATATAAAAACATTTTGCATGGTTGGTGAGTGCCTCAAAAGTTTGCAAATGGTCTAGAAATTTACCGAGAGCTTCGTGCTGGTCCCATCAAAAACGCCCCTGTAGTATCTTGGATACTTCCGGTTAAGTTAACCGTCATGTGTTGATGATGTCACAGAGGTGCGCGGTTGTGTGAAATAATAAAGATGGACGCATACAGCGCCAACGACTAATAGTACTACGTGTTTTACTTGGACAATTAAATGTCAGTGGACACACACAAATACTAGAGCCCCCATCATGATTACAGTTGTTCACTCCTCAGTGCGCAATTTCGCCCCCCACCAGCAGACCATCTCCCCCCCTAACCCCGGCCAGTTCGCCTGCAACTTTCGACGTGCTTATTATCCGACGGACCTTCTTGCGGTCCGCAAAAAAGGTTATTAATAGTATATTAAGTTGACGCTTTGTTGTGTAAAATAAAGACCAAACGAAAAGAATCAAACGATCTCCTGTCATTCGCTTAAGAAAATAAACTCATGTGTGTATAGCTCAATGACAACACCAAAGGAACAATGTCACGCCCCCGGTTTAAGTCTCCAGCAGACGGGGAGTAGCCTCCTTAGCAATTTAGCTAGCTAGCACTTATCGCTCTCCCATATTTGAAATATCTAACCGTCCTGTCTCCACATAACTTACGGTCTGCTCGTCCCGGGTCTCGGTCCCAGCTTTCTAGCTCTTATAATTTAATTAATATAGATTAAAATCATATACCGTTTTAACATGGTTTCCAATGGATTGCATTTTCAAATCCTCTCAAAACTTCTTCAACTTTCAGCTTTTCCAATCTTTCAGCTAGAGACACCATTTAAACTTTAAAATGTTGACACAAGTCTTAACAATTTCATAAAAAAACAGCTTGTTGATATCTATTATACTTTTTGCGTCCCTTTCTGAGTTTTACATGTGTGTATTGGGTTTTCTTACAGTGAGGCAGAGTGGAGCTGTGTTGTTTTCTAAACTGCAAAGATTATCTGTAAGTCTAAAAACAAGCTGTTTTTTTTAAATAAAATTGTTGAATTAATTGTAGAAATTGCTGTTGTTCATTTCAGCTTCTCCTATTTTTATTCTTTCAGTAATGTTTAGAATAAATTTTAGCTTTCAGCAGGAAATGAATTTTCTTAGTTACTTTTAACTTTTACCTTTTAAGTTATTAAATATAATTCCTCGGTTGTTTACCTTTAATTTAAATAACTTCTAGTTTCTATAGGGTTAATTATGCTATGGCTGAGTGACTGCTCGGATGGAAGCGCAGAGAAGTGTGTCCATTAAGATGCAAACCCATATAATAATGTCCGTTTATTTATCAATCAATGCAAAGATCTGTAAAATTTGTGTGTCATGGTTTTGGGCTCTTCCTGTCCCTTTTCCTCCCCCTACTGGTCTTTAGTTACACTCACACGTCATTTCCACACCTCATCAGCTAAATCTCATTATCTCTCCTGTTGCACACCTGTTCTCTATGTTGTTAATCGTTTCTGCTACTTCTAGTCCCCCTTTCCTCTGCTCTTTGTCAGATTATTATTTCGCTATCCATGCAAGAGGCAACACTCACCTTCTGTACCTTTTGTCTCCAGTTGTTTCCTGCCGTATTTTGAATGTCCCTTCCAGACTCAGGTCAGATCAGTTTGGCTTAATCCATCTGCTTGCTTTGCACAGTGTCCGGCTCCGTGGAGATTAACGAGCCGCTGCTGAGCAGCCGCCACTCCAGCCAGCTGACTTTGTCGAGAATGGAGGACAGTCAACGCCTTTTCCCGTTCACTAACAACTCGTGCCCCATTCAACCTTAAGAGATTTTCTGTTTATTTCTTGAAGAGACTTTCAGTTTGCTGTTTTGTGCCGGCCTTCGCGGCTACCCTTCGGTTGCCATCTTCTCATTAAAAGTCATTCATTTTCCTGCATCTCGCTTTTGGGTCCTCTCTCTGCACATGAGGGTTTCGGGACAAGATGTGTACAGACTGTATAGCCCTCTGAGGCAAATCTTTAATTTGCAGTTTTGGGCTGTACAAAATAAAATTAATTGAACTACAGATAAACAGTATGTGGTAATGCATTCAGCCAAGAACTGAAGGCTTACAATTCATTCTATAAATAATTCCCACCTTTAGCACAGGGAATACGACGATCAGGCGTTTAACTTGATGCATATGAAAATCTTCAAAGTTGAAATATATAATTGAGAACTGACACCAGTGTTGCTCCTCTTAATAAAGAGGAAGATACATGATTTTAAATGTACATACAAAGTAAATGTATTGTGGGTTTTACTCATAATTACACAATTAAACTTTATGATTTATTTCCCCCACACAATGGGAAATGTCATGCTCCAAGACCTTTTGCTTCCTGCCAAAAATACATTTCTAAATATATATCTAATTTTCGTGGGATGCAATGCCACTGAATTCCCTCACCTCCTCTACTATTATAAGGTTTTGAATGCTGGGCGGATCAGAGGGACACGCTCCATCAAGTGTGACCCACTTAGCTGCTGGAGAGGCACCAAAAGAACACCATTGCAATTATTTAAACCTCTGCTTTATTATTCATAATTAGCAGACGCTGTGTGTGTGTGTGTGTGTGTGTGTGTGTGTGTGTGTGTGGTGTGCGTGATAAAGCTTTCTCAATAATATGCCACCACTATGCCCAACAAAACAATATTTGTGTCTGTGCAAATGATGTGTAGGTGTGTGCATTAGTCTGTTAGATTGTGTGTGTAAGTACTTGTATGCGTATAGCTAGGAGTTTTACCGTGCTCTGTTTTACCATGCTTTGCTCTGCTCAGAGATATGTGTGTAGTCATGCATGTAACAGTGCAGGTTGTTTGCATGAATGTGTGTAAGCTCTCATGTCTATCCGTGTGTGTGTGTGTGTGATGTGACCCTCTTCACCATTGCCACAGAAAGAGTCTCAGTGAGTTCAAATCCAAACCTCCTCTGATTATTGTTTCCTCTGTTGTCTCTCAGGCCTCAGTGTTTATTGGCTGCTTTAATAGAGACAAATATAACTTCAGCCAATATTTGTGGTGTCTGAGTGAGTGATTGTTTAGGGGCTTACATGTGATGGATAATAAATGTAAAAATGAATAAGTGTTATCTACAAAGCCTATATGATTAAATGCTTAAGAGCTTAATGCTTGGTAAGGGAGAGCCATGTCAAAAGCAAGTATATTAATTGTTAATAAATTGATCAAAAGCCAAAGTTTGTACAGGGGAAGTGAGAAATATCACTCATGGAAGCCTGCCCTGCATGTTTAAAAATTCCAGATGTTGATTATGCTTAAATGACTAACTTGGCCAGAAACTAAGTAGCTGTCCCTCATTTGGTCGGCTGCATCCTCCTGACACTGCTCATAATTTGTTAACCGCATACGTAACTTCAGCTGCAAATTGGCTCTCCCGTTCCGTCGGCTCCTCTGAATCCAGCTGACGAACACAGCGGTGATTTTTTTCAGCATTTGCTGCCCAGTATATCCCACAATGCATTGCAACTTCTGTGGGTTAAGAAAATGTCTCTCGCTAAAACCAACATTAGTGGATAACCAGTCCTGTTTTGAGGGTGGTCTGATTGTTCCCCTCTAGTGCACCTGTTGTTTATTCCATCAACAACAATGAAGCTAAAACTTATTTTTAAAATAAGCTGGTCCTGGCTAACCTGAGCCAGCGCTATCGATAAGCGTGATCAAAGAGAAACATTTTAAGCTTCAGCTTAAATGAGCTGACTGTCTGCCTCCCCGGACCGAAAGTGGAGGCTGGTTCCACAAGAGGAGCTTGCAACTGAAGGCTCTGGCTCCTACTTTTTAAGCTTAAAGATTAGAATATATAGAAAACTAAAATAGTCCGTCCAGATTTATCATCCCATCAGCGTGAAGTCTTGCACGTAAATGTCCACTGGTTCCAACCTCTTTGACTGCCAGCTGCTTCTGCAACTGCTGCTATAGCTCCAGTTCCACCATGTTTTGGGGTGCTGTGGAGGTCAATATTTTTTTTCTCGTACTGCTTTATATGTTCTTTACAGCACGGCGTTATTGGCAATGTGAGATGTATGTTCCTGTTTGAGCTTTCTACATTTTTTTCCATAGAGCAGATGTTTTGACAATTCAGGAAATGACGCTGTGACCATAAAAGGCAAATATGAGAACTGAGGGATGAAGGAGTACAGGAAGCGGGAAGATAAATAAACCATCTGACGCAGTGCTCCTAACACAGAATAGTACAGAGGGGGGAACACAAACAATCTGGGCAACATCCATCTGAGACAAAACCGCTCTAAACTAGTTTTCAAATTGCTCAATAAATGTTTACTTTTTAACTTGACGTGTCGGATTCTTCTCCTCAACCAACTCGGAGGGCTTGAGTTAAGTTTTTCTGCATAGATGAATTCGGTCCAAAATGCTATCATTCGTACTCCCATGCCGCCTCAAACCAAGGTAAGCAGAAACCTAATTCTGCATGTTGAATAATCTAAAATAAGGAGTACGTTTTGGATTGGTGGTGTAGGAAACAAATTGATATTTAAGCAATTCGCCAAAAACACGGCTAAAATTGATTAAAAATGCAAGGAGACAGTTTGACTTTGAAGAAGTGCCGCCGAGCACGGTGAGGTAGTACCTACAAGGGGTAGAAATGTGGTACCTGCGGGTACGGTGTAGTAAATGTAACAGGGGCGGCCGGGGAGCCGTCTGGCCAAGCCAACTCCCCCCCCTCTCCCTCCAGCGGGCGGGAAAGGAAGTCCGCCACGACCATCTGCGTCCCCGGCCTATGGACCACCTTAAAGTTAAACGGCTGCATGGCCAGATACCACCGAGTGATCCGGGCGTTAGTATCCTTCATGCGGTGGAGCCATTGGAGCGGGGCGTGGTCCGAACAGAGGGTGAATGAGCGTCCCAGGAGGTAGTAGCGCAGGGAGTCCACCGCCCACCGGATGGCCAGGCACTCCTTTTCCACCGTGCTGTACCTGGCCTCCCTCTCCGATAGCTTCCGGCTGATGTAGACCACGGGGCGGTCGACCCCCTCCACCTCCTGGGACAAAACGGCCCCCAGCCCCCTGTCCGACGCGTCGGTCTGCAGGACAAAAGGGAGAGAAAAGTTGGGTGTGTGGAGAAGCGGCTCCCCACAGAGAGTCTGTTTTACCTTCTCAAAAGCCCGCTGGCACTGCTCCGACCACTGGACCGGATCTGACGCACCTTTCCGGGTCAGGTCGGTCAAGGGGCTGGTGAGGTCCGCAAAGCCGGCGATGAACCGCCTATATTAACCCGCCAGCCCCAAAAAACGCCTCACCTCCTTTTTCGTCTTGGGGCGTGGGCAGGCTGCAATTGCCGCTGTCTTGTCTTCCTGAGCACGCACCTGCCCACCCCCCAAGTGGTAGCCCAAAGACCGTACCTCCCTCCGTCCAACTGCACACTTCCCCGGGTTGGCGGTGAGCCCGGCCCGCCTCAGCGACACCAGCACCGCGTCCACCTGCTGCACATGCTCCGTCCAGGTGGTGCTGTGGATGATCACGTCGTCCAGGTAGGCGGCCGCATATGCAGCGTGCGGGCGCAGCACCCTGTCCATGAGTCGCTGGAACGTGGCCGGGGAACCGAACAAGCCAAAGGGAAGCATTGTGGATTGGTACAAACCATACGGAGTGGAGAAAGCTGTTTTCTCTTTGGACTCTGACGACAGGGGAATCTGCCAGTAGCCCTTCAAAGTCAAATCCAGGGTCGTAAAGAAACGTGCAGTGCTCAGCCGGTCCAGGAGTTCGTCGACCCGGGGCATTGGGTAGGCGTCGAATCAAGACACGTCGTTCACCTTGCGGTAGTCCATGCAGAACCGCACAGTCCCATCCTTCTTGGCCACCAGAACGATGGGGCTGCACCACGCACTGTTGGACTCTTCTATTACCCCCATCTCCAACATCGCCGCTAATTCCTCCCGAATCACTTTTCTTTTGTGTTCGGGTAGCCTATAGGGTCGTGACCTTACCGTCACCCCCGGGGAAGTCTTGATTCGGTGCATTATCAGGTCGGTCCGACCTGGCCGGGGGGACAACACGTCAGCAAACCGCTTCTGCAACTGGGCAATGTCCGCCCTCTGGTCCTCAGAGAGACGGGCCTCACACGGGAGCGGGGTGGGATTGGCCGCTTTTGGCACCTCCGGCCCCAGGTCCTCTCTTTCCGATACTGTGGAAACCAGAGAAACAGACTCCACCTCCCTCCAGGAGGTTGAGGTGGTATATTTGCGTAGCACCACCCCGGTCAGACCGCACCACCTCATAATCGACATCCCCCACCTGGTGTGTGACCTCGAAGGGCCCTTGCCACTTTGCCAGTAGTTTAGAGTTGGAAGAAGGAAGTAATACAAGTACCTTTTCTCCCGGTGTGAATTGTTGCAGCCTGGCTCCTCTGTTGTACAGCCGTTGTTGTCGTTCCTGTGCCTGGAGCAAATTCTCCCGTGACATCCGACCCAGCGTGTGGAGCTTTGCTTGCAGGTCCAGGACGTACTGGATTTCGTTCTTGCCGGGGCTCGGACCCTCGTCCCAGCTTTCTTTAATAAGGTCCAGCACCCGTCTTGGTGACCTCCCGGACTGCAAACAACAGAGGGTGTGGTGGAAGATTTTGCACAGACAATCGTAAAGTAAGAAACAAAGGGTCCGAGTCAAATATGTCTTTCTCCGTTTATTTCCTTGCAAGGGAAAAAAGGTCACAACAGCTACATGCTCTGCAGACTGTCATGAACCAACTTGCCCCCTAACAGAACGAGGCAGTTCTTATACACAAGTTCAGTTATCGGTGGCGTCAACAGAAACCTTGACCATCTTGTTGAGTCTCTACAGCCAGGATACTCAGGACAGCTAGTCCATGTAAGACACATCAGTTCTTTGACCATGGACTCGCCCTCCTAACACTTGAAAACATATCTGGTTACACACATACGACCTACTTTGTTTAGTCTCTAGAGCTAGGACGCTGAGGACATTTATCAGTGTGGAACACTTCAGCTCTCATACCATGGCCTTTCCATCTCAGCACTTGCAATTAATAAACTGGTTATACAAATGAAGCATTTAGAAGAGTTACATATATTTTTGCCATTACATTCCACTCTTTTGATTATATAATAATCACACACTATGCATCAATTTAGGATGCCTACTCTAAAACATTTACGATCTGATATTTACCACATCAAATATCATAAACATGTACACCCGGAGATCGCTCACAAAACTTGGCCTGTCACAGAACAAAAACTCCCTACAAAAACCCTCCAAAATGGGGGAAAATAGGAAGAAATCTGTTGAGAGAAGAAAAGACTGGAAACCTTCTCCCAGGATTGAGCATTACACCACGGATGTCATGTGTACAGTATAACCATTTACTTATAGGAAAATAAAAAATGTTTATCACAATACTGGAACTTAATCTAAGTACAATCACACAATATAGAATGAATAGGTGGAAAACCTTCTGTCAGAAAAATTCTCACACCTTCATTTATCAGATGATCCAGAACACAATGTACCTCTGTCCAAGAGAGGACAGACTTTCTGTCGTACTACGGTGGAACAACTAAACTAATTAAATGATTGCATAAAACCAAGACATAAAAGGAGAATTTCACATGGATCACTTTGATGTGTTTATAAAAAAAAAACATATCTTACAACATGCTATTATTTTTGCTAATACAGAAAATAGCTTTAATTGATCATTTCATATTCAAATAAGGCCATAGAGGCCTCGATATAATCGGTCAGGGGATCAAGATGATCTCCCCCAGCATGCTGCAGTTTGTTTGTTGAGAATTCTGTTGGTTCAAATTGGTTAGTCATGGTAGCATCCACCCGACGCTGCTGTAGTCCTCCAATACCAAGTATTAGAGGCCCCCAAACACAGCGAGGAGCGATACAGCCAGAGATCAGAATAAACAGTGATGATGCCTTGCCGAACTGTGATTCCAGCATTCTACTGAAAGGATGTGTGTGCATTTATTTGTTCAATTTGTCAATCATACTCTAAAGTTAACTCACCCAAATGGGGTGTGATTTGTGGTGAGTGTGTTAAACCTTCACTGGGGTCCACCTCGCCCCCCCGCTGCTCCTCCCCTTCTCCAACGTCGATGTGAGCCCTCCCTCCTCGGCTCCGATGTCCACGTTGTCATGGTGATCACACACACACACAAAGTTCTATACTGGTGTGTTTCAAAAGTCTTTGCCCATCAATGTTTCTTCTTTCTTCGTCCCTGGTGCAGCTCCTCTGCTCTGCTCTCGTCAGGGCTCTTACTTTGTCAGCTTGGCTTCGTTTGTGCCGACAAAACTGTCTTTGTTTGTTCTCCAAAAGTTCTGCTTCCTTAACGTTTCAATTTCATAACAACATCCAAAGGAGTAAAAGTTCTCTTTAATTCTTTGAATCTTCAGACTCGCCAAATGAGTCCTGGTTTCTTTGCTCGTCAGACTCCTGTCGTCTCTCGTTCAGATTGTCCAAGCATTTTGTAATGTTCATTGATGGGGCTCTAGTTGGTGGTTCTTCTTCATCCTTGGTGTGTTGTGGTGGGAGGTTGGCGGTACCGAGGGAGATCACAGCGGGTGGCGAAGCGGAGTCCAGTTCAGGATCCACTGAAACATGTTCCTCGTATGATAAAAACAACAAAGTTCAGTCAGACATCTTCTATTAATTTTACAGATTATTTTTTTTAACTTTTCTTCCCTTATTATCTTTCTTATTTAGGAATTGTGCTTCGGTCAAATATATATATATGCGTGTGTCTATGTATCCATTTCTATTTCTGTTACAAATATTTAGGGTTTGTTGGATTAATGGTAAGTCCAATCATGGTCTAGGTGGCATCATTGCTCACCAATCCCTGCGTTGCAGATCCACCTCTGAGCTCCATCCTACAGACCCTTCTAAACCCCCGGGCGTTATTAATCCCCTCTAAAAGTGACCCTAATGGCTTCCACTTGGGTTCTTCACTGGTTCCAGCTAGGTGACCTTATTGTACTCACCTCCCTGGTTCGCCAGCCACGCCTCGGAGGAGTCAGGTATCTGCACAACTGAGTCATCAGCAGTGCAATCCCCTGCAGGCAATTGGCTCAACTTCTTACATCTTATGCATTTATATCAATTTTATTTTTGCTCGTGTATTTTTAATCAAATTTTACATTATCTTATTTTTCCCTTAAATCGCAGAAACCATTAAGACAAATTACTCTATGTGTGTTACATATGTGGCAATAAATGACTCCTGATCCTGCATGAGGTGGATCCAGGATGGTCTCTCTCCGCTTGTAGATTGTTGGTGTGCTCGGTTCATGTCAGGCTCTTTGTGGCCTTCATGACCCGATGGGGAAGCTTCTGTGGAGGAAAAACATTGAGCAGAAAACGTAATCTCTTCTTTTTTCTTATTCTCTGCTTTCTCCCATTTGTTCAACAATGATTTAAGCTTGGTAAGATAATAAGTTTCCATCATGTAATAGGTCAAACGTCAGAGCCCTCTAATGCTACTTAGTTTGTGACTTTAGCAAAAAGGAGCGACATTGTATCCAATTATTTTCCGTCCATTATTTTCTTATTTATTCACTCAGTCCTGCTGACTGTGGATAAAAACAGCAAATTATTATTTCAATTCTTCCCGAAAGTAGAAATCAGATACGTTGTTACTTTGTTCACATAGTGTGTTAATGTCCAAAACCTTTCGTCCATTTTCTCAACTCTCAGTCTATTTTCTTCTGTTGAGGTTTTCTTCTTTTTGTCTTTGTTAAAACATTCTGTGCTTTTGTTTAAAACATTCTAATTCATTTGGAAAACATCTCATTTATGATGGTCGGACAATATTCCTTTTTTTTTTTCCTTGATTTAGTTCAATTAAGTCCATACTAATGTTTTCTCATAATTTAAACCTTGGGATTGGGTCCTTCACAATCAATGCATGGCAAAAAATGTTCTAAGTAATTTAACAGCTAAATGCTCCTCAGCCTTCCCATCCCTCCTGTTAAGCATGTGTTCATTTACCACATAGCTCAAAATAACCAAATCTCCATATAAAGTCTCTACCATCTTCCGCATTATCTCACTGTTGCATTTTACCCCAAAAAGTTTTTCCCTTAAAGTTGATCAGGTGGTTTGTGGTTTCCTGTTGAAACGTTCATCACCAATTCTTGTACCTGTGTATTTGAACCCGCTTTTTCCCGAGGTAGTTTACTTCATTTAGTAGCTGTAATACTAATTATGTTTTTTGTAGATCTGTTTCTTGATGTCAAAAATTTTCCTCTAGAATCGTTATGTTTGTGTAAAAATCTTTTCATTCCAGTGATTGTGAGCATATTCTTTTAAATAATAGACCAAACCGAATGTACAATCTTTATGCCCTTGTATTTGAGTACAATGCATAATACAATTATATCCTAGATAAATATTTGCACTCAGGATTAATTTCATGTAACACTGTGTGTTCTTGAATCTGCTTGCTCCATAAGAGGAGGAATATCCTTTAAGGTGCCCTGTTGGCCCCCACTGTTTCCACCCGCATTCATGCAGCAACCCTCCACATCTGTCCACCGTTCAGGGACACCTCAGTTTCTCAAAACCCTTCGTTGTTTCAACAAAGATTTGTTTTAGTCTTCTCTGATCTTTGTTTTAAAGAATGCCCGTGCATCTCTTATCTGTGACCTCGAGTCTCTGTAGAAACATCTCACTGCACGTCACCAGTTCTTATTCTCTTAGACACATTGAGGAGTTACTCCATGAATTTCCTTTAGCCTTTGTGTAACTAATTAATAACCTCTTAAAGTTAAACAAAAATAGTAATAGTTGTGTTAAACTTTTCCACATCAGTCACTCCTGCTTCATCCCAACAGCTTTCATTCATATTGCCGAAACAAATCAACCAAACAATTATTTGATACTACCAATTGTCGTCTCGTTTGTAAACCTGTCTTTAGATCTATGATCCCTAATTGCACACACATATCCAGTGTGCTGGTGTTTGTATGTAGTCTCACAATAATAGCGACATTTTATCAAATTTTTCTTTTCTGTTCATCCTGAGGTTAAAATAACAGATCTGCGTAATTCTGGAATCACGCAACAGTATTACTTCACATCCTTCATTATTCAAATTAATTAATTAACTTTACTTCTCTCCTGTTCCCCATCCGTCTATGACTGTGTGTTTGTGTTTGTGTATGACCTGTCCGTTGAAGAGGGATCCACCACCTCCACTTGTCCTCTCCTCCATCCAAACACCATCCCGTCTGTCACGGTTTGGCTTCGCTTCCTGTTTTAGTTTGAAGTTTCATGTCTCTTGTGGTCCTGGGTTAACTTCACTTCCTGCCTTGTCTTGTGATTGCGTGATTGTCTCCACCTGTGTCCAATCACCTGCACCTCCCTTGTGTATTTAAGCCCTGTGTGCCTGTTGTCCCCTGTCGCGTCATTGTCTAAATGTCCCTCGTTGTTGGAGCACGTTTTGGTTTGTTTGTGAAATAAAGAGCACTTGGATTGAAAACTCTGCGCTTGAGTCCTCCCTGCATCCTGCTTCAGCTGCGAGCGTGACACCGTCCTTTGAAGGCCTCCTCCCTGCTCCACTCATGTTGCCCCCCCACAGACCTCCGTCCACAGGCCTCCGTGTCTCTATTTGTCTCAGGAATACACACAAGAACAAACAGGTTTCAGATACTTCAACATCATCGTATTAGGTATTTTCTTTCTGTTTTTCTTTCTTATGCTCTGCAGCTCTGTTGCTGCTGGCATAAACTCATTAGTTTTGGGCTCCCAGGAGTAATGTACTGGTATTTGTTGCTTACCAGTCACTCTGTCCCATCTGGTGGGAGCTGGTCTGCAGCTGGATGCTGAAGTTCTGGCTCATAGCTTTGTTAAATGCAGACACAGGGTCTGGGCTCTGTGAGACCAGGGCTGTGGTTTGTGGTGGGGACTGAGGAGGTGGAGGAGGACGTGACAGGTGGATGAAGGCTGGAGGATAAACAAGCAGAGGAGGCTTCGTCTCCCTTATATCACTTCTCAAAAGGAAAAACCAAATAAGGAGAATTAATCACAAATTATCACATCTCTTGTTATTCACTTTTCAAAGTCTCTTCTTACTTCCTCCTTGCGCTCCTGCGCCTCTTCAACATAAAAAACCCATTTCCTTAGCAACCTTCCATCAACCATATTGGTCTTCCCATTTCCTTAAATGCGTAACATTTCCATCATCAACTTTCTGAATTTTCCAACTTCCCATTTCAAAACCCATCCATCTCTTGCTCTCATAACTTCCATCTTTTGCTGCTGGGGAGCGACCCCATTCTATATTATATCATCACATCTATTTTCTATTAGCGCATTTATCTAAACTATTTTCCACGGACTGATTTAGATAGAATAGAAACCTGCCTTTGTTTTTATTGCTAACAGGAACTTTAATTCTTATTTGTTTCAGTAGCGCAGAGTAAAGAAAAGTTGGCTTTTAGGGATTTAAACTTAAAAATAAATAATAACAAAAAACACCAGTCCAGGATTGCTAGTCAAACGGATGTCGTCACTCTCCTCCAACTCAAGTGGATCCTGGCCTCACAAAACCAAACTAATCCTGTAACGGACCAGGGCAGAGGACTTTGAGAAGAGTCATAGACTCCCTGTGCACAGTTTCAGGTCCAAACCTTGAGAGGAAAAAGAGTTCTTGAGATCCGACTCGAAGAACCAATTACGTTAGAAAAAGAGAAGACACGTCTGCCACTCAATTTCTGACCTGGAAAATACTTTTGTTGTGTTACAGAATGTGTAGCCCCTTTTTTCAATTAAAAATGAAAGATAATTAAAGTTTCTCTTGAACTCTCCCCATAGTGATGGGCATAATTTCCACTGAACTCTTATATGTGTGTGAGTGAAAGCTTTTGTTGTGCTTCAAATGGCTTTGTGATGTCCATGTGAGCTTGTTGCTGCTTGGATGTGTGTGTGTGTGAGTGAGTGTGTGTAAGTGTGTGAGTGTACATGCAGTTAGTGCAGAAAGCGTTTCTTCATTGCAGACAGCGGTGTGTGTGTGTGTGTGTTTTACTTCCCTTATAATTTGAGGATCTCAGCATGGATGCCGTCTCCCCCTCACATGCAGCCTCCTGCTCCCTCTCCTCACGTCAATCAGATTGTGTGCTGTGGAACCTGGTTGTTGTGGTTCTTTCTGCGGATCAGCCTTTTTGGCAGGGTGCGGTATTGGCGGACATGTGATGAGAAGAGGGCCTCCAGCATCTGTTAGACTCGGACACATAGCAGAAAAGAAACCCATTGGTCATCTTGTCTAGAAACCTTTGTATCTGGTTTGTGAACCACTGGTCGTAACGCACAAAAATTCTTCAGTCATACGTTTCTTATTGACTACATTCACATTCATGCCATCCAAACATTTTGATTTATCTTCATATTTCTGTCTCATCACATCCACAATGTGTCCCTCCGGAGGACTCATTTCCTTTTTACTTTTACCCTGTACACCACCCATCTGTCAGGCGTGGTGAAGTATACTTTTATTCCTTAAAATATAGTCGTCACTATAAGTCTTGATTTTCTTTTACATAGGAAAAATACAAGTTAAAACCCAACCAAAAACATTGGTTAATAAATATAGGTCAAGGGCGCAAATACCTGTTCTCAGATTATTATTATCCGAAACACAATATTGTTCCTGTCTTCCTGTTAGGTCAAGGGCTGCGATTATGCGATTTCAGTGTTGGTCTGAATACAATCGTTAGTTCGCAAAATCAATCCTATCTTCCCCCCTCGGTCAAGGGTCACAACTAATGTTGTCCCTGTCTTCCTCTTGTTTAAGGGTCACAACTACTATTGCCCTTGTATTCCTCTTGGTCAAGGGTCACAATTGTCAATTGTCCCTGTCTTCCTCTTGTTCAAGGGTCACAACTATTATTGCCCTTGTATTCCTCTTGGTCAAGGGTCACAATTATACGATTTTCGAGTGTTAGTCTGAATACAATCGTCAATCCGCAAATTGCCCCTGTCTTCCTTAGTAAAAAGTTGGATGCTGATGAACCAGAAATACTTTACAATTACTTTTATGATTTCATACACATTTTCAATAACCGGAAAAAGACAAGTTATCCTCGTTAGAGACCCAATCAATAACCGGAATTTGGATTTTATAAAAAGAGGGAAAAAAAATGTAAAAAAAATCCCAGAGTACCAAATACCCGTCTGTAATCTGTTATCACCCGTTACAATTTAGAAAACCTTGTTTGAAAATTAGAATATCAACTTCTTACCCGATTTGTGTGAAATCTTCCTTGGTTTGATCGTGTTGAAGTCAATCAGGCCCCATTTGGTCGCCGGACCCCACTCTCTAAATCTGATGAGGTTTGGGGCAGAATCACTTTTGTTTTTGATCCTGAAGAGGCCTTCTTTCCGGACGTCCATAGATTCCCGACGGAACTTTAAACGATCCCACTTCTGACACCAAATTGCTTACCCCCCGGTATATTTGCGTAGCACCACCCCGGTCAGACCGCACCACCTCATAATCGACATCCCCCACCTGGTGTGTGACCTCGAAGGGCCCTTGCCACTTTGCCAGTAGTTTAGAGTTGGAAGAAGGAAGTAATACAAGTACCTTTTCTCCCGGTGTGAATTGTTGCAGCCTGGCTCCTCTGTTGTACAGCCGTTGTTGTCGTTCCTGTGCCTGGAGCAAATTCTCCCGTGACATCCGACCCAGCGTGTGGAGCTTTGCTTGCAGGTCCAGGACGTACTGGATTTCGTTCTTGCCGGGGCTCGGACCCTCGTCCCAGCTTTCTTTAATAAGGTCCAGCACCCGTCTTGGTGACCTCCCGGACTGCAAACAACAGAGGGTCAAGCCATTTGTCCCAATCACGTTCATCGTAGCTAATACATTTACGAATCATGGACTTCAGCGTCCTGTTCATCCGCTCTACCAACCCGTCGGTCTGGGGATGGTAAACGCTTGTGAGGACGGACTTAATGCCCAGTAACCCGTAAATTTCTCCCAGTGTGCGCGACATGAACGAGGTGCCCTGGCCTGTTAGAATCGGGATTCCAACCCGGGAGATGACCTGAAACAGAGCCTGCGCGACGCTCTTTGCAGAGATATTGCGCAATGCCACTGCCTCCGGATACCGGGTTGCGTAATCCATGAGGACTAACACAAAGCGGTATCCGCGTGCGCTCCGGTGAAATGGCCCGATGAGGTCCATGCCGATGCGCTTGAACGGGACCTCCACCAATGGTAGCGGCCGCAGCGACGCACGCGTGATGGCTGGTGAATTAACCAATTGACACTCCAGGCAGGACGCACACCAGCGGCGCGCGCCCCCCGTATGCCTGGCCAATAAAATCGGGCCATTATCCGGTCTAGTGTTTTCCCGTATCCCATGTGACCCGCCATCGGATTATAGTGAGCCGCCTGGAAAATCATTTCCCGGCGGATTTTCGGTACCAGCAACTGGGTGTTTTCCTGCCCCGTCCGAGTGTCACGACTCACTCTATACAGTCTGTCCCTAATCAATGAGAAGTGCGGGTACGACTGTGCTGCGTCAGGGCGCACCAGATGACCATCAATTTTTATCACCTGGTCGTAGGCTGAGCATAGAGTATCGTCACGAGACTGCTCGAGTGGAAAATCTTCCATGGAGCGGAACTCGGGAACCGCCTGAGTCTCCACGGGAGGCTCCGCCGGTTCCCCCTCTCCCCCGGCGGCGTCGGACGACCTCGCGTCACCGCTGAGCACAGCACACATACCGCATGTCCCTATCGGTCGTGAACGCACACCCGCAGCCTGCCCCATTAGCTTGTTAAATCCCCCCCAATCCGTTCCCAAAATTACGGGGTGCATCAGGTGGGAGCTAACCGCGACCTTTATTCTATATTTTTTTCCCTTTAACCTCAGTTCCGCGGACACTAAGGGATACTCGTGAATGTCCCCGTGCACACACCTAATTTTCACCCGCGACGCCTCCACCAATGCCCCAGGCCGAACCAGACTCTGGTGTATCATGGACTGCGAACAGCCCGAATCCAGCATCGCCTGGCGTGTACCCCCCTGGATTCTTACCGGAACGCGGTACGTCGCTCCCAGGCCAGGGGAGGGTATTGGAGCGCCCGCAACCCGGATCACCTGCCCCACCTCCATCAGCGGGCACTCCCTCCGCAGGTGGCCGGGCTGCCCGCACCTCCAGCTTTCCTGCCCTGGCGTTTGAGAACCTCCCGGTGGGTCAGGAAGGGGGGCCTCGTGTAAGGCTCCCGCCGTGGGGCCGGTCGGGACTGCCCCGCGCTCAGCTGCTGGCCCCATCCCCGTGGCGCGGCTGCTCCTTGGGTCGATTGCGGTGCGCCCTTCCGCTGGGATGCACCGCCAGGTGGTCCTCGGCCAGGGTGGTGGCTGCATCTTTATGGACGGGCACTCTGCCCGAACAGCGGCGTGGGTCCGGTACCACCGCCTACCGACGCTGTTCGGGCCGAGTGCCCGTCCATAAATTGCTCCAGTACCACCTTTTCCAGCACCTCCGACGCTGTTCCCACCCCATTCGGCAGGAGCCACCTGGAGGACGCGCCCCGGAGCCGCTGTCCGTAGGCGAATGGCTGGTCCTCCGGTCTCAGCCTGGCACCCCGGAATCCCCGCCGGTGGTCCTCTGGCAGAAGCCCCAGCCGGTCCACTACTGCCCTCTTCACCGCCGGGTAGTCCCGCCGGGCTGCTGTAGGTAGCCCCATGGCGGCCGTCTGCGCCTCCCGAGTCAGCAACGGGAGCAGCCTAACGGCCCATTCCCCCACCGGCCATCCGCACGCCTCCGCTGTTGCCTCGAAGGCCTCCAGAAACGCCTGGGCGTCGTCCTCCGCCGTCATGCGGTGGAGGGTCGGGCTCGCCAGTGCTGTCGGCCCCAGTGGTGGTCTCGCCGCCAATTGCTCCAGTGCCTGGGCCTGTCTGCCCACCTGGGCCTGGAGCACCTCCATGAATTGCCGGCTTGCTCGCGCGGAATTGCCGACAGCTCTCTGATTATCTGTGCGAGCGCTGGTTGGGTTGGGCATTCCCTGTTGCCCCTCGTCCGTCATTCTCCGCCGAGTTGGGCGCCACTGTACGGTGTGGGTAGCTCGGGCTCCGGACAGAGGCACGTGACACCAGGGTGGCGGGGTTTAAATACACTTTCATTGTTTAGTACAGCTTCATACAACGCGCCGGCGTCCAGCTTGCTTGTACTCCCGTCCCTCTCGCTCGCTCGCCGCCTCACTGCGTTATATCTTGGGGAGAGCACACACATCTGTCAATTATCGCCAGCTGGTTGTAACTGCCCTCACCTGGCACGGTTCCCCGAGCCACTTCCCCTCTCTCCCCCCTGCAGCCGAGCCGAAACCACGCCCGCTACCACATTATGTTTTTTAAAAAGGAGCAGAGGTGAACTTCTAGTTTCAAACAATGTTATTTTTATTTACAGGCAAGTTTAATGTTGGTAAAATAGCAAGGGTCAGGCTAAAAATCAGGGTTTTGTTGTGTTCAAATAATGAAGAAACACCAGACGGACGGGAGACATCTTTGAATGAACAGTTAAAATCATATATGGATCATGATATATGGATCATATGGATGTTTAAAGGGTGAGAAGTTCATGCTATATGAGAAATATGGAGCAGATTAGATAAAGTATGGTCGAGTTATAACAACTTCAACGTTTGTGGCGAATGGTGGTTTTTTGAAAATGCTCCCTACACACATAGTTTGGAAATTCTTCCATCCAGCAGCATTTGGACTAGAGTTGAGCCGGATACTCGGCTGAAACAAGTATACGGTACGGATAAAGGACTTTTGCCGAATACGAGTATTATACGAGTAATACGAGAACAGATAATAAAAGTCCTCATTGGGTAGTGAAATGGCCAGATCTAGTGCCGTCTGTGTCTGCATTCTGTGATTGGCTGGTAGTCACAGCGCCCCTCCCCTACACACATACTGTTTGTGTTGCTGTGTCCCGCTCGGCTCACTCATACACAGAACTCCTCTCTCCCTACCTCAGTCATCAGGTTCGCGGGTCTTTCCCGATGAATTTAAACAATTTCTTCGGATTCAGGTTTATTTTTTTTACTTCGGTTTGTTGTTCTTAACTAGTAGAGGTAAACGTGGGGCTTGTTAAGACGTGGTGCTTAAGAATGCGACTCGAGTTGTGTCTCTGCCTGTTGGAGATTTTTTTTTTCAGTTGACTCTAACCAGTTTTTTTTTTTTAACTTCACGCACTTACCTACTCTGTCTCTCTCTCTCTGCCGGTCATCAGTTTTTTAAATTAAGCCACACACTTCCCCTCTCTCTCTCTCTCATGATCATCGGTGATACAGAATAATGAGTGATAAACATAAATGAACATAAGAATTAAGAAGGAACGCTGTTTTAACCGCAGAAATACGTCAGTACAGTACACTGTTTTCAAGTTCATGTATTATTGGTCATATCACCTGTTAATCAAGCTCCCTGTGAAGGGTCAATTACATGCTTAAAAAAAGAGCATAACGGTTAAAGCCCAGCCCATTTCACGACAACCCGACAACTTACGGTTAAATCCTTCATACTTCCGGGTTAAGCCCCGCCCACGTTCAGGTTAGGCCCCGCCCAATCCAAGTACAGATACGGATACAGATAATTCATATGGTTCAACAGATACAGATAATGCTGTACTCGCTCATCTCTAGTATCTTGGTGCGTGTTCTGCCCGGAGGGTCAGCTGGTAAACCAGCCCGCTTTTCCGAGAGCGCCTTTGTAAACTCTACCATTAATGGAGGTGCCCTTCGAACGTATTGGCATGGACCTCATTGGGCCATTTCACTGGAGCCCACGGGTATATTGGAACAACACAAAGCAGCACAATATCCAGATCTAGTGCCGATGCAAAGAGTATTGCGCTCAGGTCATCTCCCGAGTCGAAATCCTGAAAGAGATTCTGACGGATCAGTGCACCTCGTTCATGTCATGTACACTGCGGGAACTTTACGAACTACTTGGGTTAAATCTGTTCAAACTAGTGTTTATCACCCACAGACTGACGGGCTTGTGGAACGTGTGAATTCATTCACGACGATGAATCACCAGTTAATTTTCTTGCGTCAGCATTTGTTGGCCTCTGCTCCAAATGATCAACTTTTGACATTTGCATGAAAAAAAATCACTAACAGCCTTGTACGTCCTGTAAAACATGGATGTACCAGGCTAAGTGATAGCACAGTCTATGGACATTAATCGTAAAAAGGTTTTAAATTGATACTGAAGATCAATACTTTAAGACAGGCATTTGTGACGGCCCAGAAATTTCTGTCTATCTAGGGATCACATTGGCCAATTTGCCCATTCAACCTCTTTTCCGATTTGTCTGATCTCATTGGATCTGGCTAAACTCAATTGAATATGATCGACAGCTTCCAGCCACTCCGAAGCCAAAATAGGTAGAGCGTAAATGGCGCTCGAGAATGATGTCTTCCTGTGAAATTTGACCCCTAACCCCCCTAATGTCATTCAAAGCGACAACAAGCTGTGTAAGTCATGCAAGGCAAACTACCGGTACTACTTTGGCAATTTGTATTGGAAACCCCTGCAATATCCTATACATGATCTCCTGGGATCCATATAGGAACTTGAGCCACCAAATAGTTTGAATAACAAGTTCTTCCGTGGCACGTTTCAACTCTTTCACACTTTCAGCTATTTAAACTGAAAATGTTCAGCTCCTTCATGAGAGGGGTGCTATGAACTCAACTTTTTTTAACATGGTTTTCAAATGGAAATCCTTCTTCATCTTTCAACTTTTTCTGCTTCACTAATCTTTCAGCTAGACACCATTTTATCTTTACAATGTTGACAGAAGTCTAAACTATTTCATGAAAAAACAGCTTGTTGATATTATACCATTTTCATAATCACTAATTTTGGGTCCGTTTCTAAGTTAGAGTGGAGCTTTGGAATGTTCCAGAAACCTAGAGTGTGGACAAAGTCAGAATCCGGTATTTTTTTTGTGCAATTTTTCATTTTACAGCCACAATATTCACTTTTCAGGCTTAACTTCTAGAAAAAAAACGATGCCGTGCTTGTGCTGGTCAGACTTATAATCATGGAATCCCAGATTTATTTACTTTTTGCGTGAGGAGCCCAAGAGTGAGACAGTCTGTCCCAAGCCTCATGGGCTTCAATACAAATCCCCGACATATTAAAAAAACAAAAACAGAAGGTACATGTTTTGTAAGCTGCTAGTTGAGCAGTTTTAAAACACATATAGACATGAAAGCTACACTCTTGGGTATAAGGATAAGAATATTAAAAAATGAATTGACGACCAGGTTCATAAATTAACTATAGATAAAATGCATTTAGTGTACAACAAAACACAACCATGATTCTGGGGATATGTATTCAATAAAGTAATGGTTTATAAATGTTGTAAAACCACTGGAATTTTAAAACTGTAATCAATAGAATAATATCAATGTACAGTTATGATTGTATTCAATGTAATGTCATCTACTGAAATGCATTCATGTAATACTTGATAACAGCACAACTGATTGACTGAGAGGCCTTCAAAATCCGAGCTACATTGAATCAACAGTGTAATAAGTCATCACACCGTTTTACCTATGGAAAACTTCAAATACCTAGTCATCATGAACACACCTGATGACGTCATGTGCCCAGAGGTGTGGACCCTGCCTACCACACCACCTTTAGCCCAATCACCACTGAAGAACTTTGTAACCAATAGGATAGCTAGCTCACCATTTTTGATTGTCTATAAATGTACGGGTTTTTCCCCTTGATCGGGATTCGTTGGTGGAACCGGTAGATATGGAAGTAAATCTGTGCCATTGGGGGTTGAAATAAAAAGGTGATTGCATTTCTAGCACTGAATATTTATGCATTGAAATTATGTACCTGAATGTTTTTCAACATTAAAACACTGAAAAAAAATTCAACCTAAAAAAAAAACTGTTAAAATATTCAGCCGCAAAAGAAATTTAGGTTACAATATTCAACCCAAAAAATTCAGCCGTGGCACACCAACATCCGGGACACTAAGGTAGAGCAATCGATTCTAGATTCAAGATCAGGAGCGCGCGTCAAGCTATAGGAGCGAGCACCCAATACACCTTGGGCTTCGGATTGTAGCCATGTCCAATAATAACGGGGCTTGACAGTTAACTACGATGTAGTCAAAGGACTCGCTGTGGCCTGTGGATTGGAGAAGCCGGGAATCCTCGATCGACGTGTTATCTTTTTACCGCAACGCTTATTTTTATTAAATTCTTTTGATTAGACTTTTTGATCCAAGACATCTTTTGTTCGTCCGGAGTTTCTTCATTTTGAACACAACACTACCCCAAATAGTTTTGCTCCAGGGGGCATTTGTTTGAGGTGTGAATTCTGAGTAACTCACTGTCTGTCTGCCCCCTAATGACCTCACCTGCTCCGTTGTCACGGCAACTCGGTAGGGCTCTGTCTGTGACTCTTAGCTGATTAGTGCAGCCTGACATGACCTTCTTCTCTCCACCTTCTCTCATCATTTCAAAACAAACGCCCCATGGAGGGAATTCTTACTGTAATGTTTGATGAGGACTATCAATTAATAGCTTCCTAGTTTGAATAACAAATATTCTGTCTCTCAACCCCAATACCATCATTTTAAAATAACAGCTGTTATGATTATCTGTAATTTAACCATGACGCTTAGGATAAAGCTATTTCGTTGAATACTTATTGCTCCTTCAAATAGTACTACCACTACTAATATTTCTAGTACTTCTAGTAGTACTACTAGTATTTCAACCCCATGGAGGGAATCCAATGTTTGATGAGGCCCATCAATTAATAACTTCTCAGTTTTCTTAGCTTAGGGCCACTGTGGGTGAGTGGGGAGCGCAGCCGTCCTCCAATCAGAGGGTTGGCGGTCTGATCCCAGGCCCGGCTAACCTGCATGTCAATGTGTCCTTCGGCAAGACACTTAACCCCAGCATTGCTCATCTAGCTGTGAATGTTAGTTACTGATGGGCAGGGGCCACTGTGTATGGTAGGTCCAGTCATCAGTGTATGAATGGGTGATTAATGTCATGTAGTATTAAAGCGCTTTGAGTGGTCAGAAGACTATTAAAGCGCTGTAAAATGAATGAAAAACACTCTCTCCCAACCCACCCCTCACCCAATTCCATTATTTCAAAATAAAAGCCTCAATGTACCTCAACCATAGGCACACCACAATTGCTTTCAAATACTAGTACCACAATTAATACTATAACTAGTACTAAACCTTATATTACTACAACAATACATGTAATTCTCAGCTTTATCCTATTTCTACTCTTGTTTAAATTAATTTCAGCTCAATGCATTCCAACGCATTTTCAGCAGGAAATGCATTTTCTAGTTGTTGGAATGCATCACTGCATTCCAAGTATTGTTCTTCGAATCTTTAATCAACGTATTATTCTATTTCTTCTGTGCCGCATTTCAACGGCTTCCTACTTTCAGCTATTAAAACCATTGAAAAAATGCTGACAAAAGTAAACTATTTCATAAAAAAGACAGCTTGTTGATATCTATTCTACTTTTTTAACAATCACTAATTATTCTTCTGAGTTTTACATGGGTTTCTATGTAGAGCGCTAGAGTGAAGCTTTGGAATGTTCCGGAAATTTAGAGTAAGGGCAGCATCAGAATCCGGTAATAAAATGGCACTTTTGCCTTCACCACGGTTTGGGTTTTATTTTGTAGTTTCATGTCTCTCGTTCCTGGGGTTAGCTTCACTTCCTGCCTTGTCCTGTGGTTGTCAGGGTCTGATGGTTTCCGCCGCCGACACCCGGAGACTCCCCAGACGCTGGACCGCCCGCCAGAGTCTCCCGGGCAGACCATTGATGTTGGGTCCCCGCCCTCCTGCCCCTTGTCTGTAATTCGGTCCGTGAGGGGGGGGGGGGGTTCTGTCACGGTTTGGGGTTTCATTTTGTAATTTAATGTCTCTTGTTCCTGGGGTTAGCTTCACTTCCTGCCTTATCCTGTGATTTTCTGCAGTGTCTGTTTCCACCTGTGTCCAATCACCTGCACCTCCTTGTGTATTTAAGCCCTCTGTGCCTGGTGTCCCTTGTCGCGTCATTGTTCAATGTTGCCTGTTGTTGGTGCTCGATTTGGATTTATTAAAGAGCACTTCCTTGGGACTCTGAGTCCTCTCTGCTTCTACCTGCACCAGCCACAATTTTTACTTTTTAGGCTTAATTTTTTAATCAAAGCGATGCCGTGCTTGTGTTGGTCGGGCTCATATGGGTATGGAGTCCCACAGTTATTTACTTTTGTCCTGAGGAGCCTGAGAGTGAGACAAAGTCTGTCTTAAGCCCCATAGGCTCCATTCCAAGGCATTTTCTAGTCTCTCATTCTCCTTCCGTACAAAAGTTTGGCACGCATCTCCTCCCACAGCATTGCTCGGAATGATCTCACATTTTCAGCGATTGTCGGTAGGGTTGCAAAGGGGCGGAAAGTTTCACATTTTGAAAAGTGCCTTTTGGGGTGCATCAAAAAGCGAGAGTAGGGCAATTCATCACACTACAGCAGGGCTAGGGGGTGGACACAGGGGGAGGGTGGCGCGAACGATACGGCTGACAGGGGAGTAACTAACGCAGTTCATATTATTTTTTTAGCGCAATGGCACGTTCACACCAAACGCGCCGCCAGCGTTTTGTGCCACAGGATTACATGCAAAGTCTATGCACAGACCCGATGACGTATTGTTAAACGACACACTGATATACTAAATATTAAGTAATATAAAGGACGTTTGCTCAATGATAACGTGTGTGCTCAATGATAAGAGCAGCAAGTCTTGTGTGAATTTAGAAACACAACAATTGGTTACCAAAGTCACGTAACTTAAGCGATATCATGAACTAAAATGTGACTGGAATTTTTCAGTTAACTAGATATAATCCTGCGAGCAAAATAATTCCACCTTGAGTTGAGTTTGACATATGTTCTGCAGTGGGGTTTTAATAATGAAGAAAAAATGGGAAAATAATGAGTTCATCCAGCATGGTAGCAAAACCTAAAATAATTTATGCGATGTAATTAGTAGATTTCCTATGAAATGACAGCTGAATCTCATCCATTGCAGGTCGAAGGGCTGATGGATAAGTCCGACAAACAGCAATGTTTCAACAAAATGCTTCCAAATGTGAAACCAGAGGTCAACGCTAATGTAGTCATCTGACGTAAGGGAAATACTAACACAGATCCAGAGCATGACAGTCAAGTATATGAATATCATGTTTTCTGGGTGCTAGTATAAACATCCTATCCCGAATATAATCACAACCGGAAGTCCGCATAAAAGGGTCCATGTAAACACATTCACTGTTGGGATTTGAATTTAACACCTCTTAATATTGCGTTTAGACCAAACGCAATGCAAATTTTCGCCTCAAAGGCTCTATGTCACTCTTTCAGGAAATACACGAGACCACAAATCATTTTTGATGGGCATCTCTTCATATCCACCTTGGCATCCACCGTTGAACTAAAACACATGTTGACAGGCTTCAAGCTAACATCATACAAACGCATTGAACCCAAATATGTATGCCCAAACCTTACAGTAATGTACCTTACTGGCTGCACATCGAAAGAGGGGAATTAGAACACTTAACAATATACAGTATGTAGGAACAATAAAGTAAAACATTAATTTAATAAACAATGGTAAAGATCCTTAAAGAGCCTGGGACTTGACATTATTGTCAGGGAACTTTACAGAAAAATGATTGTCTCTTTAAAATAATGGCAGTTGTATGAATGTGTGAGTGAGAGGATCATACTGAAGATAAGAAAGCAGTTGAGAGAGAGAAGCCTGAAAAAGGGCCTTTCCTGCCTCCTAGTGGCGACATCGGTAAAAACAGGACAACAAAAAAGCTCTTTATACTGGCGAGATCACAATAAGATTGATGGGACTCTACATGCGAAGCATCACATGTGCTTGAGAAGAAAATGGATTATATCCCAGAGACGTTTTTATTTGAATTTTTGCAGTTCCTATTAGGCATCACTCATTCTACTGTACTCCGATGTATGCTGAAAATAATGAAGTAAAAATAATCATGTAGCCTACAGAAAATCGTGAAAGCATACATTCAGATTATTTTACAAATTTACCACATCATAATTTGATAGGAGAATATAAGAATATACATATAATTCTGCAGGAAATTGATCGCTTAATTGCAAGAACCTGTGTGTGTGCGTGTGTTTTATGTTGATTGTGTTGGTGACGTAAAGGCTCAGTCAAACACACACACACACACACAGGCAGTGAGGCAGCAGCAGCGGCACAGCGCTGCTGTCAGTGTGCAGAGTGGAGGAGGGGATTGACGGCATGCCTCAGCTCCGGGAATATATATCTCCCCTCAATCTGTTTCTATTAAGCGCGCTGTTTTTTTTCTCCTCCCTTCGTACTTACAGTTCACCTTGACTTGTGTCTTTTCCTTGGGAGAAGGCGATAAGGAAAGCCAGCTGTGCGTCATCGTGCGTTTTTGCGCATAATTTCTGGATCTTTAAAAAAGGTAATGTGTTTTTTGTGTGTGTCGGAGAATCAGCGTTTTTCAGCAAATGTTTCTATGTCAATATTTGGCCACGGCTGCTGGTGATCTGCGTGAAGCCATTGCATAAATATGTGACATCGAACAGGGAAAAAAAGGGTTGCAGCAAGCGGCTCCTCCACGGACAATGTGTCAATTCAATCAATCCACCGCAGAGGAACCCCATTGAATGAATGTTTTTTTCCAGGATTACATTTTTCAGAATTCACAGTGAAGGTCAATGACGATATTTCAAGCTCCTATTTTAACACCAAATAACGTTGGTGCTCTTATTTTCTTCATGCATGTGTGCTGGTTTGTGTAAGCCTCTCCACCGCCCTTTTCCCCTCACCCTGCTCTGAGAACCCACCCCCTGATTTGTTTTTCTTTCCATCCAAGGCTCACGCTGCAAAGTCAAATGCTGGATCTATATGTCAGTACCCATTTTTGGCTGTAAAAATGCTGAGTGGCGTCTTCTTGCTGAGCGTCCTCACGGCCACCAGCCTGTCACCGTTGGAAACAGAGAGCCGTAAAACTTCAGCCTCTAAAGAGATTTGCAAGACCCGCTGCGCCTGTGAGGAGCGAGAGAACATTCTGAATATCAATTGTGAGAATGAAGGATTCACCACTGTTGGTCAGTTCCAGGCACCCCCAAATAAAATCTCTCAGCTTTTTCTAAATGGAAACTTCTTGTCACGGCTCACAGCCAATGAGTTTGTAAATTATGGCAATGTCACCTCACTGCATCTGGGGAATAACGGCCTGCAGGAGATTCGGACCGGCGCTTTCAATGGGCTGCGCTTCCTGAAGCGACTCCATATGAACAACAACAACCTGGAGGTGATTAAAGAGGACACCTTTGCAGGACTGGAGAGTTTGGAGTATTTACAGGCAGACTATAATTATATCAGCTCCATAGAGCCAGGGGCTTTTAGTAAGTTGAATAAGCTCAAAGTGTTGATCTTAAATGACAACCTGCTTTTGTCTTTGCCTCCCAACATCTTCCGCTTTGTGCTTCTCACCCATTTGGATTTGCGTGGCAACAGACTCAAGATGCTTCCGTTTGCTGGTGTTTTAGAGCACATAGGAGGCATCATGGAGATCCAGCTTGAGGAAAACCCCTGGAATTGCACGTGTGATCTGATCCCTCTAAAATCTTGGTTGGACACTATTTCTGTCTTCGTGGGGGACATAGTGTGTGAGACGCCATTCAGGCTGCATGGTAAGGACATCACGCAGCTCATAAAGCAGGATCTGTGCCCTCGCAGGAATGCCGGAGAGCGTGTTCACCCCCCCTCCAACTCTCACTTTCAAGGGGCCCTGCCTCCAACCTACCACCCTGGCATGATTAACCCCACCCGTGCACCAAAAGCCTCCCGCCCGCCCAAAATGCGCTACAGGCCCACACCACGTATCTCAAAGGACAAACATGTCTTTGGACCTATAATGGTTTACCAGACGCGGTCCCCTGTGCCCATGTTATGTCCCACTGTCTGTGTGTGTACGTCACAAAACCCTGACAGCGGATTGAACATCAATTGCCAAGAACGAAAGTTACATAACATTAGTGAGCTGAACCCCAGGCCCTCCTACCCAAAGAAACTCCACTTGACCGGTAACTACTTACAAGTAATTTACAGAACTGATCTCACTGAGTACAGCTCGCTGGAACTGCTTCATTTAGGAAATAACAGGATAGCAGTGATCCAGGAAGGTGCATTCGAGAATCTAACCAACCTCAGACGGCTCTACCTGAATGGGAATTACATAGAATCACTTACACAATCACTCTTCGCTGGTCTGCAGTCGCTCCAGTATCTATATTTGGAATATAACATCATCAAAGACATTTTACCACAAACATTTAACTCTCTGCATAACCTTCAGCTGCTTTTTCTTAACAACAACCTGTTAAGATCGCTCCCTGACAATGTTTTTGGGGGCACAATGCTAACACGGCTCAACTTGAGGAATAACCATTTCTCCTACCTTGCTGTTCGAGGGGTTCTTGACCAGCTTTCAGCATTCATCCAGATTGACCTGCAGGAGAATCCCTGGGACTGCACCTGTGATATTGTTGCACTCAAGAACTGGATGGAGCTGTCTAGTACCAGCGTAGTGGTTAATGAAATCACATGTGATTCGCCCTCTAAACATGCAGGTCGCCTGTTGCGCTCACTTCGCAATGAGGCCATCTGCCCTGATCCGCCCGAGCTTCCCCCTCCACAAAATGTACCCCCCACAAAAGCCCCCACATTAATAAGCCCTGGCATCGAAGACTCCACACCTTCCTCTTCTTCTTACAGCTCAGTCAACCCCACTGAATCCCGAATCCAGACTCCTGAGTTACACCCTGAGGTCCCACTTTCAGTTCTAATTCTTGGACTTCTTGTTGTTTTCATCCTGTCAGTTTGCTTTGGAGCAGGCCTCTTTGTTTTTGTCCTGAAACGGCGAAAAGGAGTGGAACATGTCCCCACAGGTGCTAATAACTTAGATCTCAACTCGTTCCAATTACCATATGGCTCCTATACTCCTGAACCAACCCAAGACAAAACCACTGTTTGTAACTATATCCCTCCACCTGTGGGCTTGATGTGCCAAAACCCTATTTACATGCAGAAGGATGGCGAACAGATGATGTATTACCGCAACCTGAAGGAGCTGAGCTTTGTGCCGGTGGACACGAAGGATGTCCTCACCCGCAACCCAGGGGCCTACACCATCAGCACAATGGATTTAATGAATAAATCGCCAACATCATGTGGTTTGAGCACCCCAGAACTTCCTGAGATATTATATCAAAATTTAGTGGAAAGGACCCATAAAGAGCTTCCCACGGCTGCAGGTGCCCCTCTCTTTCATTACAATTTTTGCACTTTACCGAAGAGACCTTGCATTGTGCCCCCCTATGAGGACGCTGCAGCCCGACTGCATATCACCAACCAGGAAAGGTTGAACAAAACTATGCTGTACGGGACCTCCAGGAAATACTACGGGGGTGAACACCCTTCGAAAAACAATGAGCACCCGCTTCTGCTCCCTGGGAAGCTAAAAACAGAACCAGACTACCTTGAGGTTCTGGAGAAACAGACAGCTATGAGCCAACTGTAAGAGGCTCCCTCTCCCATACCTCTTCCCCTTGATTCTGTGCACCATTCATAATAATCAGTTACTGTAATAATTGCCCTATATCTATCTGTGTTCAATCCTACATAATTAACCAGAGGCGGAGTCCTTTGGTAATCACTTTTCTCTCTTTTCTTTATTTTCAAGATGTACAAAAGGAATATAAGTATATTAATATATATTATGCAGTTAAATGATTTCTTCTTTGAAAAATTAAATTCCAAGACTTTGGCAGGTATACAATGGACAGGACTGGGTTCAATTACAGCTTTTCATGAAACTGTGTTCCATCTTCCCTGTGAAAATATATGAAATCACCATTCTTTGTTTGAGTACATGCTACTTAGCATACAGAGATACATGGTGAGAGTATTAAACCATGCAAAATTCTCCCGTACCTGCTCCAGAAAGTGCCTTTGCACTCAACTATTTTATCAATAATGCTCTCTGCAAAATGGAAATGATCATTTTTTTAAAGTGCTGTATTTTAAAGAATCAAATCTTTATGTAAAATTGGCCTAATTTGTCTGTTTAAAAGAAAAAAACGCACCTGAGACTCAGTGTAAAATGATTTGTAAGTTCTTAATGGGGAGAATTATGTTATTTTTCTTTGAATATGTACTATCAAGAATACTATATGCTATAAGGGAGCATTACAGTGCAGCAAAATTGCGACATTAAACTTTCACTGAAGCACTTTGTCAACATCCTGACCTTGAAGTAAATTTAGTTTAGCTTGTGATGTTGTGTTGGATGCTCTTCTGTTTATCTGCTTCTGTGTGGGGGGAGCAAGAGAAAATGAAGATAGTTTGCCTGCAAATCCTCCTTTGATGATTGACAAGGTGGTTTTTTTGGGCTCCTTCTAAGTTGAATGAAAGTCATTGTTTCCCTCTTTCTTCCCTTACTCGTTATTTCAAGGTCTTCTCCAAATTCCCTCTCCTCCCCCCTGTAATATCCAATGCATCCATTTTTCGAGAGATGATGCAGATTTGTCAAAATATCACCCGGTACTCTAAAAAGATCATCTGGACCTTGAAAAACGTGGGATGTTTTACCAACTGCAGCTTCTCATTAGAGTCATTGTAGAGAGAAGCTAGTCATTAGTAGCACAATTATTAGTTGAATGGCCCCTTACTGATAAACGGTGGTAGAAGGAAACGTGCTGGAGGCGAAAATATAAGGTACTTTGCATTCAAGAGTAGAACTCCTGTTCTTACCAAAAGGAGCATTGCTCTGCATCATGCGATTTGAAAATAACACTAGTTCTTTCGATTGACAACGAGGCAGTAATTTTTGAATTGCTGCCGTTTCTCTGGCATTGTGGTCTCACAGGTAAAACTGTAAAAGGCAACAAAAAGAGCAGTGACAACTTGACACTATTTTTTCAAGTCTGCGCACTTGTGCATATTCTAATCCTCTGTACATTTAGAGGCCTGTCTTCCTCTGTGATATAAAACGAATTGTGCAACCAACTCTAATGCTAATTTTGTTTTCTGTCCTTTAACATGGGCTCTATGTATCCTCTGTGAATGGCCTCCCAGTGGCCAGGTTTACTCATTTCCATTTTGAATCCCCAGCACCCTCTTCATCGTCCCCCCCCCAACACACATACATACCGCTGGATCTCTGCTGGCTATTGTGTAGCTATCCAGGGTGCTGAAGCGGTGCCGGCAATAGGGCCGAAATCCAGTCTGAAAGGCTGGGACCAGAAGCCCTACATGAACCACTCGAGTTTACATTGAGAGTCTTCGCTACGACTAGTTGTAGAGGAACCTATTGTATTTCAAGGAATTATTATTATTCTCGCGGGCCTTTTTGGGGCCTTTATCATATTCGAAAAGTTGTAAAGTTGGCATGGATATCTGGACTGTGGGTCTCACATTTGGGTATGAAGAAATGTCTCTATAGCGCCCTCTAGAAATTTAAAAAAGACCACACTAGGCCAGTTTCAGCCCCGGTGTCCGATCAACTTGAAAGTTGGCTCACAGGTGCTCTTTGACATGCTCTACAAAAAAGTCAATCGTGGTATGCAAATTCGCCTTTTCCGCCATTTTGAATTTTGTGAAAAACATATTTCTGTCAATTTCTCCTCAACGCTGCGTTTGATTGTCACGAAACCTTCGGTGGATCATTATTGGGTCAATGTGCCCTTGATATATCAGAATGGTGCTGATAACTCATTGTTTTGATGAGATATGGGCTAATTAACTTCGCAAGGGTGTGGCTTAAACTGGCAGATTTTTAACTTCCAAATGACTTGGCCCGCCCTCATCAAAATTATAGCACGTGTAAACATTGAAGGCCTGAACACACCCTAATTTCTTCATAATTTTTGAAGAATAGGGGGCGCTGTAATTAATGGTTGAAAATCTGCCCTATTGGCCTGTTTTTGGCCTATTTTCATGATTTCTTACAGTTGTAAAAGACGGAACTCCTCCCAGGGATTAAACCCGATTCTTTTCAAATCCATGCAGTGTGCTCTTGAGACCTTGGCCTAAAAGTTGCATTTTTCCGGAAGAAATATTAAACTGTGCGTAGCACAATTAAACCTTTTAAAAGATTTCGAAGGAAGTTGGGTCATGTATGGTATTTTGGGATGGAACATCAGAATGTCCTGGTTATCCATAAGGGTCACCTTGGGGATGTGTACTATCAACCTGAAGTGGAATGGTCATAACAGTATTGATTGTTTCCTTTTAAACCTAATCTGAAAATGACCAAATGTAGTCTGGTGATTGAGATATTGAAGGAAATTGGCTCATGTATGGTATTCTGAGAAGCTTTAATTTTTAATGGTACATCAGAAGCTCCTGGTTATATGTTGACATAAAAGGCCTAAGACCATGATAATGTCAAAGATAAAGTTTGCAATGCGGCATTCTCCACACGGTTAACGACCACTGACTTGCGAACGCTTCGTCCGACCGCCGCAGGGTTCCTCGGCTGCATTTGTAACTGTCCGGCCAATGCCCCGACGTGCAAGGAGTATCGAGGACTCGTCCAATGCTGCTCGCAGCTTTAATTATGTTTATGACTTCAGTGTACTCAGTTGCAGTTATTGATATGATCAAAGTGACAATTGTACGGGAATAGTGATGTCTTTATGAAACGTGAGCAATCAAATAAACTGGTTTTCCAACTTTCGCAGTTGAGTTTAAATTTAAGGCATTATCTTGACAATGATGTGCTAATCTGTATATATATATATTCATAAAATGATTTGATTTTTTATTAGAATATTGGGATCAAAAGTTTACAGAAGAAATAACAATTTCACATTATCACTCCAGAAATGAGAAGAAGAACATACATTCACTAAGAACATACATTTAGCACAAATACCACAACTACTGAATAGAGACTATTTATGCTGCTTTCAAAATAAAAGTTTTTGCTGGTGCCTGTTCAGAAAAGAACTTTCTGTTATCGGGAAGTGGCTTTTATGGTGGCTTTAATGGTTATGCCATGACAATTTAGCTAAAATGTCAGTGGCAATTAGCTTTGGTTTTTAGATTTGACTGGATTTCATTTTTTGCATTTTGTGTAATGGCAATACTGTTATTAAAGAGCACTTTATTGAAAGTCTTTGCATAAATAAAAGTGTGCAATACACTATTTTTGAATTAATTATATAAATATTGCGATTTATCCATGTCATTAACAGCAGTGCCCAGCACTAGTTTTGAATATAAGAATGAGGCATCAACTGACAACTTTTGTAAAAGTTTTAAAATACGTATAAATAAAAAGTAATTTTTGATCTTTTATTTCCACTATTCTGAAAACGTTATGGAAATCCCCAAAATGCATGCAACGACAACTGACGTTGCACGGTGTACTGGTACTAGAGAGGTACCGCAGTACTCTTCCATTGAAAAGGAAACAATTTTGAATATTTTTAGTACCGGTACTTCATTAAAAAAGCACGCAATCAGAGCGCACTCAGTGTTCCGCTCCCTGCCCGGCTGCCTGCACGCATTGACTGCATGGGCGGGGCTGCCCAGCTCTCACACATGCAACAGGCAGTCGTCACTCACAGCGAATCATCTCAGAGAGACATGCCCTCATCTGCGGAAGCTGTTGCCCACCGTCCTCGACTTGTTGAAAGAAAAGATGCCAGAAGAGAGATCTGGAAATACTTTGGATATGAAGTATTTATTATTTTACGCATGTTCTAGGTCTCAAAGAGGAAAAATGTCTGGGTAAAAGGACATCCGCTTAGTCGTGTACTTTCACACGAAAAAAAAATCCAGCTGGTTCATCTACAACCGCCTCTAATGGCGCATTTCTGACGCTATTAGCTGCATATAGCGTTCACCCCCGTCAAAATCTCACTCAGTTGGCCACTCTGTAGCTATCACAATAACATTTAAAAAAAGCTGACGCTAGAGCTCTTAATATACACAATATACATCAATGTCCAAGCGTGTTATAACAAGCTTGCTAAAATCGCTAACAAGATGTCTTGCTAGCAGCTAAACGTAGTGAAATTTGCTTACTTTGTTTATGACAAACTAGCAAGTCAACGTGCAGAGATAGATGCAGCATTTACCGTCGACGAGCTTGGAGATGAACCAGCGCAGATTTTTTTTAGCATAAGAAATTGGATGTGTGCCGTGAGTGCATGTGAAAACATGCAAAAGAGTGTGTCACACGGGGAAACTGTGAGACTTGGCAGTCCTGTAGCTGTGTTGTAGCTTGACAGCAAATTAGTTACTGAAGAGTCCAGCAGAAATATATGCAAAATAACCTACAATTTCACGAACCTATAGGGAATAATGGGTAAATTAGGTGTTTTTATATATATATATATGTTTATATATATATACATATGTATATACATATGTATATATATATATGTGTGTATATACATACATATATATACACACATATATATATATATGTGTGTTTATATATAAACAATTCTTCTTCTTTTTTCCACTCTCCTTTTACGCATTATGTTGTGGGCCGGAACTTTTTTTTAAAGCTGTATTGAGCTGCTTTCATCCATGGCTTCTGGTGCAAAGGCACACGGCGAGCAGGGGAGATGATTCAGTAAGCAAAGCTGTAAATGCTGTTATGTAGGCTTTTTAACAAGCTTTGCCATTTCAGCTGCTGCCATGTGAATGGAAGGGAGAAGAAAAAGTCTGAGAGAGGGTAAAAAAGAGAGAGGTCGAGATGAACGGAAGACTCCTTTTCTCAAAATGGAGTGATTTTCCTTCCTTAGGCACAATAGGTCCTCTGTGTCTTTTTAGTGGTGGTGAAAAAAACAGAGTGAGAGTTTGCAGGCGCATGCATGCACACATTGACTCACACACACACACACACACACACACATAGGAATGGGAGGTTTGGAACATGTGCAGTCTTGCACACCAATGAGGAGGCTTTTTTCCCCAGAACACTCTACTCCTATCTTGTAGCCCTGGGACTGTGTGTGTGTCTTTCATCTTTATATATATATATATATATATATATATATATATATATATATATACACACACATTAATAAACTGAATAGTAAAATGTCCTTATTATGTTAAACTGTTAACTTAAATTAAAATTAAATATTTAACTGCAAAAAGTAAAGTAATAATGCGTGTTTGATACCTTTTTTTGCATTAAATCATGGGATAATTACTGAAACTGATTGTCTGGCCCGATCAAGAAAAAAAAAATCCACCAGCCGCCACTGGTTGAATAAGCAGCTGTTTGGTGAGCGCACACCTCTTGTCCTCCTTATTGAGGGCTCTCTTCTTACTGAGTCTATCCAAATGGCTAGCTCCTTGTTAGTATTCATATGCTGTCTGGATCTCTGCAGAGGTGTTTAAAAGACTAAAATGTATGAATGGGTATTTTGCGGAAAAAGCTCTCCCTCTCTTCCACGATATCTCTTCTAGCGATATGATGGATGGAGAACTAAATATTGGTATTCCTGTAGTGCAGCTCAATACGTGGATAAGAGATTCAGAGATGACTTTGAAGCATAAAGGTTTGAGTTGATTTATGGTAGCAGTTTCCTGTTTTTGAGTGTGTGAGTGCATTGGCGTTTTTCTGACTTGTGCATAGTGTTGGGTGTGATCGTGGCTTTCACACATACAATTGTAATAATTTTGCCGTAGATCGCTGCAATTACATTTTTTATTTCTCACAGCTGTGTTTGTGTAAGAGTTTGCTCCCCTATTCCATCAGTCAATTTAGCTTACTCCCTTAACTCATTTTCAATTCGGTTCATGTTTAAGACCTATAATGTCTTCTAAGCTGACAGATCCGTCCTTTGCCTCCTGTGTCTCCGAACCACTGCCTGTCCCCAGATTACTCTTATTGTGTTGTCCCTTGTTTCTACAAATAAACATTGAGAGCTCTGCACTTGGGTCTTGAGTCTGTCTCCAGTGTCCATTTGTTACAACAGTATGTGAACTTTTTGAGCAGTTCAGTGTTTTCTGTTCCTTTACTGTTCTTTTTCCAGGTTTATGTTTATCAATTGCATGTGCTTGTTTAAAGGGATTTGTGGGGGTAGCCAAAAACCTATATCTAACATGCAATGAGTTTATGTGGAAAAGTAAATCAACCCCCAGCTGCTGCATTTGTAAAGTAAATTCGAGCGGAGAGGAAAACAAATATCCGAGGACTTCAGTCTTGGGAAAGCTACGGTGCCTTAGATAGGTATTCACCCCCTTACACTTACAGAAAAGTTTTGTTATGAGGAGTTAGCTAGTGACTGACTCTCCCATAACCCTGTAGCTCAAGCTAGCACTCTTCCAGTAAGTAAGGGACCCCATTACAAAAGCAATCTTGACCCTCTCTGTAGTATATCTAGAGGGCTGCTGATCAAATACTAGCACTGCATTAAAATTAAATTAAAAAGGATTTGCAAGTTCCCAGATCGCCAGCGTAGCGCTCCGGCGCAGGGATGAGTGGCTGATGCTGGGTTCGGTAGGGTGTTGCAGGGCTATGACGCTGCAGCAGCCTCCGGAGAAGGAGGAGAGGAAAGCTCTGTGGACACCCGATGGAGCTGCTCCCCCATTCGGCTCACGTCGGTAGCAAGGGATCTGAGTGACTCCATGAGATCCCTGAGGAGTTGGTCATGTTGACCAACGAGAGCACCTTGTGAGGCGAGGGCCTGCCGGACAGAATCTGCTGGGTCCATTCTGGCCAGATTGTTCTGTTACGGTATGTTGTTTCATGATATAACCGCAGATTCAAATGTATTTCATTGAGATGTTATGTAACGTGCAGAGACTAGGAGGTACAGGAGAAACTTGTTTAATGCCAGGGACACAGCTATGGAGACAGTGGGGAATGGCGGGGGAATCCTGGGAGGGAATGGCAGACAGACTGGGAAACCAGGAGGATGGATACTGGAAGGACACAAATACAGGGTGAGCGGGAAAAGCGGGCAGCTACACCATAAACTTCACTGAAACCACTCAGAAGAGCAGCCAAGCGCAGTCATTACCAGGTAGGTTTGACAACGACCTAGCGACAAGTGGATGAAGAACCGGGGTATATATAATGCAGGGTGATTTCTTGATGGAAGGCAGCTTGGTTGTCTGAATAAGCTTCAGACTAGAGCCACGCCCTACCACACCATGGAGGCAGGAGGCATGGCCGTGACAGGACTAACACAAATAGTCCCTCATTTGGCTGTGGGGGTGAATGTTTTTAAAAAAAGTTTTGTGAATATGTATTCACCCTCTTTACTGTAAAACACCCAATAAACATCTGGTGAAACCATTTGCCCACACAAGTCACATAATTAGTAAATAGTGTTCGCCTTTCTGCAATTGTATTTCATTATAAACAGACCTGTTCTTTGACAGCCTCAGAGTTTATTAGAGAGCATTAATAAACAAAGAGCATCATGAAGACCAAGGAGCTCACCAAACAGCTCAGAAATGAAGTAGCTAAGTATGAAGCAGAATTAGGTTATAAAAAAGATTCCAAAGAATTAACATTTTACGGGCCATCACAAAATCATCAAAAAATGGCTTCTCTTCAGCATGTATTAAGAAACTATTCAGGATTGAGAGAAAGATGGATGGAGCCAAATCCAGGGCAATCCTTGAAGAAAATATGAACTGAAAAAAACTACAGACTGTGGCGGAGGCTTATTTTCCAGCAAGGGAATGACTCCAAACATACAGCCAGAGCTACAATGGATTAGATGGTTTAGATCAGGGTTGCCCAATAGGTCGATTGCGAAGGCAGTGCCGGTAGTTTGCCTGGAATGGGAAAAAAATTACTTGGGGGTCACCATTTATGCGCGGCTACTCGGTAGTGCTAACTAGCGATACTTGCTTTCTAACAAATACATATTTAATTCAAAAGCAACATTGGCCTCCAATTAGTCAAGTCATCCGAGTAAGGTAATGACACATTTTGATACCGATTTATTTTGCGCTCACAGTATGGAGTCTTGTTGCTCAAATAATGTTATTTTATTTATTATTATTCTATGTGTTTTAAAACGGTCCAGTCAAAGCCTAGACCTGGGGTGACTATGGGTGAGAGGCGAGCACGGCCGTCCTCTAATCAGAGGAATGGCACTTCAATCCCAGGCCAAGCTAACCCACATGTCGATGTGTCCTTGGGCAAGACACTCAGCCCAACATTGCTCCTGTAGCTTTGACTACAGAGTGTGTATGTTAGTTACTGATGGGCAGATGGCACTGTGTATGGTAGCTCCTGTCATCAGTGTATGAATGGGTGAATGATGACATGAAGATATGGAAATTGCTATTCACAGACAGTCTCAATTCCAATCAGACTGAGTTTAAGCTTTTTTGCCAAGATCAATGGACAAACATTTCCATCTGTAGATGTGCTGAGCTGGTGGAGACATACCCGAAAAGTATTCACTCAGGGGCAGTGTTAATTTTGGCAGCTATTTTTGATTTAGTCTTAGTCTTTTAGACAAAAATGCATGTTAGTTTTAGTCACATTTAGTAATTTTGATCCTTATTATTTTTAGTCGACGAAAACTAATTACATTTCAGTCTAGTTCACATTTAATAGCCATATTAAACTCCTTTTCCTCCCTTCTTAGGCCCAGGGACCCCCTGTGTTGTGTCTACAACAGCATAATAGTCTAGCTTGCAGTACTTAGGTTGTCCATTCGATATCACTCCTAGGGTAGGTCTATAGCAAGGGTGGGCAAACTTTTTGACTCGTGGGCCTGACTGGGTTCTAAAATTTGACAGAGGGACCGGGCCATGAACAAATGGATGAAGTGTTTGCGTAGCTAATATGTAACCAAAAGGTGGGTTTCACAGTGAGGTAGTGTGTGTGTGCCACAGTAGGTAACAACTCAAATGAATTAACAACACATTTTATTGCAAGCTGAATCACAAACTACAAATTAAAGCTCAAGATACAATGTCTAAAATGACTGAATCTAAAAGTAGTCTGAGAGGCTCTGCCCCACCATAAAAACCCAGTAAAAGAGATGCATCTCCATTTAAAAAGACAAATAAAAAAAGCTCCGAGCAGCGTTGGACGGGTCCTCGCTACTCCTTGCATGTCGGGGCCCTGGCTGGACTGTTACAAATACGTCCGAGGAACCCTGCGGCCGTCGGACGAAGCATTCGCAAGTCAGTGGTTGTTAACCGTGTGGAGCAACGCCAGGAATGCCGCTTTGCAAACTTTATCTTTGACATTATCATGGTCTGAGGCCTTTTATGTCAAAATATAACCAGGAGCTTCTGATGTACCATTAACAATTAAAGCCTCTCAGAATACCATACATGAGCCAATTTTCTTCAATATCTCAATCATTTTGTCATTTTCAGATTAGATTTAAAAGGAAACAATACTTTCATGACCATTCCACTTCAGGCAGAGAGTACACATTATCATGGTGTGACTTGGTGATAACCAGGACATTCTGCTGTACCATCCCAAATGAAAAGCCTCTCAAAATACCATACATGACCCAACTTCCTTCGAAATCATTCAAAAGGTGTTTTTTGTAAATTGCTCCCTACTCACAGTGTTGTGCCTGAATGCGTTCATTGAACGATAGTTCATGAACTCGTTCATATTTTTGGCGAACGTGAACTGAACATACTGTATTAATGCCTGATGAACGTTACTGTGAACTCGTTGATTCTGGTGTCTATGAACGGCACGTTCTTTCAGGTTAACATCGTTCAAATAGGGTAGATTTCTATAGAAAACACACCGTAAACGCGCCTTAATAAGTAGCGGAAAAAACACCCAATCTGGCAACACCAGGCACCAGTGTCGCACTGCCGCTTGCGTCATCAAAAAAAAAGAAATGCATGGAGGCGACAGCTGCGTCTAGCAAAGAGGCGGCGTATAATAATTTCAATGAGTTTAATGAAGGTACTGACAAAATCGGTGAGGATGGGAGGAATCTTTGCAAACATTTGCACCTTAATGATTACTGTCCTGTTTTTCTTTTAATAATTCCTTATTTAAAAAGACCATTCAAGCAGCATGTGTTTGAGAATGTACTGTAGGAGTGAACGCTGCAGCTGCTGCTAGTGTGGAGTGAATGGACAGCAACATTAAAGCAACAATAGGGAAATGCTGTCCCCTCAATGCTAATGTAAACCCTGGTTCGATAAGGATTCAAATTTGGATATGAAGATTAAATCTGATGCATAGCTTCAGTGTTAAAACTGATAAAATAATTGCTGTCTGCGGTTATATATGGACTATGGCAATAATCTTGAAAAATAATAGCTTGCAGCAACATATGGAAAAAAAGAACTGAACTAGTTGGAACTGTGAACTTATATTTTGAAGTTTGAACTATGAACTGAACTAGTTCATTTTAAAATTTGTGAACTGAACTTTGAACTAGTTCATGTAGAAAGTGAACTTTCCCTACAATGCCTACTCACATAGTTTAATATCGGCCGAACTCCTCCCAGGGATTAAACCTGATTGTTTTCAAAATCGAGCAGTGTGATCCTGAGATCCAAAAAATTGCATTTTGCCAGAAGTATTTCCAAACTATGTGTGTAGGGAGCATTTTCAAAAAAACATCATTTGCCACGAACGTTGAAGATTCGATGATACTTTATCGTATCTGCTCAATATTTCTCATATAGCATGAGTGCATGGGATGGAAAGACTGCAATGGATGTCATGTGTACAGAATAAACAATGTAAAAGATGTACAATACATTCAATTCCTTTAACAGAAATGATACAAGTAATTGCAAGTAGCAGAACAAGTGTACGACAGGACCACCACAGGGACAACCACCATCCACAAAGGCTTCTGTGGGGAGGGAGGGAAGAAAGATGTTGGTTTATGATGGCAGCAGCAGGTGTCAGCAGAGCCATGCCAGGAGTCAGAACCAGGGTCCACACTGAACTACAATCCACGGAGACCTGCTAGGCGAGAAAGCACAAAGAACTCCCGGAAAGAAGCTAAATTAGTAATGTACATTAATAAAACATGGATTATTGTGGAAGGAGAGAGTGAGAGTGAGTGTGAGAGAGGGGCTCGGTGTGTCCTAAAAAGTCCCCATCAGCTAGCAGTTAGTAGTCAGTTAGTTACCAGTTAGCATCAGGAAGTTGCAGGTCATCCAAGTTTTGATGTCTCCAAGACAATCCTGAAGTCTAACAAGCTGGTTGGTGTCTTCTGGCTTGATCGGTAGATACAGTTGAGTATCGTCTGCATAACAATGGAAGTTTATGCAGTGTTTTCTGATAATGTTGCCCAAAGGAAGCAGATGCAGGGTAAATAAAATCGGTCCAAGCACAGAACCTTGTGGGAGTCCGTGACCAACATTTGTGGTCCCTGAGGATTCACTGTTCACAAACACAAACTGGGATCGATCCGATAAATACGATCAGTTCCTTTGATGCCAATCAAGTGTTCTAGTCTCTGCAGCAGGATACAGTGGTCGATGGTGTCAAATGCGGCAGGTGAAGCAAGACAAGAAAAGAGACGAGTCCTTGGTCCGATGGAAGTAGAAGTAGTCATTTATAATTTAGGGTTACCCTAGGGCAGGGGTCGGCAACCTTTACCACTCAAAGAGCCATTTGGACCCGTTTCCCACAGTAAAGAAAACACTGGGAGCCACAAAACCCTTTTGACATTTAAAATGAAATAACACTGCATATAACGTTTTTTTTGCCTTTATGCTATGTATAAACAAACTATAATGTGTTGCATTTATGAAATCAATGAACGACTGCAGAGAAAACAAAATTACATTTCTGCATGCAACAAAACATTTTGAGCTCCGAAAAAAAGACGTTGACGTTGACTCACACCTGCCAATGCAGTCGTATTCAGCAGGGATGGATCGAGGCTTAGGGGAGTGATAGGGAAGGATAATATGGTTTTTTCCTCTCTGAACTCACAGAATCGTTTCCCAAATGATGTTTGCATTGCGATGATTGCAGAATGTAAATACTCCGAATTTATCATGTGAGCTTCTTTGAACTCTCTCAAATTGGGGAAGTGTGACAGTGTACCTTTCTGTAAATCTCTGGCAAGCACTGTCAACTTGCGCTCGAATGCCAAAACCTCCTCCAGCATGTGCAGGGCTGTGCGTCCTTTCCCCTGAAGAGCTGTGTTCAGCGTGTTCAGGTGCGCTGTCATGTCTACCATGAAGTGTAGCTTTTCCAGCCACTCTGGCTGTTCCAGCTCAGGAAATGTGAGCCCTTTGCTGCCCAGGAAAGTTTTCACTTCTTCCAGACACGCGGCAAAGCGTTTCAGCACCTCCCCTCTGGACAGCCACCGGACTTTGTTGTGCAGCTGGAGATCAGAATATGTGCTTTCCAGTTCGTCCAGTAACGAACGGAACTGACGGTGATTTAAACCTTTTGCCATTATTTTATTGACAATCTGAATGACAACATTCATTACTTCTGTGCATTCCGGAGGAAATGTTTGAGCACACAGTGCCTCTTGGTGCAGGATGCAGTGAAAAGTCAGCAGCTTTCTGTCCAGCGACTTCTGCAGTAAAGCCACAAAGCCCTTCTGCGCTCCTGTCATACTTGGTGCTCCATCAGTAGCCACTGACACCAGGTGGGTGGTGTTTATTCCTTTGGCTCTTAAACAATTCAAGACAGCCTCACAGATGTCCTCCCCCCGTGTTTGGCCTTTTAGTGGTATCAACTCAATAATTTCTTCCTGTGGCCCAGCAGAGTTTACATACCGGCAGAACAGCGCTATTTGTTCAATATCACCTTTGTCTTTAGATTCATCACAGGCAATTGAGTAGGCCACAGCTGAATTGATGTCTTTAATTTGCTGTCTGGTGATGTCTTCTGCCATTTTTATGGTTCTGTCTTTGACAGTCTTTGCAGAGAGGGGCATATCCTTGATTTTTTGCACAATTTCACTCTTGTTTTTAAAGTCCGTGAATAGATGTTCTGAAATCTTAATGAAAGATTCTTTTATATATTATATATATATATTCCAGAGGGAATGGCTTCTTTAAATGAGGCTACAGCGGTATCCGATAAGCATCAACTGTAGAAACCCTTGGCAGGAGGAGGAGATTCCGGTAGTAGAAGTTCAAAGGTTATCAGACAATGGTCCGACAGGAGAGGGTTCTGTGAAAAGATTGTTAAATGTTCTATCACAATACCATACACAAGAACCAAGTCGAGGGTGTGGGGTTAAAACAATGAGTTGGTTTATTTACACTTTGACAGAAACCAATTGATTCCAGCAAAGAGAGAAATGAAGTACCTAGGCTGTCGTTATCGACATCCAAATGAATGTTAAAATCATCACCCACTATAATTACCTTGTCCGTTTTAAGGACCAAACTCATTAAGAACTGTGAAAATTCACATAAAAATTCAGAATAAGGACCTGGGGCCCTGTACACTATTACAAAGAGAACCGGCTGGATTATTTTTCAGGTTGGTTGTGAAAGACTGAAAGTGAGGCTTTCTAATGAGTTGTAATCCAGTTTAGGTTTAAGGTTCATTAAAAGGCAGGAGTCATAAATAGCTGCCACTCCACCCCCTCGGCCTGTGTCATGGGGGAAGCAACTATTCGTTTAAAAGAAAAAGTGCTAGACAATGAGGCATTTAACAACGCCTCACGTGGATAATTCGCCGCTTGTACTAAAAATAAGAGTTGAGCGGTACGGATAAAGCACTTCTGCCGAGTACGAGTATTATACGAGTAATACGAGTCCATATCTGTGCTCGGATTGATTAAAAGTCCTCATTGGGTAGCTGTCTGTGTCTGCTTTCTGTGATTGGCTGGTAGTCACAGCGCCCCTCCCCTACACACATACTGTTTATTGTGTTGCTCGGCCCACTCATACACAGAACTCCTCTCTCCCTCCCTCAGTCAGCAGGTTCGCGGGTCTTTCCCGATAAATTTAAAAGATTTCTTCAGCTTCAGGTTTATTTTTTTTACTTCGGTTTGTTGTTCCCTCTCAGGGAACTCGAGCTGCGTAAAGACGCTGCGTGACCGCGCCTGCGTGACCGCGCCTGCGTGACCGCGTCATGAAGCACGTGTGAAATCTAACCAATGGCGAGCTGGTACGTCATAGGCGGGGACGCCGGACCAGGGCGCTATAAAGGGACCTGAAGGGCAGGACCATTCATCTCTGTGCCTTCATCTATTGCGGTAGTGAAGTTTTTCGCCTTAAGGGGTCAGGGCCGGAGAGTATCCCCACCGGAGGGGCTAGGGTGTCACCGCATTTTTCAGTGTTCCCTTCTCCCCGGTACTCTCCGGGAGTCGGTCCGTTGTCCCCGCTTCGGGGCACAACCGGGTCCAGCGAGCGTGAGCCCGAGGGCCGTTCGCCCCCTCCGAGGAGGGTTCCGGCGCTACTACACTAGCGCTTCCCTGCCAGCACGCTGTTACAGGGCGCTGTGTCTGTAGACACAAGACGTCCAGAGACCGGTGCCCCTGAGAGAGTGGCGAGCCCGCCCCAATGTATCTCAATGGGTCCTGCGCACAATCGACGGAGGCTACGCCACCTAGTTCAGGTGGCGGCCCCCTCAATTTTGCGGGGTACTACCCACTTTGGTACACCCCAGCAGGCGCGGATATCGGAGCGAGAAGTACAGACCCTGCTGCGGATGGGAGCCTTGGAACAAGTTCTCCCTCCAGACAGAGAGTCGGGCTACTACAGCCGCTACTTCACCGTTCCAAAGGAGGATGGGGGTTAGCGTCCGAAAGGGAGAAGAGATACTAGATCTCCACCGTTTGAACCGCGCTGTTGCGGAGTTGAGCTTCAAGATGCTCACTCTCAAACACATTGCGGCACAGATCAGGTCCGAGGACTGGTTTGTCATGGTAGATCTCCAGGACGCTTATTTTCCATCCTCCCACGACAGGAAGTTCCTGAGGTTCGCATTTGGGGACAAAGCTTACCAATATTGGGCTCTTCCGTTCGGCCTAGCCCTCTCACCCCGTACGTTACCAAATGCGTGGACGTTGCTCTGGCACCATTGCGTCTCCAGGGCATCCGCATTTTGAACTACATAGACAACTGGTTGATTCTAGCGCCATCCGTGCGGCTGGCGGCCCAACATCGAGGTGTTGTGCTTGCCCACATCAACCGTCTGGGGCTGACACTCAATGCCAGGAAAAGCGTGTTGTCCCCAGTGCATAGAACCACCTTCCTGGGCGTTGTTTGGGATTCGACCACGATGAGGGCACATCCGTCTCCCGCTCGAGAAGTTTCGATCCTCTCTGCAGTCAAGCAGGACAAGCTAGGCCAACCACTCACTGTGAAACAGTTTTAGGGACTGTTAGGTCTCCTGGCAGCAGCATCCTACGTGATCCTTTGCGGCCCGTTACACTTGAGACCGTTGCAGTGGTGGCTCAGGGCCAAGGGGTTCTCCCCGAGGGGAAACCAGCGCCGTCTGATCAAGGTCACTCAGCGTTGCCTGCGGGCTCTGGCCATATGGGGGGCAGACTTACTGAGGTAGACCTGTTTGCCTTCAGAGCGACTACTCACTGTCCACTGTGTTTCTCCCTCGCGCATCCTGCCCCGGGGCAGGATGCGTGAGGGAGATGCAGGGCATGTGCAGGCATGGCCGAGGTGCCTGTACGCATTTTCCCCGGTTGCTCTGCTCCTGGGGATTCTGGAGAAGGTCCGTCAGGACGGTGGCCTACTGCTTGTAGCCCCGCTCTGGCCGGCCCAAGATGGTTCGCGCACTTTTGTCGCTCCTCGCAGGCCCTCCGTTGGAGACCCCCATCGGGGTGGACCTGCTGTCTCAGGCGTCGGGGTCCATTGTTTACCCTCGCCTCGAGCTATGGAAACCGTCGGCGTGGCCCGCCTCCTAGGAGCCGGTCTCTCGACCGAAGTCGTGGAGACCATCCGCCACTCCAGAGCCCCCGCCACGAGGAAGGCGTACGCCGGTAGATGGAAGCTGCTCTGCCACTTGGTGTGGGCAACGACAGCTGGACCCAGTTAACTGCCCAGTCGGTTCAGTACTGGAGTTCCTGCAGGAGCGTTTGCCACAGGTTTGTTCCCGTCCACCATCAAAGTATATGTGACGGCCCTGTCGGCAGCCCATGCCCCACTAGATGGGCTTTCTCTGGGGAGACACCAGCTGGCATCCCGCTGGCTCTCCCCACACGTTCGTGAGGTTTTACCACCTTGGCCTTGACGCTACACCTGGACCACAGATGCTCGTCTGAGTGTGCGTCTTAAAAACTTCACACCACGGTCACTTGCTCGTATGGTGAGTGGGTATAGGGTTCCCACAGCAAGTTTACGCAGCTCGAGTTCCCTGAGAGGGAACGTCTCTCGGTTACGTATGTAACCTTCGTTCCCTGAAGGTAACGAGACGCTGCGTAAACGTTCTGCCATACTCCCGGCCTGCCCGTGGCACTCGATTCGGCCTTTCAGAGATGAATGGTCCTGCCCTTCGGGTCCCTTTATAGCGCCCTAGTCCGGCGTCCCCGCCTATGACGTACCAGCTCGCCATTGGTTAGATTTCACACATGCTTCATGACGCGGTCACGCAGGGGCGGTCACGCAGGGGCGTTCCCACAGGGTCTTTACGCAGCGTCTCGTTCCCTTCAGAGAACGAAGGTTACATACGTAACCGAGAGAAACGGGGGGTTTCTGTTGTTAAGACGTGGTGCTTAAGAATGCGACTCGCGTTGAGATTTTTTTTTTCAGTTGGCTCTAACCATTTTTTTTTTTACTTCACGCACAGACCCTCTCTCTCTCTCTCTGCCGGTCATCAGTTTTTTTTACCGTCTGCTGGCTCTCTTCACGCACTCAGTGTCTGACAATGACTAGTTTCTAATAACTAAATATTAATATTACAAATTAAGCCACACACACACTAGTGGCTAAAGTTCCCTTCTTACGTTCGGCAGTTGCTTCTTTTCATTTACCACTCCAAAACGGAAAGAACGAGTCTACGCGTGTTTATGTGTTGAACAACGGAAGAAAACAGTATGTTTGCTCCGTTCGCTTTACTGAAAGATCTGCCCGCATAACATTATACAGGGTTTCTTACTTCCTAAATAGGCGCGCGCACTCGCGTAGCTCCAATGTATCAAAACAAAGCATGTACACTAAACATGTATTAACTAACATGCATATTATAGATACCTTTTTTGTAATCATACTTATAATGTAATAAATCATCATAGAACATGAATCAAAATGATCATAATTTAAACCTAAAATATAACATGGAAAATATCACTAACATTTCCGGCCCCTAATTGCTCATTATGGGAATGACAATTACATACTAACTAAATAGACATTTTCTGCATCCAAATCCCCATATGTACTTCTTTACTAGGTGTAATACAACATGAACAGCCTAGGTACATTCAGGTGAAACAAGATAGACAATTATAGAAAATAACAAAGTAAGTAATAATGTCCTTCATTGCCCGCGAGATTCTTCCATCTCAAGCAGGAGACACAACTTGTTATGGGTCTCTCCAAGGTGTTGGTCTTCGTTTTGACGAGGACCCGACGGACAAAACCTAAAGAGTCGGGAATTGTCTTCTCCACTCTTCCCATCAACCAGGACACTCTTGGAGCCCTGTCATCCACAATGAGTACGACGTCTCCCTCTTTCACATTTCCTTGCCCTCTTCTGGCTATGAAACGTCTCATTGCGTTTATGCATGAATCGGTGTCGAGAGAATGTGCAATTTCTAAGTGGACTGCTCTGACTGTAAGACAAGTGAACAAAACTCCATAACGCTTGACTTGCATGCGTCCACGCTTTGCCTCAAAGGGGCCAAAATAGTCTACACCGACGTTGGTAAATGGTGGATGGTCGGGCAGTAGACGATCGGGTGGTAGATTCGCCATCTTCTGTCCACTCACGGCGGCTTGACTCTTCCGACATTCCACACACTTTGAGAGCACGCTTCTCACAGCTGTGTTGCCTTTGCAGATCCAGACCCTTTGTCTCAGCCGAGCAAGGGTGTGGTTTCTCCCTCCATGTCCAATTTCTTTGTGAGCATCCCTGATGATCAGGGTCGTGACGTGGTGATCCTTGGCCAGGATGGCTGGATGCTTAGTGTGTTCTGGCAAAGCTGCCTGGTGCAACCTTCCACCAACCCAGAGAACCCCATCTTGGAGGAAAGGATCCAGCTTCACAATAGAGCAGCTTCTCTTGACCTTTTCACCTCTCAGCAGTGCGCCAAGCTCTTCAAGTGAATGATGGCGGTTTCTGCTCTTCTGACGTCCTTGACAGTCAAATGAGTTCCTTTCAGGGTAGATCTCAGTTGCATGTGATTGCATGTGAGTCTCAACTGTTATGATTTTCACATCTTGACTTTCTAAACACTGGGCTTGATACTCAAACGTCTTCCTTGTTCTGCACAGACTTCGAAGCAACTCCTTCAACCTCAACATCCAGGCGACCACCTTCTTTAGACTGTGCCAGTCGGAGTAGTGGTGAGTCAGCTTGAAGAGAGGGTCTGTGCTTGAGTCGATGGTCTCGATGATGTTCACGCTGGCCGTGCGCTTCACCTCAGCGTCGTCTTCACTTATCTCTCTTGAGAACTCTGATAAGACCGGCAAGTGAGACTCACTCTTGGCTAGGAAGTCAGGACCTTCAATCCAGCTCCGACACTTCATGAAGTGCTCTGCCTTCATTCCTCTTGAAGCGTGGTCAGCTGAATTAGAAGCCGTGTTGACATACTTCCACTGTGCTGGCCTTGTGTTCTCTCTGATTATCGACACTCCGTTTGCCACAAAGGTTTTAAACCGAGCGGCGTCGTTGTCGATGTATCGAAGAACGGTGGTGCTATCTGTCCATAGCACGGACTCTTTGAGGTCCATCCGAAGCTCTCGCTTCATGAGTTTATCCATTTTCACCGCAACGGTAGCCGCGGTGAGCTCAAGGCGTTGGACTTTAACTGGTTTAAGCGGCGTCACTCTGGATTTTCCGAGAATAAATGAGCAATGAACTCGACCATGGCTGTTCTGGATGCGGAGGTAAGTGACGACGCCGTAGCCCTTCTCGCTAGCGTCGGAAAAATGGTGCAGTTGTGCTGACGTTACTGGCCCGAATCCCTCGGGCTTGACCCACCTCCTGACAGAAAAGCTGGCGAACTGGCTCAAGTCAGACAGCCAAGCGAACCACCTGTTCGCCACATCTTCTGGAATCTCTTCGTCCCAGGTAAGCTTCATTTGACAGAGACTCTGGACGAGGGTCTTCGCGAGAAGAATGAACGGCGACAGGAATCCAAGGGGGTCGTATATTGAGCTTACGACCGAAAGGATACCCCGTCTTGTTATGGGCATGTTCTTCACGTGGATCCAGAAGCACCAGTCCACTCCAAGGGCCCTTTCCATGGGTAGTTCATCTCTGTCCAGGTCTAGATTCTTGATCTCCTTCGCTCGCTCTTGTTCGGGAAGTGATGACAGCACTTCGCGACTGTTACTTGACCACTTAGTTAAGCAAAATCCTCAACTTTCACAAAGTCAAGGTTGTAACCTCCTTCTCGTCGGACGTTGAAACCAGACAGTCATCGACGTAGAAGTGCTCCAGGACTGTAGTCACTGCTTCAGGTGATGAGCTGCCTTTCCCATCCTCTGCCGTCCATCTTAAAGCGTAGTTGGCACAGCTTGGGCTTGACTTGGCCCCGAACAGGTGAACCACCATCTTGTACTCGTGCAGAGGCTGGCTCAGATCCCCCTGTGGCCACCAAAGGAATCGTAGAAGATCGGAGTCCTCGTCGGGGACTCTTACTTGATGGTACATCGCTTCAATGTCGGAGATGAGTGTGATGTGTTTGTGTCGAAACCTCGTCAGGACCCCAACCAGATTATTAGTCAGGTCCGGACCCTGCAACAGTTCTTCGTTCAGTGACTTCCCTTGAAACGAAGCGGCACAATCGAAAACAAACCGCAACTTTCCCTTTTGTGGATGGACCACACCGTGATGGGGAATGTACCATACTCTGCCGTCGTTGCGGTTGCGCTCGTCTTCAGGAACTTCCACTGCGTAGCCTTTGCTCAGCAGGTCCGACATGAAGGTCTTGTAGTCGTCATGGAAGCTGGAGTTTTTGGCGAGTTCCCTTTATAGGTTTGATGCTCGTTGCTCAGCAACACACTTGTTGCTTGGCATCACCGCATTTTTGTTTCTGAGAAGCATTCTAATGCTGTAGTGCCCATTGACTGAAGGGCAATTTTGAGACGACAATCCGAAGATTACTCGAGCTGTTCATCTCCTCAAGGTATTCCATGCTCTTCATGACATTGTTGCAACCAGTGAGAAAGATGGAGAAGCTGTCAAGTGATTTTGCGTCTCTGCTTTGATCTGAGGCCAGGTGATAGCCTTGTCCACGTAGGCCGCAGCTATTTTGTGTTTGTTGCCAAAGTGATGGCTCAAGAGCTTTCTTGCTTCCATGTAGCCTTGTTGTGCGCTCATATGTTGGCAGCTTCTCACGAGTTCTCTTGGTTCGCCGCTGGTGAATTGCTCAAGATAGTATAAGCGGTCTCCATCATTGTCTGTGCGACTGTGAATGATGTGCTCAAATGCCCTCATGAACGGCAGGAATTCGAAAGGATCGCCACTGAATACAGGGACTTCTCGTTGAGGTAGGTTGGCTAGTATCTGTTGTGTGACTAACATCTCGGTGATATCCTTCTGGTTCAGTATCACTTTGTCTGGTTCAACTTGCCTTCCATCGCAACTTGCACTTGTGTTATTATCTCTTGCACATAGGACGTGTGTCTAGTTGGACTGTGAGATGCATCGTTGTCCTGGATAACTCGAAAACTGCTGGTCGACTTTGGTTTGACATCTGGAGCATGATGTTTGACGATTGCTGCTGTAGGCACGTTCTTGCTAAGGTAAGAATTCATACCGTCGTCGTCCGAGTTTTTGTTATCGAAAGCTTCCAGAGCTTGTAGCTTTGCTGTGGACTCTGCGATAGCAGTTTCGATGTTCGTTTTGTCTCTGCCTTGTAGTCCCAAATTGAGATCATTCAGGTATTTGAATATGTCGCTCAGAAAGCAGGCATCAGCCATGAAGTTGTCGTTCAGTATGCGACTCAAGTGCGTTTCTGCCTTTTTCTGCTTGCTGCTGCGGAGGAAAGTTATGATCTCCTCTCTGAGACCACAGAGAGGAGGTGAGGTGCTACAGCGGACCAAAGTGCTGCCAAACCATTCACTTTCCCTGTCATGGATGGAGCCCCGTCTGTCACAAGCATGCACACACGCTTCATATCCAGACCATTGTCTTTAAACAAGGGATGCTGCGGTAGCTCTCTTGGGCTGTAAATGACCGTACCACGGTAATACTGCTCCGGTTGTAAGATGCAATCAAACTCTGCACTTCTTGAGATCCCTCGGGAAAATTGGTGCGGAAAGTCTGGTGTTTCTCAACGTGGTGCCGCCTCAGATTGTAATCTTTAAGTACTGCAACTCACTCATTACAAATTAAACACATCGGTTTGGCATTTGGATGTGGCGGTAAAATAAACAAGTATTTGTCAGTCCAGGCAGGGTTAAACTGACGGTTTTCATTGTCAATTTTAGGGTTCAGTGTTGAGAAAGACATATTGATAGTAATGTAGGCTACTGCCGGGACAGGACGCTCTGCATTGTTTACATGTTGGTAGTTTTGGCGGGACGCAGAATTACCAATCCCACTAGGGCCACGCCAAGACCCGCCCTACGAAGCAGTCAGGGGATAGGACCTGTACACGGACACCTGGCCAATAGTAGTGTGTGAATGCTATTGAATGGCGGGTCTTGGTGTGGCCATAGTGGGGGAAAAATATCGCTAGCGGGACCCTATTTTCCCTTTCATACTGTCTATTGCGGAACTACGGGCTGGGCCACTCTGACGTTGCTTTCGGGCCGCATGTGGCCCGCGGGCCGCCAATTGAATAGCCCTGCTCTAACTGAATCTTCTTAGCTTTCATCTGTGCTTCTTCCAACTGCAGTGCCCGTTTCTTCGTAAACGCGGCTGCGCGTGCGAGTAGGGCTGCACAATTAGCTTCCTCTATTCTGCGCAGAGACGAAGCATGAGAGAACGCTTTGGATGACCTTGAGTACTGCATACACTACGTGCTGTGACTGAAATATATTTTTCTTGTACAGCAGAAGCACTGTCACCTGGATCCACATCTTCGACGACAGACTCACCTTGCTGTGTTGTCGCGTCATTTTTTACAGCTTGTTCGTTAGTGGCGTTGGCGTGCCGTTTTGCGTTAATTATCCACTGCTCCAACTTAATCAGAAAGTTCTCATGCTTTGAGCGGTTTTACTCACTCCAATACTGCTGGTCGGCCTTTCTTTCATCATCTGATAATTGACATTGTTTACTTCAATAAACTCATTCAGGAATTTTGAGTAATCACTAAGATGATCTTTTTCATGAGATTTTCTATTTCTTCTGCTTTGGAGACAAGGCGTGCTAACACACCTTTTTACTAAGTTTCATCTGGTTATCAAGTTTCTCTTCTAAGGCCTTTGTGATCAACTTTATCCTTCTTTTCGTGTTTAGCTCGACGTTCGACCCTCCATCTTAGTTTCTTCATCAGACATTTCAGCTGGCTACTAACGCTACAACAGTCTCATAGCAAGCTCTTGCAAACTTCTGAAATCCAGATTAACAGTCCTTTAACATCAAAGCAGGTCGATGCCTTTCAAAGATGAGATTTCAGAGCCGTATTTATTTCCAGAATTTACGGAGAGCTTCTTATGGGCTAATATGACTGGCTAGCAATAGCACTTTAAGCAAAATGTCCTGTGTGGCTAGCAATAGCTCGGCCACGTTAACTACGTTGGCAAAACTATCCGTATTTCGCCGTAACTAGCAAGGTCTGCTGGCTATAGCTTATCCATTCATTCAGTTTCGTTCCTTGTTTACTCAACCATCATTGTTGAAGTTGTCTGGAAATCCGGTCGGGTGCACGGCGTTGTCGCTGCAGCTGGCTCTCTCGTCACTCGTGTCCCGCGCCGCGCGTATTTCCTCGGCTTCAGATGATCTTGTCTCGCTCTCGGCGACTATTTTCTACTTAATGTAGTGGCTAAAGTTCCCTTCTTATGTTCGGCAGTTGCTTCTTTTCATTTAACCACTCCAAAACGGAAAGAAAGAGTCTACGCGTTTTTATGTGTTAAACAATGGTAGAAAACAGTGTGTTTGCTCCGTTCGCTTTACTGAAAGATCTGCCAGCATAACATTATACAAGGTTTCTTACTTCCTAAATAGGCGCGCGCACTCGCGTAGCTCCAATGTATCCAAACAAAGCATGTACACTAAACATGTATTAACTAACATGCATATTATAGATACCTTTTTTGTAATCATACTTATAATGTAATAAATCATCATAGAACATGAATCAAAATGATCATAATTTAAACCTAAATTATAACATGGAAAATGGCACTAACACACACACATTTCCCCTCTCTCTCTCATGATCATCAGTGATACAGAATAATGAGTGATAAACATAAATGAACATAAGAATTAAGAAGGAATGCTGTTTTAACCGCAGAAATGCATCAGTACAGTACACTGTTTTTCAAGTTCATGTATGATTGGTCATATCACCTGTTAATCAAGCTTCCTGCGAAGGGTCAATTGCACGCTTACAAAAGAGCATAACGGTTAAAGCCCAGCCCATTTCAAGACAACCCGTCAATTTACGGGGGAAATCCTTCCTACTTCCGGGTTAAGCTCCGCCCACTTTCGGGTTAGGCCCCGCCTAATCCGAGTACAGATACGGATACAGATAATTCATATGGTTCAACAGATACAGATACAGATAATGCTGTACTCGCTCATCTCTACTAAAAATATCATGACAGAATCAACTTGGTATCACTAGAGCTCTGACAAAGTATAATGACATCAAACACGCTGGTGACAGGAAGTGATGCAACAGACTTACCGCACCGGATGATTTATAACTTCCAAATGGCTTGGCCTTCCCTCACCAAAATTGTAGCATGTGTAAACATTAAACCCCTGAACACACCCTAATTTCTTTATAATTTTTGAAGATTAGGGTGCGCAACATTTAATAATTCAAGATGTGCCTTTTTGGCATATCTTCATAATTTCTGAGTTATAAAAGGCCGACCTCCTCCCAGGGATTGAACCTGATTCTTTTCAAATCCACGCAGCGTGCTCTTGAGACCTTAGGCTCCAAAAGTTGCATTTTGCTGGAAGAAATATTAACCTATGTGCGTAGGGAGCAATTTAAAAAAACACCATTTGAAAGATTTCAAGGGAAGTTGGCTCATGTATGATATTTTGAGAGCCTTTAATTTTTTAATGGTACATCCGAAGGTCCTGGTTTTTTCCAAGTCATGAAAATAAAAGTATTGATTGTTTCCTTTTAAATCTAATCTGAAATTGACATATTGTAGTCTGGTGATATTGAAAGAAATTGGTATTTTGAGAGGCTTCATTTTTCAACTGATACATCAGAAGGTCCTAGTTATATGTTGACATAAAAGGCCTAAGACCATGATAATTTCAAAGATAAAGTTTGCAAACTGGCATTACTGGCGTTGCTCCTCGCGGTTAACGACCAGTGACTTGCCAACGCTTCGTCCGACGGCCGCAGGGTTCCTTGGCCGCATTTGTAACCGTCCGGCTAGTGCCCCGACGTGCAAGAAGTTGCGACGACCCGTCCAACGCTGCTCGCAGCTTTAATTTACTTTTATTCTGAGGAGCCCGAGAGTGAGACAAAGTCTGTCTCAAGCCCCATAACAACTACTACTAGTAGTACAACTACAACTGATAATGATACTAATATTACTAACACCACTACCAGTAGTAGTTACAATGCAACTGGTATTACTACACTTACTTCTTTTGAAAAACTAAAAAGTATTTATACTGCTATTAATACTACAGCTAATACTAATTTTACTACAAATGCTACTATGACTAATAGTATTGAGTACTGATAATACTAGTACTACTAATAACACTACTTCTAGTGGTTCTACTGATATTGATAATAAAACTAATACATATTTTACTGCTAGTACTATCAGTACCACAATTACAACTAATACTACAGCTAATATTACTCAAAAAAATTAATTTAAAAAAAATCAGCTTTGTCATTTCTGTATTCATAACAATGTTTTGGAATTAATTTCTGTATTTCTTATTTCTGTATTTAAAAAATGTACTTCAGCTCTTGCCGTTTCTGTTTTTTCAGCAATTCTTTCAAATGTATTTCAAGTTGTCTGTATTTTCAACAATGTTTTGATATTCATTTTTGTACTTTCAGCAATTTTTCAAAATGCTTCTAGTTTATTAATTTCTGTATTTTCAGAAAATCTTGTTTTATTTCCGTAGATCTTCTCCCATTTCTGCATTTTCTGCAAGAAATGCATTTTATAGTTGCCATTTGAAATGCTTTTATGATTCCGTTTCATCAAACCAGCCCATTCCATCAGATTTTATCAATGACCACGGCTTAACTTGACCATGCTTACATGTTATTTGAAAAATCTGTGCTTATATTAGCTTTTTGATACCGGCTGTCTTAACAATCAATGGCTTATGAACAACTCGAAACATCCGATCGTGTTAATATTCTTGGTTAGATATAAAGAGCATCCATCTTAATCCAAAACTTACCACTGTTACCCACTGCAGGGGTGCCCAATAGGCCGATCGCAATCTCGAAGCCAGTACCAGTCTATTGAGTGGCATCGATAAAAAAAATGCCGTCGCGCATGCGCTGTCTGCCACGGGAGATGAGCTAATGCTAATTATTGATACTTGTTTACTAACGGACGCATTTAATTTAATTCCAAAGCAACCCAGGCTGACTCCAGTAAGGTAATGACCAAGAGTGTGGGATGCTTGTGCCGGTTTCCTCCTTCTGACAGTTGAGAGGCTCGCCTACTACTTACCAGCCACTCCCCCCCCCCCCCCCCGGCGTCAGCCAGCCAGTCCCCCCATACTGTATGTGCTATGTTTTTTTGGGGGATTATGTTGATTTAACTGAATTTAATGGGCCGGCCGGTGACTATTCAGGGAAGACAACTCTCTTTTGCAGCAACCAGGAATATTTGGGTGATTTAATTTAATTAATAAACCAATCATATCATACAAGCTACACCAAATGCAAAGAAATACTTTTCTGCATGAAAAGAATGTTAAATATCAGTAGAAATAACCTTTAGTTAAAAACGTCACTCCAGGTGTGAGTGTCTGAGTCACCCTGAACAAGTGTTCCTCCATCCTGAAGTCAGTCGGTGCTGTTTCCTTTCAGATTCCTCTCAGATCCAACTAATATCCCAGCTCACCTCCGTTCCCCTCCATTTCTCCCGCATCTTCATTCAGTCTTTCATCTCTCTAACCTCTCCTGCTCTTACTGTTGTTCCCTGTATTAAGATCAATGCGTTTCGGCTGACAGGTAACGTCCGTTGGGTCGCGAGCTGCTCCACTTAACCCTCTGCATTGGCTTGGTGTACCCTGCTGCATACACATACACACACATACATACAAGCATACACACAGAGGTATACACACTCAGACAAACCTGGAGGCACGCACAGATGGAGACATGCACACCAGGGCACAATTACGTGTGCACATTATGACACACTGACAGAGATTGAATCACACTCATACTTCATACACACAGACACACAAACGGAATCACAGAGGCAGGCAGAAAGGTTACATTGATCTTAGTCATGCCTGCAATTGCAAAAGCCTTCATCCTTTATCTCAATCTCTCGCCTGTATGAGTCTACCTTGCTCTCCAATGCTTTCGATTCTTTATTTTGGCCCCTTTCTGTCCCTCCCATCTCCCTACCTCCCTACCCCTTCCCGCTGCAACCTCATCACCTGCTTCTCTGGAGTGCTGGAAATTTTCTCAAAAAATCCGGACCACCCTGACAAACACACAATCTTCAAAAATGCACATTCAAACACACACAGATGCACACACACAAACACACAGAACTGTACATTGAGGTGTATTGCTTCAATTCAATTCATTTTATTTTGTATAGCCCAAAATCGCAAATTACAAATTTGCCTCAGAGAGCTTTACAGTCTGTACACATGCAACATCCTCTGTCCCCAAACTCTCACATCGGCACAGGAAAAACTCCCCAAAATATGAAAAAACCCTTCAATGGGGAAAAAAGGGAAGAAACCTTAGGGAGAACGGCAGAGGAGGTATCCCTCTCCCGGGATGGACAGACTGCAATGGATGTCATGTGTAGAGAATCAACAATGTAAAAGATGTACAATACATTCAATTCCTCTGACAGAAATGATACAAGTAATTGCAAGTAGCAGAACAAGTGTATGGCAGGACCACCACCATCAGATAGAACCACCATCCACAGAGGCTTCTGTGGGGAGGGAGAGCAGAAAGATGTTACATTACATGTTATTTAGCTTGGATGATTGTGGAAGGAGAGAGTGAGAGAGGGGCTCGGTGTGTCCTAAAAAGTCCCCCGGCAGTCTAAGCCTAGAGCAGCTTAACTAATGGCTGGTCCAGGCTAACCTGAGCCAGCCCTAACTATAAGCGATATCAAAGAGGAACGTTTTAAGCTTTATCTTAAATGAACTGACCGAGTCTGCCCCCCGGACTGAAAGTGGAAGCTGGTTCCACAAAAGAGGAGCTTGATAACTGAAGGCTCTAGCCCCCATCCTACTTTTTAACACTCTAGGAACCACAAGTAGCCCAGCATCTACGGAGCGCAGATGCCTTGTAGGGCAGTACGGTGTAACAAGCTCTTTAAGATAAGACGGTGCCTCACCAGCAAGTGCCTTGTAGGTGAGGAGAAGTACCTTAAATTCTATTATTGATTTAACAGGAAGCCAGTGCAGAGAAGTTAATACAGGAGTTATATGATCCCATTTCTTAGTTCTTGTTAATACACGTGCTGCAGCATTCTGAATCAACTGGAGAGGTTTAAGCAATTTACAAGAGCAGCCTGACAACAAAGTATTACAGTAATCCAGTCTAGAAGTAACAAATGCATGAACTAGTTTTTCTGCATCACTTTGAGACAGGAAGTTGCTGATTTTCGATATATTTCGTAGATGAAAAATGGCAGTCCTTGAAGTCTTGAAGACATATCCTGGTCGAAGAGAACTTCAAGATTTCTGACGGTGCTGTTGGATACCAGAGCAATTCCATCCATAGAGACTGTATCACGTGACAGCTGACTTCGAAGGCGCTCTGGGCCTATCATGATAACTTCTGTTTTTTCAGAGTTTAGCATCAGGAAGTTGCAGGTCATCCAAGTTTTGATGTCTCCAAGACAATCATGAAGTCTAACAAGCTGGTTGGTTTCTTCTGGCTTGATCGATAGTTAGTTAGATACAGTTGAGTATCGTCTGCATAACAATGGAAGTTTATGCGGTGTTTTCTGATAACATCGCCCAAAGGAAGCATATGCAGGGTAAATAGAATCTGTCAAAGCACAGAACCTTGTGGGACTCCGTGACCAACATTGGTTGTCCTCGATTATTCACCGTTCACAAACACAAACTGGGATCGATCGAATAAATAAGATTTAAACCAGCTGAGTGCAGTTCCTTTGATGCCAATCAAGTGTTCTAGTCTCTGCAGCAGGATACAGTGATCGATGGTGTCAAATGCAGCACTGAGGTCCAGCAAGACAAGAAAAGAGACAAGTCCTTGGTCCGATGCAAGTAGAAGATCATTTGTAATTTTCACCAGTGCAGTTTCTGTGCTATGATGCACTCGAAATCCTGACTGGAAATGTCAGGAAGTCACATAATTGATTTGTGACAGATTCCTCAAGGATCTTAGTGAGGAAGGGAAGATTAGAGATAGGTCTGTAGTTAGCCAACACCTCTGGAGCTCGAGTATATTTCTTAATAAGAGGTTTAATTACAGCTACCTTGATGGACTGTGGTACATGTCCTGTCAACAAAGACAGATTCATAATATCCAGTAGGGATGTGCTAATTAACGGAAAAACTTCCTTAAGCAGCTTAGTTGCAATTGGATCCAAGAGACAAGTGGACGAGTTGGATTTCAAAATTGTAGAAGTCAGTTGATCAAGGTTGATGGAAGAGAAACCATTCAAGTAGGTATCAGGGCCCACGGCTGCATCCAAGGTTCCTACATCCGAGGACAGGTCGGCTCCGGTTGGGGGCAGGAGACCATCAATTTTCTCTTTGATAGTCAGAATCTTATTATTGAAGAAGTTCATAAAGTCGTTACTACTGATGTCCACAGGAATACACGGCTCGACAGTGCTGTGACTCCCTGTCAGTCTGGCTACAGTGCTGAAGAGAAAGCTGGAGTTGTTTTTATTTTTCTCAATTGCTTGTGTTGTTAACCATGAATTGACTATGCATTGGCTTGTTTCGTGTATTCTGATTTGTGTATATGTGTGTGTGCATGAGTCATCAACATACTAGCATACACGCACACATGGACACACACCCAGAATCACAGCAAACACACAATGAGATAATCTTCAAGTTTCTCCCAATCTAACTTGTCATTAATCAACCAGCTCATTGAATTAGAAGCCCATAGGTATTTGTGATGAGATTCTCAGGCACAGAACGTGATCAGAGATTTGATTACTTCCCCACTTTTTTTTCAAAAAGGGAACTTCACACAAGAAGTGCAATTCAAAGTGGTTATGGTGAATAGCAATGAGGTTAAACGATGATGATTTAAAAGGCCATATGTTCAGATTTATAGGGCTGCTCACAAACAGCCCTATAAATCCTATAAACATGGAGATATCAGGCTAAACCCACATCTACATTATTCCCCAGTGTGTGAACAGTACACATGTAAAGTTCAAGTTGATAGAGTGGATATAAACTACTCTAGAGGAGGCTTTGCGAAGGCCTCTTTGCAGACAAACAGGAGAGCAAAATGTGGATTTATTTTTTTCTGCTTCCGATTGGCCGATTTACGTGATTTACAATTTTCTGAATTGTTTAATCTCACTGGATATGACAAAACCTACGCGGAATGATGGACAGCTTCTTCAGCCAGTCGGAAGCCAAAATTTGTGGAGCATAAAATGGTGCTCGAGAGGATTGACTGTAAAATTTGACGCCCTGCTAATACCATTGCAAACCAACAAGAAGCTGTGTGAGTTATGCAAAATGGCCGGTGGCCGTATTGCACAGCAGACATAGCGGAATCTGTCACGGGGGATTGCCGGTGCAGGCGGAAGCAGGACTCAAACGCAGGTTCTTCCAGAAAACTGTGCTCTTTATTCCAAAACCAGGAGAACGTGCACCAACGGAGAGTAACACGGACAATGACGCGACAAGGGACAACAGGCACACGGGGCTTAAATACACAAAGGAGGTGCAGGTGATTGGACACAGGTGGAATCAATCAGGCAATCACAGGACAAGGCAGGAAGTGAAGTTAACCCAGGACCACAAGGAACATGAAACTTCAAACTAAAACAGGAAGAGAGACCAAACCGTGACAGAATCAATTTTTAGAATTTCCTTCAAAATGGCAAAAGAAGGAGTTGATGTTTATAATTCCTACGCTTTGATGGCTTGTTGCTTTTTGTACTCTCAATTTGGCATGGTTCGTCTTAGATAACTGTTAATATATCATTAGACTCAGCGCAAGCCTCTCTTGCTATTTGCCGTGTCGTTTTCCGTCTTGAAGTCAAGAATTGTTCAATTTTTGCTCCCACGAGTGCAGAATTTCTGTTTTGCCTTTTTTGCCAGCGGACGTGGATGATATGAATTTATATGATTTATCATAATAATAATAATACAGTGTCGTCGGTAACTTAAATTTGAAGTGATAGGATGAACATTCAGAGGGGAAATTAACATCTTAACCCTGAATGGCCAAGACTTGACACGTCAAATCAAACATGTTTGACCTTTTTTCCTTGTCTCTTCAGATCTACACTACATATTTAGATTTTAAAACTGTGAATTTCTCAGAAATAGTGACAACTTTGCAGTTATGAAAGATGTAAAATCACTGCATGGTAGTTCCTTCCTGCAGAAGAAAAGCAGGTCTAACCTGATTCCGATCTTTTTGTAGATAATGTTGTGATCCCATAAGCAATTATTCAAAAGAAAATGAGTTGTATAATTAAATGAATGTCAGCGGCAGTTGCTCCAGCAGCAAGGGACGTGACAGTGATTAACCGACAGAGTCAGAGGTGGTGAGTCCTGCCATACATTGGAGAGAAATACGAGGCCACAATGAAGCCAATTCGAATCTGCTGATATGTCCATCGTAATGACCTTCACTGATTTATGGTGGGTTTTTACATACATTTGCTTCTCCTAACAGCATGACCTCATTGTCTTTTTAACTCACATCACATTACGAGAGTACAGTACAGTTACGTCTCTAGTACGCAGCCAGCTGTGCATCAATATAATATAAATGATATCAGCAGTCAGGGGAAGAAATCTCTCCAGGGCCACTTTCACACCGATGGCGTTTTCTTGTTGAAATCACAAGGGCCTTGTGTTAACTGCTTTCCCTTGGCTAACCTTAATTCTCACTTTTACTGTTGCATTCCAGATTAAGTCAGTAGTCAGAAGTCCCAGTAATGCGGTTGCATCTAGTCCTTCTTTGTTTCTTTGAATTGTTTTATAGCAGTGAGGTCGGATTTAGTTTCTGAATAAAAAGGCGTTTTTTTAGCAATGTCAAATTTGGAACTTTTAAATTTAAAAAAGTGACAAACTGTCTGATGGAAAAACTTTAATAACATAGCATACATCTAAAGAATCAAATACTCCCCCTTTATGCTCTTTAACATGTCTTTACTTGTTCTAGGATATCCATTTGTTCACTATTGGCTCTTGCAATTTTCCTCTTTGTTGAACTTCCTCATTGCTCCAAATAAAAGGGTAATAGAAATAAATGGACAACAAAGTGATAATAAATACTACACTGCTTGTAGCTTGGAGTTGTGGGGGATGAAGTCAGGACATTGTCTTTCAAATCTCCAATAGAACTCATTCAGTTTATCTGCCAGGCGGCGGTCATTCATGGAATGGGGGGTTTTCAGCTTATAGTTTGTGAGGTGTTTAAAGCCTCTCGAACCGAAGCAGAGTCACTTGCTGATAACTGTTGTTGGAGTTTCTCAGAGTACAGTCGTTTAGCTTGTCTCACCGCCTTGCTAAACCTGTATTTTTACTCTGTGTACAAGTCTTTGTCCCCACTCCTAAATGCCCGATCCTTTTGCAGACATAGTTATCTGAGTTCCACTGTGAACCAGGGTTTGTCGTTGTTATAACTCACCCTGGTGCATGATGGTGCACAGCTGTCCTCACAGAAGCCGATGTAAGAAGTCACAGCCTCTGTGAACTCATCCAGATTGTCAGAAGCAGTCCTGAAAACATCCCAGTCTGTGCAGTCCAAACATGCCCAAAGATCCTCTAGCGCCTTGCTGGTCCACTTCTTGGATTCCCTCACCACAGGTTTGCAGAGCTTTAGTTTCTGCCTGTATGCAGGAATCAGGTGGCCCATGACATGGTCCTAAATATATAAATATAAATATACCTATATAAATAAAAACAGGAATAAATAAACAAATGCGTAAATAAATAAATGTGAAGATAAATACATTTTAGTTACTGTGATTTTCTACAGTACCTTTTTGATTACTGTGACTGTACTGTAACAACCTTTCTAGTTTTAATTTTCTACAGTTTTTATATACTGTGAATTTGTTTCTGTGATTTTCACAGTAAATTGTTAAGTACTGTAATGTTAGAGTAAAAACACAACAAATTACTATAAAATAATTTTACAGTGGCTTACTGCTCAGAAACACAGTAAATAACTGGATTTCACAGTGACTTTGACAGTGTACAGAGAGTAAGACTGTGGGCACCTTTTATGATTAAAAAGGGTCCCAAGACTTTAAAACACTGATAAAACAAAGCAGTACCCAGCGACAGGTTGTTTGCACATCTGAAAATACAGCTGGCTACGTCCCTCCCTAAACCCTCCGGACCTGTGAGATATTTCTATATAAACTAGAGTCTAAAAGTGTCCGTCCAGCTGGCTAGGTGGAGGACTTGTAGCCCCTCCTCCCTGGTTTAAAACAGCACCCCGCACGGCACAGAGTGTAATGTTTGACCACCACCGACTGTCGATACTGGGTCCGTACGGGGTCCAGTGTGGACCAGTATATTTTGCTACGTCTCCCCACGATGTACACCTCTCACCGTATTGGTACCGCCCCTCCATGCACAGACGATGGAACCTCAGATTTGCGCAGAGGTATAAATTATATGTTTTGTGTGTTTCGGCCATAACATGGTATCACGCCGCATAAGTCAAACTCGAAGGTAGTCATGCTTCCTTTTACCGTAAGGTCATCCCGTTCCGCATGGACTCCCTGTTCTGGGCACGCCGCGCTTTGGACGTGAGAGGACGGTGGGCGCTGTGTGAGTCCTCAAAAAAACAGATGATACCCCCGACTATGATAATCGAGCTTAGTAACATGAAACCCAGACATTTCCAGCCCCCCAAAGCATGGAGTCCTTCTCCTCTAACTAATGCGGGAATTGAGAAAGATAGAACAGAGGAGAGGATAGCTTTACTTTGTATTCTTGGTCTTCTTTTACTTTTGTTATAGACAGTCGACACAGATCACAATGCACTGGGTGTCTGTCGGTCAACTGCCCGCTGCGAGTACGTCCGGGGACCCTCCGGTGCCCGGTTCCGTCTCTTTCTTCTGTGTTGTCTGGATGTCCTGGAGAGTGCGCACTGGTTCTTCGGCGGGGGCGCACCAGTGGTACCAGGTATCACCTTTTCCTCTCAGCCTCACTGCATGGGAGGCTCTCTCCTCTACCTGGTATGGTCCTGTCCACCGTGGCTCTGACCACTTTCTCTTAATGACCCTCAGGAGGACCCAGGCAGCTGTATGGGGGTCGGCGTGTTCTGATCTCTTATTTTGTCTCGCACCTGGTCCGCAAAATCTGAAACGAGAGCTTGTAGTTTGTTATAATGTCTTGCATACTCACCTGGCGGTGCTTCCGGATTGGGCCTGAGCTTCAGGCATGGGCTGGGTCCAGGGAACTGTCTCCCGGTGCCATGTTGCACCTTCCTTTTACTATCCCCCCTTTTCTGAAACAAAACCCCATTTACTACCCCTGTTTCAGATACATCCAGGTAAAACGGCACGCTGTAATCCAGAACTGCAAGGTCCACGGCTTGTGCCAGTGTGATAAACGCCTCTTCCGTCTCTTGATCCCATTCGAGTTTAGCAGGGAGGTTTCGCATCCCTTTCTCTTTCACCTTTACACACAGAACTTGAGTGAGATTCGAATAGCGCGGAATGAATTGTCTACTGAACCCTGTGAGACCTAAAAATGAAAGCATTCTTTTACATTTTGTGGACGTGGATGGTGGAGAATACTGGACCTGTGAGCGGCTAGAGCATTGAGACGCTTCCCGACAGCACTCTGCGTAAAAACGAAACCTGCCGCCTGTTGACCTGCAACTTAGACTTACTGACCTTGGCCAACCAGCGTAGGATGGTGTCTGTTGCTTCCAAACAGGATTCGGCTGAAGTGGATGCGATGATGATGTTGTCCACGTCTTATTGACTGTCTCGTTTTTCCCTTCTTCTTAACCCTGCATACACCTGCCTAGGTGAACGAGCGCTGCCAGGTCTCCGACACTTTCCACTCATTGCTCTACTCCCACGCCCTTCTACTGGCTTCTCTCCCGGGGGTTAAAGCATTCCACACCATTACTGTCCCATGGGGCTTATAACCCTGCCGTTGCTGGCGCGCTTCAAACGTTCTGTTTACCCCCCTTTCCCGACTTCCCTTTATCGGCCCGTTTTCTTCCACTTCTAATTCACCACTCGTTATATTCAATACCGGTTATAACTTAGCGGGTGCAGCGGGAACCGCGTCTTTTTGCAGCCCCATAGGGAGGTGGTTTTTCCGAAATCACTCCGCTCTTGGTTATTTTTGTCCAAGGCTTTACTTTTCATCCAACATGAAAACCACGCGGACCGACGTTCCTCCAGGTTCTTTCGATTTGTTCACAGATTTTACGCTTCGCCAAAAAACCCGCTTTTTCACATTTAGCTTCTAGTTCTTTCTTCTCCTACATTCTTTCTCCTTCTTTTTCAACATCTGCGTCAGTGACACTGTCTGTTAAACGCTTTTCTTCTCCAACATCTTCCTCACTGCGCGCTCCGCACGTTCCACCATATCATGTTTTTTCTTCTCGTTGCAATCCCCACTCACTGCTACCAAGAGGTAATTTATCAATTTCCAACGATATCCTGGCGCTGGCCCCCAGCCACCATCATCTGTTTCCCGGTCAAATTCACCTTCCATTTTAATACAGTCACCCAGTGTATGTATATTCCTCCCCAAGCAGACAACCATGTTCTGAAAGTTTATACTAACCTTTCAGAGGCAATGTTATGATCCACAAGCTTATGTTAGCCTCGCAGAATTTAGTTTATTCTAAACTTCCGGAGTCAATGCTTTTGTGAGTTTATTTTAACCTCTCAGACTTAATTATTATAGCCACAAGTTTATAATTAATCTTGAGGTTTGTCTATGTTCTCGGTTCTTTAAAATGTATCTCTTAAAGTGCATTTCTTATCACGTTTTTTATTTTTTTTATCACTTCTCACTCTCTCCCTGTCTTTTTCTCATCCCCTGCTCGCTCCCCCGCACACACACTTCTCTCTCCAACTCCTTTCCATCGCTACTGTTCACACACCGTAATTATACACTCACCGGCCACTTTATTAGGTACCCCATGCTAGTAACGGGTTGGACCCCCTTTTGCCTTCAGAACTGCCTCAATTCTTCGTGGCATAGATTCAACAAGGTGCTGGAAGCATTCCTCAGGGAGTTTGGTCCATATTGACATGATGGCATCACACAGTTGCCGCAGATTTGTCGGCTGCACATCCATGATGCGAATCTCCCGTTCCACCACATCCCAAAGATGCTCTATTGGATTGAGATCTGGTGATTGTGGAGGCCATTTGAGTACAGCGAACTCATTGTCATGTTCAAGAAACCAGTCTGAGATGATTCCAGCTTTATGACATGGCGCTTTATCCTGCTGAAAGTAGCCATCAGAAGTTGGGTACATTGTGGTCATAAAGGGATGGACATGGTCAGCAACAATACTCAGGTAGTCTGTGGCGTTGCAACGATGCTCAATTGGTACCAAGGGGCCCAAAGAGTGCCAAGAAAATATTCCCCACACCATGACACCACCACCACCAGCCTGAACCGTTGATACAAGGCAGGATGGATCCATGCTTTCATGTTGTAGACGCCAAATTCTGACCCTACCATCCGAATGTCGCAGCAGAAATCGAGACTCATCAGACCAGGCAACGTTTTTCCAATCTTCTATTGTCCAATTTCGATGAGCTTGTGCAAATTGTAGCCTCAGTTTCCTGTTCTTAGCTGAAAGGAGTGGCACCCGGTGTGGTCTTCTGCTGCTGTAGCCCATCTGCCTCAAAGTTGGACGTACTGTGCGTTCAGAGATGCTCTTATGCCCACCTTGGTTGTAACGGGTGGTTATTTGAGTCACTGTTGCCCTTCTATCAGCTCGAACCAGTCTGGCCATTCTCCTCTGACCTCTGGCATCAACAAGGCATTTCCGCCCACAGAACTGCCGCTCACTGGATGTTTTTTCTTTTTCGGACCATTCTCTGTAAACCCTAGAGATGGTTGTGCGTGAAAATCCCAGTAGATTAGCAGTTTCTGAAATACTCAGACCAGCCCTTCTGGCACCAACAATCATGCCACGTTCAAAGTCACTCAAATCACCTTTCTTCCCCATACTGATGCTCGGTTTGAACTGCAGGAGATTGTCTTGACAATGTCTACATGCCTAAATGCACTGAGTTGCCGCCATGTGATTGGCTGCTTAGAAATTAAGTGTTAACAAGCAGTTGGACAGGTGTACCTAATAAAGTGGCCGGTGAGTGTACACCGCTGTTGGTCTCAATGTCCCGTTTTTTTTTTACAACAACACGCGTTTCTCTTTAACCCGGCTTTTAGGAACACTAAGTCCTAGGATCACCAGCCCGTGTGTCACAAACAGACGTTCCCCGTCTCCAGAATACTGAGGTCCGAAGCTCGGGATCTCAGTCACCCCTCTGTGTCGCGCTACAGTGGTTTGTGCCATTCAGGATCAGCCCACTGAGCGGGCACGGCCACTCCCACCAACGCACCTGTGGCTCGTCTCTCATCAGGAGAGGCTGGGTACTTAAGCTGCCGAAGCCTCAGAGGCCAGTGCGAAGTCTTGTGCATGTTTCCATCACATTCTGAGCGTTCTCTCGATATCCCGTTTCTGCCTATTGTTATTGACCTCTCATTTGACCCAGACCTCGTTCACGCCTGCCTGACCCTCGACGGTACCTCTGCCTTCATCTCCACGCTCCCGGCTCTCGACCCCCTGCCTGACCTCCAGCTACGACCTTGCCTGCTCCCTGACGGTGCCTCAGTCCATTCCCCGCTTGCCTGGCATTCGACCCCCTGCCTGTTCAGTGGACACGACTACGCCTGATCCTTGTCTGTACTCAGTTAATAAAGCTGCGCTCTGCGCTTGAGTTCACTCTGGTCTCTTGTGGTGCGTTACACCGTGGTAGTTCGAGGGTCCCCAGATCCCCAGGCAACCTAACCTAGCAAAGTCAGCCTCTGTCAAGGTCTGAGGGGGTTGCCACTAGGGTTGCCTACTCTCCCAACCCCAAATCAGGGACACTTTTGTGGGCCTAGTTGCCACACCTGACACTAGGTTGAGGAAACTAAAAACCAAAACCTTTAATTTGTGCCAGATCCCTTGGAATTCACAGATTCCCACTAAACATCTAGTACTCAGAAGTACTTTCCTCGTACCCAGCGGTACGTATTCTTCAAACTCAAAAAGTTTTCATTGCATTTTTTATCCATTTTATGCAGAATTAGATGTAACAGGTTTCTGCTTTCACCTATGGAGGAAAACTTCTTAATCCCGGACGAAGCCTCCAAAATTGTTGGGATTTTCAATCCCTCCGAGTTGGTTGATGAGAAGAATCAGACACGTAAAAAGTTAACATTTAGAATTCACCGCAGCTGCACCTGGAGACTCTACACAGGTATCATAAAGCGATCCATCCAAGAGCTGTCCGACTCTGACCCATTTTATAATCTCATGTCCTTGAAAACTAGTTTGAGCTAGTTTTGTCTCAGACGGCTGTTGCCCAGAATGTTTAGGTGTTCCCCCTATGTACCATCCTGTGCAAGCAGTACTGTGTCAGCTAGTGATTTATCTTCACGCTTCCTCTACCCCTTTTCTCCCTCAGTTACCTTGTGTGCCTTATATGGTGACAGCGTTATTTCCTGCATTGTAACATCTGCTCTATAGAAAAAATGTAAGAAGCACACAAACGGGAATATACATCTCACACTAACAATGAGAGAAATGAAGTAACAAGGCTCTCGTTATTGACATCCACATGAATATTAAAATCAGCCACTATAATTACCTTGTCTGTTTTAAGGACCAAACTTGTTAAGAACTGTGAAAATTCAGATTCAAATTCTAAATAGGGACCTGGGGCCCTGTACACTATTACAAAGAGAACCGACTGTATGATTTTCCAGGTTGGTTTTGAAAGACTGAAAACTAGGCTTTCAAATGAGGTATAATCCATTTAGGTTTAAGGTTTATTAAAAAGCATGAGTCATTAATAGCTGCCACTCCACCCCCTCGGCCTGTGCCTCGAGGGATATGACTATTAACATGACTTGGAGGAGTTGCTTCATCAAAACTCAAATATTCCCCATTCGATAGACACATTTTAGTAAGGCCACTTTATTAGGTACCCCATGCTAGTAACGGGTTGGACCCCCTTTTGCCTTCAGAACTGCCTCAATTCTTCGTGGCATAGATTCAACAAGTTGCTGGAAGCATTCCTCAGGGAGTTTGGTCCATATTGACATGATGGCATCACACAGTTGCCGCAGATTTGTCGGCTGCACATCCATGATGCGAACCTCCCGTTCCACCACATCCCAAAGATGCTCTATTGGATTGAGATCTGGTGATTGTGGAGGCCATTTGAGTACAGCGAACTCATTGTCATGTTCAAGAAACCAGTCTGAGATGATTCCAGCTTTATGACATGGCGCATTATCCTGCTGAAAGTAGCCATCAGAAGTTGGGTACATTGTGGTCATAAAGGGATGGACATGGTCAGCAACAATACTCAGGTAGGCTGTGGCGTTGCAACGATGCTCAATTGGTACCAAGGGGCCCAAAGAGTGCCAAGAAAATATTCCCCACACCATGACACCACCACCACCAGCCTGAACCGTTGATACAAGGCAGGATGGATCCATGCTTTCATGTTGTAGACGCCAAATTCTGACCCTACCATCCGAATGTCGCAGCAGAAATCGAGACTCATCAGACCAGGCAACGTTTTTCCAATCTTCTATTGTCCAATTTCGATGAGCTTGTGCAAATTGTAGCCTCAGTTTCCTGTTCTTAGCTGAAAGGAGTGGCACCCGGTGTGGTCTTCTGCTGCTGTAGCCCATCTGCCTCAAAGTTCGACGTACTGTGCGTTCAGAGATGCTCTTATGCCCACCTTGGTTGTAACGGGTGGTTATTTGAGTCACTGTTGCCCTTCTATCAGTCTGGCCATTCTCCTCTGACCTCTGGCATCAACAAGGCATTTCCGCCCACAGAACTGCCGCTCACTGGATGTTTTTTCTTTTTCGGACCATTCTCTGTAAACCCTAAAGATGGTTGTGCGTGAAAATCCCAGTAGATTAGCAGTTTCTGAAATACTCAGACCAGCCCTTCTGGCACCAACAATCATGCCACGTTCAAAGTCACTCAAATCACCTTTCTTCCCCATACTGATGCTCGGTTTGAACTGCAGGAGATTGTCTTGACAATGTCTACATGCCTAAATGCACTGAGTTGCCGCCATGTGATTGGCTGCTTAGGAATTAAGTGTTAACGAGCAGTTGGACAGGTGTACCTAATAAAGTGGCCGGTGAGTGTATATCAACATGGTCAGATTAGTTTACAAAAACATCTGTAGATCAGATCTAATATTTAAGACTTTAATTCTCCTATTTTGTTGCACTGTTGCATTATTGGTTTTAACTTTGATTAAGTTCATTCATATAACTCTGTGGTTGTTTACCTTTGATTTAAATAACTTTCTGTGGGGCAGACGCGGTTTCTATGGGGTTAATTATGGTTTTGGGTTGCTACACCGAAATGTGACCCATCAGAACCTGTGACCGCAGAGGGCGCTGTTTCACATCGTCTGCTCGTGCGTGCTAGACAATGGAGGGCGAAGAAGAGCGACGACGCAAACGGCGCAAAAGAAAGAACTACATATTTAGGGGAGGGAACCTTGCTCGCAATTAGCCTCATGGTCACACATTCTGACGGCTGCTACTTGTCAGATATGGTGACCTCTGAGCTACTGGCTCTGTGAAGACTCCAAATAAGAAAATATGTTTCCAGAGTAATGTGAAGAGATGAATTAACAACCCCAAACAATATTTAAGTTTAACTCCTTTATTAAGCAGTTACAGTGGGGTCACACATTCTGACAACTTAGCCAATGTGCTGGTCCATTAAATATTTTGTTCTCTCTTTTCTTAACATTACAATATGACGCTTTCATCCGTGGACGTAATGTATTAACGTTTACGCCGTTTGTGTTGTCGCTCTTCTTCGCCCTCCATTGTCTAGCACGCACGAACAGACGATGTGAAACAGCGCCCTCTGCGGTCACATTTTCTGATGGGTCACAGATTTTGGTGTGACAGGGTGATAGACTGCTCGGATGGAAGCGCAGAGAAGTGTGTAAGACTGCGACTCTCGACAGGGCGTCTGCCCCCCATATGGCCAGAGCCCGCAGGCAACGCCGAGTGACCTTGATCAGACGGCGCTGGTTTCCCCTCGGGGAGAACCCCTTGGCCCTGGGCCACCACTGCAACGGTCTCAAGTGTAACAGGCCGCAAAGGATCACGTAGGATGCTGCTGCCAGGAGTCCTAACAGTCTCCAAAACTGTTTCACAGTGAGTGGCTGGCCTAGCTTGTCTTGCTTGACTGTGGAGAGGATCGAAACTACTCGAGCGGGAGACGGATGTGCCCGCATCGTGGTCGAATCCCAAACAACGCCCAGTAAGGTGGTCCTATGCACCGGGGACAGCACGCTTTTCCTGGCATTGAGTCTCAGCCCCCAGACGGTTGATGTGAGCAAGCACAACACCTCTATGTTGCGCTAGAATCAACCGTCGTCTATGTAGTTCAAAATGCGGATGCCCTGGAGACGCAATGGTGCCAGAGCAGCGTCCACGCATTTGGTACAGGGTGAGAGGGTTAGGCCGAACGGAAGAGCCCAATATTGGTAAGCTTTCTCCGCAAAAGCGAACCTTAGGAACTTCCTGTCATGGGAGGATGGAAAATAAGCGTCCTGGAGAACTACCGTGACAAACCAGTCCTTGGATCTTATCTGTGCCGCGATCTGTTCGAGAGTGAGCATCTTGAAGCTTAACTCTGCAACAGTGCGGTTCAACGGTGGAGATCTAGTATCTCTTCTCCCTTTCGGACGCCAACCCCCATCCTCCTTTGGAACGGCGAAGTAGCGGCTGTAGTAGCCCAACTCTCTGTCTGTCTGGAGGGACTCGTTCCGAGGCTCCCATCCGCAACAGGGTCTGTACTTCTCGCTCCGATGTCCGCGCCTGCTGAGGGTCTACCAAAGTGGGTAGTACCCCGCGAAATCGAGGGGGTCGCCACCTGAACTGGGTGGCGTAGCCTCCGTCGATTGTGCGCAGGACCCATTGAGATACATTGGGGCGGGCTCGCCACTCTCCCAATAAATCTCTCAGGGGCACCGACCCCTCGGAGTCTCTGGAACCCTCCTCGGAGGGGGCGAACGGCCCTCGGGCTCGGACTCGCTGGACCCGGTCGTGCCCCGAAGCGGCGGCAGGGACAACGGACCGACTCCCGGAGAGTACCGGGGAGAAGGGAGCACTGAAAAAATGCAGTGACACCCTAGTCCCTCCGGTGGGGATACTCTCCGGGCCCTGACCCCTTAAGGCGTCAGGGCCTGCTGGACGAAGCCTTCTTCGCGGCGGCCGTACTCAGACCAGTCCGGCCGCGAGAGGGCCCCGCCTGAGCGTGTCGCTCTACGGCCCAGCCTCGACGAGGGGGTGCACGCAGCGCGACGCTCTCCTGCTGCGCCAGGTGATGCGAGCTTAACGACGTGGCATCGACGGGCTCTTACGAGGTAGCACCATCGTATGCAGGCAGGAAGCCGCCTGCACTGCCGCCGAGCCAGGGCCGCACCCGCGGCCGGCATGCTAGCATAACCATGTCGCTTAGCCTCCGCCACTGACGAATACAAAGCCGCACGCGGGTTGTAAACGCGAGCGGAGACCGGCTTCCCTAGGACGCCGACACCTCAGCGTGGACGTCCGGGAAGAAAGGCAAGCACCGGCGCGGAGGTACTCTACGGGAAGGCAGAAACCGTTGTTGCAGCTTACCGGAAGCAGCAGGCTGTTGTTTACCCGCCGGCCAGCTGATATGGGACTTGTCAGCGGCTCGGTGAGGACCTCCAGCAGATCTTTCGGCGGCAGCGGACCGGAGCCGCGGGGAGCACGCCTCATCGAGCCGCTCCTCAGTGAAGAGAGCTCGGCGGGAAGACAGGATTGCCACACACAATCTGCACAGCTAGCCCCCTCAGCCTAGGCAGACAACACAGGCGTGTCATCTGAGTCACTGCCCGTAATAAAACGGGTGCAAGGGGGGACACATTGGACAATACCGCTCAGCCATTACTAGGTGGAAAAACTTCACACGCACTAGATGAAGGCACAGAGATGAATGGCCCTGCCCCTCGGGTCCCTTTATAGCGCCATTGGTTAGATTTTACACGTGCTTCATGACGCGGTCACGGAGGGGCGTTCCCACAGCGTCTGTACGCAGTTCGAGATCCCTGAGAGAGAACTATATATAAGAGAGACGGAATTGCAGCCAATCACCCTCTCTGCAGAACGGATGACATGCTGCAACCTGCCCTTGTCCTTGACTGTGGGTGCAGCGAACCACACGGTGATGGAGGAGCAGAGGATGGACTCGATGATGGCCGTGTAGAAGTGCACCATCATCGTCTGAGGCAGGTTGAATTTCTTCAGCTGCCTCAGGAAGAACATCCTCTGCTGAGCCTTTTTTGTGATGGAGCTGATGTTCAGCTCCCACTTGAGGTCCTGGGTGATGATGGAGCCCAGGAAACGGAAGGAGTACACAGTGGTGACGGGGGAGTCACACAAGGTGAGGGGGGAAGGTGGGGCTGCGTTCTTCCTGAAGTCCACGACCATCTCTACTGTCTTCAGGGCGTTAAGCTCCAGGTTGTTCTCGCTGCGCCACGTCACCAGGTGGTCAGACTCCCACCTGTAGGCGGACTCGTCCCCACCAGAGATCAGTCCAATGAGGGTGGTGTCATCAGCAAACTTCAGGAGCTTGACGGACTGGTGACAGGAGGTGCAGTTGTTTGTGTACAGGGAGAAGAGCAGAGGGGAACGAACGCAGCCTTGGGGGGAACCGGTTGCTGATGGACCGAGAGGCAGAGACGCGTTTCCCCAGCTTCACGTGCTGCTTCCTGTCGGACAGTGTCACAGAGCCACCCTCTGTTCTCTGTGACCCCTGGTTACCCCTTCTCACCTGACGTCAGCAGACATGGTGGCGGCCATCTTTACTTCAAATAAAAGATTGAAAGGGTTGTTTCTCAGTGCTTTATACCTGTGCTGTTGCATTATGGGTAGTGGGAGAAACCAAGTGTGGTGGGAAAGGAGGGGGTAAATTGTGTGGGGTTAGTGAGGTTTGCTTCATAATCATCGTTAAAATTACTTGTGGATGTGTACGGTGTTATGGTAAAATCTGTTAAGAGGGAAATGGGGTAGGCAATCTAGTAAGACCGGGTCTGCATAAATATCCCATGTTAATGGTCGTTATTATCCCCATGTGATTAGGGCCTTATAATTGGTGGGACCCAGGTGTATAAATGTCTCACCTAGTGGAGTAATCAGGAGGTTGGTGGGCTACGCCTGGTGGGAGCGGTTGCACCTGTGAGCACCTGCACGTTACGGCTTGGGAAGAATGTAAATAAAAACTTCATTGGCATATAACGTCCTCCGTTTGTGATTGTGGAGAAACTCGGGATGTCCTTTTGACAGACAGGAAGTCAGTGATCCACTTGCAGGTGGAGTCGGGCACGTGCAGCTGGGAGAGTTTGTCCTGCAGCAGAGACGGGATGATGGTGTTGAAAGCAGAGCTGACGTCCACAAACAGGATACTGGCGTAGGTTCCTGGGGAGTCCAGCTGGAGGATGAAGTGGAGGACTGAAAGAGGACTGAAAAACTAATAAAACATAATTAGTGATTATGAAAAAAATAGAATAGATAAAAAAGCGGTTTTTTAAATAAAATAGTTTAGTATGGAGTAAATCTGTGTCATCTGGGGTTGAAATAAAAAGGTGATTGAATTTCTAGCACTGAATATTTAAGCATTGAAATTATGTACCTGAATGTTTTTCAACATTAAAACACCGCAAAAAAATTGAACCTAAAAAAAATCACTCTTGAAATATTCAGCCGCAAAAGAAATGGCAGTTACAATACTACCTAAAAAAATTTCAGCCGTGAGACATCAACATCCGGGACACTAAGGTAGAGCAATCGATTCAAGATCAGGAGCGTGCGTCAAGCAAAAGGAGCGAGCACCCAAAACACCTTCGGCTTCGGATTGTAGCCATGTCCAATAATAACGGGGCTTCAACTCTTCTTTTTTTTGTCAGCAGCTCGGTGAGGACCTCCAGCAGATCTTTTCTTTTCTTTCGGCTGCAGCGGGGGAATGAGTCGCCTCGGCGTCAGCCTCCGCTGCCTCTACACTCACCACGTCCAGCTCCTTGGAGCCGGGAGAACGTGGGAGCGGCGTCTCGTCCGGGGTGGAGGAAGCCGCGGAGCGTGCCTCCGATTTTTTTTAGGTTGAATTTTTTTGCGGTGTTTAAAGGTTGAAAAACATTCAGGTACATCATGTCAATGCATAAATATTCAGTGCTAGAAATTCAATCACCTTATTATTTCAACCCCCAATGATTTACTTCCATAGTTTAGACTTTTGTCAACAATTTAACATTTAGATGGGGTCTCTAGCTGAAAGGAAGAAGGTTGGGTCTTTAACGCAGTTGGGTGTTACAACAGGACAACGACCCCCAAACACACATCAATTAGCATTGAGGGGACAAAAGAAATGTTTGAATTTAGGATAGAATAAATGTTTTAGCCTTCCCAAAGTGCCGACTTAAACACCATCAAGTGGTTTGGAAAGATTTTTTTTTTTAAAGATTTAACCAGAAGCTTGTGGGTGGCTACCAAAAGGTAGCAATTGAGGTGAAAATGGGAAATGTATGCAAATAGTAGCATTGCTGCATGTATATTTTGGACCCTCAGTTTTGGTCACATTTTCAGAAGACCCATCATAAATTCATCCCCCAAATTCATCAATGTAGTATGGGCTCAAATCATTCCGTCACATAAAAATAATTGCATCAAATTTGCAAACTCAATAGCCATAATATACATGACAAACATACAGAAATCTGTACAGTAAAATGTGTGTCACAGTAGTAAGAATGGTAGGTTAGGCTGGCTGGCATTATTGTGAAAATTACATTTCTAGTATACAAAGCCTTGAAACATTTAATTCATCTTGATGGACTTCAATAGATTATTTGCACACAGGCCATAGATAGCCTTACCTATGCTAGTGGGATTCATCCCTTAACTCACATGGGCCTAGATATCTAGTAACAAATGCATAGCCGAGGAGAACTTCATAGTATATACCTTTAGACTAAAACTAGCACGCTCTGATTCTACCAAATACTTTCCCATCGGTGTGACATTTAAGATTTTTAGTCAAAAAGGCAACAGTTATCATGACCATTTATTTTCAATTCAGTAAAATAAAAATACGTTTCAATTGGTTATTGCCTGATTACTTATTTTTATACGTCATGTATTACTCAGCCAGTCAAGTTGTCAGAATCCCATTACTCAGTGGTTAATGGCAAAATCAATACATCATACTAGAGGGGAATGACACAACTGCACTATGATGACCATACAAGATCATCCACCTTTTCCTCCAGTTAACCTTCTCAAATCAGAAGCTCTTGTTCGACATTGTGCAATGCAACATTCACATATTAACTGGAGTCTGATGTATTCATAAATGTTGAGTCCAAAAGTCAGATATTCAAGATGAATGTTTTAAAAGGAATGCAGAGAAACTTAAGATGGATTTTTTTAACAGAGATCTAAGATTTTTCATTAAATCAACAAAAAACAAAAGTTTGACCTCATCTTGACAGACATTAAATATTTAACTTTGCACTTCCAAGTTGTTGTAAATGCACTATTTAAACCAAAAAGCTGTGCAGAAGCATGGCTGTCCTGTGTACAAGTGTCAGATGATTGAGCAAAGAACATGAAACCTACATGATATGTTGCACACAAAAAATACTTTACTTCAGAATGTAATGAACACCATTGTAAAAAGAAAGACATTACATTGTTTGAGACAATTAAATGACTGAAAGGAGAGCATAGGACACAATGAATACGTAGGACATCTTTTTACTAAAGAATTGTACTGCCAAAACACAGTAGAATAATATATTACGGTGAGAACGACTAAGATTCAGCTCGTCGCTCACGACTCCCTCCATTCCTACCCAGTCAGTACGTCTTCAGATGTCATGGAAACCCAGTGACGAGTGCAAAGGTCTACTGCTGGCCTTCTTTCTTCTCTCCCTCTGAGCTGCTGCTGCTGCCGCTGCTGCTGCCGCCTCCGTCGCGCTCTGCCGCCATCTGCAGGAAGGAAGGGTTAGTGTCAGGTTGTCCTCCACTCACTGAGGACTTTCCAGTCATTTACTACACAGGGGGCAATTTTGACATGGTTAAATGCTAGCTTTTGTCATATTTTATAGTGTTGGTCTAACTCAAACTATTTGTTATAACTTTGAGAAAACATTTTTCATGATTTAATAGACAAAAATATTAGTTTATTCTGAAAAACATTGTCATAAATATAGAGAGCCTAGTTATATATTACCCTGAAGCTGAACGGTTATTAATCACATGTCATCTTTAAGAGCCATGTTTCTACCTTCTTGTAGGCCATTTCAAAGAGTTTAAGGGACGCCTGCTGCAGTGTGGTGGCTGCCTGTTTGATGTTCTCTCCTGTTTCGGAATCCTTGTTGGCCAGAAGATCCCGGACCTTTGAAATCTCCTCCTTCAGCTTGGTGCACTGGAGTGGACACACCATAGGGAAAACAATGAATGAAGACAGACCATGAGCTTACGACAAGCCATACAGAATTGATGGGTCACACCCAATTGTGGCAAGCTTAAAACCCTTATTTCCACTTTGAGAACATGTCATAAATCAGTCACTTTCAGAACATGTGATATTTAGGCCCAAAGCAGTAACACTTTATTTTAGAGCTACGACTGACGATTAGTCGACGCTGTAGATCAGTGATCCCCAAATTAAGGCCCGCGGGCCGGATACGGCCCGCCTCCACATTTGGCCCGGCCCCCTGAACAATACCAGAGGGGCATTATGATTTTTTTTTAGGTCTGGCCACGCAAATCCTAGACTAGCCCCTGTGAAATAGAACGGAATAATGGAGAAAAGGTGGATTCAGAATGCAGGCTATTTAACCCGCAGTGGTCAAACGATTATTTGTTTGTTCAATGTTCTCATCTGTCAAGAGGCGGTGGCGGTTATTATTTATTTCATTTTTTTCTGTAAAGATCCCAGAGAAGATTATTTGGTTATTATTTATTTCATTTAGTGATATTATTTATTTTCCTGACTTTTTTTTCTGTGAAGATCCCGGATTGTTATTATTTGGTTATATGTGGCTTTCTGGAAAACAATAAATTTTTACATTTAGGCACCCACTGCAATCGTCACACTTTTTCTGACCCCGGCCCCCTCCAGAGAAGGGAAAAGTTATCTGGCCCTCACAGAAACAAGTTTGGGAACCCCTGCTGTAGATTATGTATATTCTAAAAAGATTCAGAGTTACCGGTCTTTTTCGGCATTGCAATGCCATTGCCATTGTCTACATGCACCATGGAAAAGAAGGTTATCAAGTTGAACGTGGAAGCGCCAAAAAGTTCAGGGAGTATTTAATCAGCAAACCAAACCAAACAGTACAAGGCAGAACCTGCAAAACAAGAGTTGTCGTTTCACAGCACCACGACGGCAACGGGCATGCTGGAGCCAAGTCTTCTCGTGGGTAAGTTTAGTTAACTAAAGTAACGCTAGCCTTGTTAGCTTATCTTAAGGTTTACACTTACATGGAGGATGCTTGCTAACGCTATTATGTTAAACACAGTGTAATAAATCAGTGAATTATTGTAGCCTGTCTTTTTGTTCGTTCTGAATAGTTAACGTCAACCTCCACTTAGCACTCTTCAAACAAGATTGTGGAAAAAAAAGAATTGAAAAAAGAATTACGCGAGCATAATAAAAACTGATATTAAAGCCTACAACGTGATAAGCCAAGGCGCGTGCGAGTTGGTCCTTTAGAGGCTTGTGCACCCTCAGATTAAGTCATGTGAAGTCTGGACAGAGAATCCTAAACATGCTTGTCACTAGTCATTTAAACGCATATTTGCAGTTAGATTTTGTTTTACTATTTAATGAGTCTATTATGAGGAGTACATTTGTATCAACTTGTTACTCAAATACATTTTATGTTCAAAGTTCAAAAGTTATTAGATGGAAATAAACGGCCACACATTGTAGCCAAAAGGAATACTTGCCTTTGTTTCCATGCTCCTACACTGTGGTAAATAATCGTTAGATCAGTCGGCTAATCGAAAAAAAGGTCGCTAGATTAGTTGATTACGGAAATAATCATTAGATGGAGCCCTACTTTATTTATCACCAATATTATAAGTGCTGAAAGAGGATTCTCACCTTATCTTAGTTTTGGGTGAAATACTCATCCTACCTATAAACTGTACAAAAGCAGGTGTGCAAATACTCAGGCACATGCCTTCATATTTCAAACTTGTGCAATGACTAGTGCAACAATCATATTTGACTCTGGAATATTCTTGTAAACACTTCTACATGCACAGCTACACTACAGAACTGAACCAACTATTAAGTCCTGGAGTCCTTGAGGAGTGAATTTCACTCTGTACCATGGCATTCCAGCACTCTATAGTTTGACCACATGTTCCAGAGAGAGGAATGCTCATTGCCCACAACAAGTGGATGTGTTTGAACAGAAGTCTATATTGTTTCTTTGTTAATAATATGCAAGTAATATGTTCTGAATCATTTGACATAACTATATCAATTATGGATGGTGCTACAGATCCAGTTTGATTTCAATGGGGCGATGGTGGCGCATGGAGTATTGTGATGCGCTGGGAGCTGCAAGGTTGGTGGTTCAAATCCTGGCTGCCCCATGTGCCATGTCGAAGTGTCCCTGAGCAAGACACCTGACCCCTAATTGCTCCCCAGGCAAAATGTACTGCATGGGTTATAATGCAATTTAAGTCGCTTTGGATAAAAGCGTCAGCAAAATGATAATGTAATGTAAGGTTTCCTATTGAAATGCAAATGTACCTTCCTGTTAAAACATCTTATAATTGTGACTTTTTTAATGTCTGACATTTTTGTTCCATTAAAAATAATATTTAATGATTTATAACCACCCTCTGAATTCTCTCATTCACTCACTCACTTTGTGTCTATCACGCTCTCATGCACAAAAAAAATATTAAGTTTAACCTCATCAGCTGGAAGCTGTTCCTTGAACTCCTCCATCTTGGATTCTGTGTCATGGACAATGCCCTCAGCCATGTTAACGGCCTCCACTCGGTCCTGTGCACATTCAAATAAGGCTTGTAAGGACACTACAGCAGTAGTTTCAAGTATACAAACCTTATAGATCAGTGAATCAGAAATAAGATTTAGCTGGAAGCCACACAGCCAAACTGCATCTCTTTTATTGGGAAAGAATGAAATTAACCAGTGTGAGATTGACAATCCAAACGCTTGTTGGACTTTAGAGGTAAATTACCAGTGTTACCAGTGTTGGGAAAGTTCACTTTCTACATGAACTAGTTCAAAATTCAGTTCACACATTTTAAAATGAACTAGTTCAGTTCATAGTTCAAACTTCAAAATATTTGAACTAAGTTCACAGTTCCAACTAGTTCTGTTCTTTTTTTCCATATATTGCTGCAAGCTATTATTTTTCTAAATTATTGCCAAAGCCCATATAGAACCACAGACAGCAATTATTTTATTAGTTTTAACACTGAAGCTATGCATGAGATTTAATCTTCATATCCAATTTTGAATCCTTATCCAACCAGGGTTTACATTAGCATTGAGGGGACAGCATTTGAGACCAAAAAAAAGCGTAAAATAATAAATACTTCGTACCCGAAGTATTTAGTCACTTCTGGCATAATTTTCATCAACAAGCCGAGGACGGTCAGCAGCAGTTCCTGCACACGCCCCGCCCACCCAATGCGTGCAAGCAGCCGGACAGGGAGCGGAACACTGAGTGCGCTTTTTTGATAAAAAGTTTTTAAATAAGGAATAAAAACACGACAGTTATCATTAAGGTGCAAATGTTTGCAAAGGTCAGATTCCTCCCATCCTCACCGACTTTGTCAGTAACTTCATAAAACTTAAATTATTATACGCCGCCTCTTTGCTACACGCAGCTGTCGCCTCCATGCATTTCTTTTTTTTTTTGATGACGCATGCGCGGTGCGACACTGGTGTTGCCAGATTGGGTGTTTTTTCCGCTACTTATTAAGACACGTTTACGGTGTGTTTTCTATAGAAATCTGGCACCCGTTGAACAATGTTAACCTGAAAGAACGCGCCGTTCACAGACACCAGAATGAACGCTCGTTCAATGAACGCGTTCAAGCACAACACTGCGTGTTACGGACTCTCTTTGTAAGATAGAGCTGTGTGTCTCAGGCCTGCCACAGCCCTCTCCAGTCGCTGACCGTCTGCGCATCAGACATTAAGCAAGAGCAGCTTGATATCAACTCCTTGGCCATTCTGATTTGCTGTGGGGGATGGGCTTATTTCATTTACTGATAACCTGATTAATAAATGTCACGGTTACTAAACCAATTCTATTTGTGTCACCTCTTTACCATATTAAGCTAGTGCTCCCCTATGTTATGTTAGGTCAAGGCTGACAAAAGGCTGCAACAGTAATCATGCTCTTGCATAATCTAACCATGTATATCAATGTTGAGAAACAGCGAGATCCTCCTTGTGGCACTGGCAAGCAATGGCAACTGAGTGGCACCGTGTGGCACCGAGTGGCACGTCAGTGGCAAAACAAGGCAAGCGAGTGGCAATTGCCAGTAATTCAGTGGCAAGTCCGGACGTTAATACATTTTTTAAATTAATTTTTATTTATTTGAGACAAGTGAGCGCTTGTTTTCTAGAGCAGGGGCTCGTTATAGCTTCGGACCAGATACTGGCCACAAAGGCCACTGCTGTGCCACAAAAGCCACAGCCCCACAAGGAGGATCTCGGCCCTGCTGTAAATGTTTGCAATACCTGGGGAGAAATGATGTGAACTCTAAAGATATAAACTACTTAAATTGCATTGACCCATTATCTTTACCTTTCTTCTCCTGTCCTCCTCTGCGTACTTTTCGGCATTTTTGATCATGTTCTCAATGTCATCTTTACCGAGTCCCCCTGATGACTGGATCACAACTGACCAAAGAGACGAGAAGATGTTTAGACACTTAACACGCAGTAGTTCGATCTTCAGATCTGCCAACTAGAACAAATGAAAACACAGTCAAGAGAGAGTAGAACCCACCCATTTAAGACAGTTTCATTAAAACACCACAAAACCAACTGTTCAGTGTAAGTTAATGAAATATTTTGCCTTATGTCCATTTTACAGACATTGCTGTCTAGCCCTCTGTGACCATTGCTAAATATGAAAACATAAGTCTTGAGAATTAATTTATTCTCATTGAAGAATCATATGCCTGTCAATGCATCTCCACACTCACTCTGCTGTTCTCGGCCTGTCCCCTTGTCCTTGGCGGAGACGTGGACGATGCCATTGGCGTCAATGTCAAAAGTAACCTCAACCTGGGGAACACCACGGGGAGCAGGCGGGATTCCCACCAGAGTGAACTGACCCAGTACCTTGTTGTCTGCTGCCATCTCTCTTTCTCCCTGACACACCTTGATCTCTACCTGAGTCTGTCCATCAGCTGCTGTGGAGAACACCTGCAGGATAACAGACGGCGAGCATTCACAAAACCTGTCAACTAAAGTTCTTTCTTAACCAAATCAGAGGTAATACGGAAAGTGACAAATGGTTCATGGAGGCTAAACCCATTGGGACAGCCTGTAGTACCTGGCTCTTCTTGGTGGGAATTGTGGTGTTCCTGTTGATGAGTTTAGTGAAGACTCCACCAAGAGTCTCGATACCCAGAGACAACGGTGTCACATCTAACAGCAGCACATCAGTGACATCCCCGGCCAAAACACCACCCTGGATGGCTGCGCCTATGGCAACAGCCTCATCGGGATTGACAGACTTGCTGGGAGCGCGGCCGAACAGATCCTGAACAGTTTGTTGTACCTGCAGAAACAAACGTCTTGTGTTATACAAAAACATCTCTGGCAAAACCCTGTAATCATGTTTCCATTGTTGTTGTTGTTAGCAGTAAAATATCACCAAGAAACACTTTCAATCCAATCATCGACCTGATATTTTACTGATTAGTCAGAAGTAAAACTAATTTCCTCAAAAAATTAAATTAACATTATCAATTAATTTAATTGGTGTATTTTTTATTTATTTATCTTTTATAATACACGAGTGGTCCTCAACTACCGTTTTTTTTTCTCCATTTGACTTTTTTCCTGAAAAATATTTTCAGACCAGACCAGTGTTTTTTTTTTTTGCTGGGTCAGGCAACTCACTTTGACTAAGTCATGAAGAAGCATGGATGCCCATGTATCCATCATTTATTCCCGATGTTGATTTATTTCTACGTCAAAGCCACCTTGGGGAACGTTTGCAGCAGTTTCTGAATAATGTCTGCTTTGTTACGCTAGGACCCGTAGGTTAGATGTCACACTGTGAGGAGTACCTTGGGCATTCGGCTCATGCCTCCGACCAGCAGCACCTCTCCGATATCTCCCTTGGAAACCTCTGCATCCTGCATGGCCTTCTGACAGGGAGCCACAGTGCGTCGGATCAAATCCGCCACAATGCCTTCAAACTGAGAGCGAGTCAGCTTTATGTTGAGATGTTTGGGACCAGAAGCATCCATTGTGAGGTAGGGAAGGTTGATGTCAGTCTGAAAGAGAGAAGAAACAATTGAATTTCAGTTAACTTGTCTACGTCCAGCTGGCTACCAGAGATTGGTGAACATTGAAATCAAGGCAGAAAATACTTCACTTAACATGTCATGCAACAAACTCATTACTGACATACCGTAAATCCTCAAATAGTGGCTGCACAGCGCACCGGCTTGTATTAGGGGCAGGCCTTTATTTCTTACCGGTATCTTCTGTTATAGAATTGTATTATTTAAATAAAATAATGGGCATAATTACAGTAGGCTAATATCATTCATTGCATATGCGTTCAGCACTTCCTGCAACCATTTACCGATAGGCTACCGGTAGAATGAAACCGGTAGACCTAGAGCTAATCAACTTTCTGGAGACTAACCATTTAGAAATGAATCAGTAATAAAGCATAGTGTCCGTCTTAAGTTTATCGCGTATAGCGCTTTATTTGCAGTGTCCTCCTCGTCGTTTTCCTCATCCTGGGCTACTTGCGTGCGGTTGTCCTCCCCCTGCTGCCGGAGCTGCGGCAGCGGATCCCTACCAGCGGCGCATGGCTGTCCCGCTTTGAAGCAATGGATGAGATCATCCTCACTCCAGTCATCTTTCAGTGTCAGTCCACAAACTTTGACGGACTTTCGGATCATGTCCTTGTCCAGCTTCTCCCAGGCAGCGACCACCCAGTTCACGAGCAGGTGGCGGGCAGGGTCTCTCATGTTACCTCCAGCAGTATATTCTTTACTTTTACATTTATTTTATTTTTTAACCCCCGGCCTGTATTTGGGGCCCGGCCTTTATTTGTCCGTATCGACCGCGCCCCTGGCTACTATCTGAAGCCCGGCCACTAATTGAATCCCGGTCTTTATTTGAGGATTTACGGTATTTCGAATATTAGATGGGATTTCTATGTTGTTCTGCAGGTGGTTAGGTGTACCTGGAGTGAAGAGGACAGTTCACACTTGGCCTTCTCAGCAGCCTCTCGGACTCGCTGAAGCCCCATGCTGTCTTTCATCAGATCGACCCCAGACTGAAGTGAACAGACAAAAACGCACATAAAGTCCTTAAACACTTAGACTTTTAACCTCCAATTCAGTGTATCTAAAACTAAATTATTACCTCTTTCTTAAACTCCTTGACAATATGTTGGAGTAGTTGTTGGTCAAAGTCCTCTCCCCCCAAGAAAGTGTCGCCGTTGGTGGATTTCACCTCAAAAACTCCCTTCTGGATCTCCAGGACTGAGATATCAAACGTACCTCCACCCAGATCATACACAGCAATACTGAAAACAAAAACAGAAATCCCAAGCACTTTCTATAAGAACTGATACTACTGGTTTGTAATGAACACCAGTCTGTCCTTGTGAACATTCCCTTACATTTTATCCTGAGTTTTGTCCAGGCCGTAAGCGAGAGCAGCGGCTGTTGGCTCATTGATCACACGCAGGACGTTCAGACCAGCGATCTGACCGGCATCTTTGGTGGCCTAAAGAAAGAAAAAAAAATTCCCATATTTGGGAAAGTTGCGCACTGCCTCCAAACACATGTTTCGGCCACAATTCAAGAAAATGAATGTCAAACTGAACAGCAATGATCCAAGTTGGAAGTCAACAAATCAATTTTATTTGTTTCATTTAAACTGTTCTTGTCTGATTTCAGTCTTGCTCAAGTAAATACTTTGGGTTGATAAATACGTGCTCATGAAGCTGTTGTGCGAGAGTTGCATAAAGAGTAAGTACCTGTCTCTGGGAGTCGTTAAAGTAGGCTGGTACTGTGACCACAGCATTCTTCACTTTTGTTCCCAAGTAGTTCTCTGCAACACAAATACAAAACAAAGAAAAGTGATGGCCACATATCGGTGATGAAGGAATATCTATGCAGTATCTTTTCAGTGATACCTGCAGTCTCCTTCATCTTGATCAGGACGAAGGCTCCAGCCTGGCTGGGGGAGTACATTTTCCCATGAACCTCCACCCACGCATCACCGTTCGATGCACGCACAATCTTGAAGGGAACGTTCTTTCTGTTAATGTAAAAAATAAAAAAAAAGACGGATAATGCTAGTTAATTGTTTTAATCATTTTGGGCAAGACACTTTGATTACTTCTCTGGTATATAGTGTGTATCCAAAATATTACTGTCCATCCAAAGAAAGTATGGCTGTGGTCATTTAGTGTAATACAATTTAATTTTTATTTTCCAATAAAAATGTCATAACTACTCATAAGGGGTGAAAAAGCCAAGTGCAGAAATATTTTTTTCCAAAATAGCACTGTTACTTAATGCACAAGGTTAATTTATTTCACTACAACACAACCATGGTGTCACCCTAGCATTCAAGAAGAAGCACAATAAAACATTGGCTTTCTGTTTAAAAGATGTTAGAAAAAACGTCAGATGATAAATCAAAAAGAAAATACCCAAAGCATGCACATTTGTCGGAATAAAAAAATAAAAAATAAAGCTGCAAGCAGCATTGGACGGGCCCTCGCTACTCCTTGCACGTCGGGGCACTGCCCGAACGGTTACAAATGCGGCCGAGGACGCCTGCGGCCGTCGGACAAAGTGTCCACAAGTCAGTGGACAATAACAGTGTGGAGCAACGCCAGGAATGCCGCTTTGCAAACTTTATCTTTGACATTATAATGGTCTTAGGGCTTTTATGTCAACATATAACCAGGACCTTCTGATGTATTATTCAAAAAGTAAAGCCTCTCAGAATACCATACATGAGCCATGAGTGACACCTTGGGGATGTGTACTTTCAATCTAAAGTTCATCATGTAACTATTGATTGTTTCCTTCAAAATCACTAGACTACTTCTGGTCAATTCCAGATCAGATTTAAAAGGGAACAATCAATAGTTACAGGATGAATTCACTTTAGAAGGTGTCACTTATGGATAACCAGGACATTCTGATGTACCATTCCAAAATTAAAGCCTCTCAAAATAAATGAGCTGTATGGTTTCATTTTACTTTTGGTGAATTTTAGGTTATAAATAAAAGGTAACTAAAAATATTTACACTTCCAGCAGAGAGTACACTAGGGCTGGGCGATATAGACCAAAAGTAATATCCCGGTATATTTTGGCTGGATATGGATATACGGTATATATCCCGATATTTTCTCCACATTAAAGGGAAGAAAACCTGAACGCAAATGTCAAAGCCAAATATGACATGTCATTAGTCGTTTAATTGTAACCAGCTATTTCAGTAAGGAGTTGCAAAATCAAATAAATAAAAATGAATGAATAATAAATTAAATTAAACAATAAACGAATGCTCAGCCGTTCAAATAATAATATGTAAACATGTATAACAGGAGTATTCTTTTTGAAAACAAAGCTCCATAAGGTGCACATATAAAAAAAAACATCTATCCTATATCCTATAAAATAGGACAATCTTTTTCAGAAATAGTGCCTAATTATATATTTGAGAAAAGTCAAATATGAACATTTGACGACTATAACTAACAAATCCACATATGCAAACAATGAACATTACAAAATAATAAAATAAGAAAAACAATAGTAGGGGCAGCAAGAACAAAATAAAGTGCTTAGTTTAAGAACTCAAACATTTCCCCCTATTTTTTTACTTTGATAAACAGTAATGCTGTCTTGAGGTAGACATTAGAAGACCAACAAGCGTGTCCTCCTTTGTTCAAAGATTTTGTGCGAGAAACAACAGCCTGTCAACGGTATCCGGCTTCAGAGATGCTCTGTGGCAGGTCACGATATTGCCACTGCAGCTGAAAACCCTTTCACAGGGTGAACTGGTAGCTGGAACGAAGAGATATTTTTTTGCCAGGCTGCTCAGACCTGGAAAGACAACTTCATGATCCTTCCACCACTTGAGGGGATCAGTGTCACTCTCCACACTTGCCGACTGCAAAGTAGTTGTGACTGGGAAGCTCATATCTCGGGTCAATCGTTTTCAGGAGCATTTTGAATCGACTTGTTCAACAGTTGCAACAGGGACCATATCTTTAGCAATGTCATAGGACACCGCTTTCGTTATAGTACACCACTTGTCACTTTTCTTTTCATAAGGCACACGGCGGGAAAATGAGGTTTGCAGTGAGCTTTGTTTCGGGGCTGGAGCTTGTTCGGGTTGTTTCTGGCATGCAGCTTCTTCAGCGCGCAGTTTCACACACTCTTCGTATAGCAGTTTGTGCCGTTGTTTTAGGTAGTGAAAAAGTTTTGAAATGCTTCCACCCCTGGCTGTAACCTCTTTATGGCACTCTCTACATATAACGTTGTTTTGTTGCTCATCGGATACTTTAAATCCGAACCATCTCCAAATTAATGAGCCACTGCTTTTTTTTTTACGAACCAATTCCTCCTCCGCACGCTGCGCAGACGTTGTTGCTTCCTCCATGTTTGTTGAAGTGTCTGTCCCTGCCCCTACCCCCTCTGCGCGTAAAAGAGGATGGGCGGGGGGAGGGCTAGAAGCAGTGCAGAGAGCTCTGGGTCGGCAGCTTGCTTGCAGAGCGCAAATTGAAATATATCGATGTATGCAAAATTGTCTAATTCCATATCCCATTAAAAAAATATATCAATATATTCGTTTATACCGATATATCGCCCAGCCCTAGAGTACACATCACTATACATGACCCAACTTCCTTTCGAAATCTTTCAAAAAGGTATTTTTTTAAATTGCTCCCTACGCACATAGTTTAATATTTCTTGTGGCAAAATGCAATTTTTAGAGCCTAAGGTCTCAAGATCACACTGCGTGGACTTGACAGATTAAACCACACCCCTTGCGGAGTTAATTAGCCCATATCTCATCAAAACAATAAGCTATGAGCACTATTCTTATATATCAAGGGCACATTGAACCAATAATGATCCACAGAAAGGTTTCGTGACAATCAAACTCAGTGTTTAGGAGAAATCGGCAAAAAATAGTTTTTCACAAAATTAAAAATGGCGGAAAATCTAGTTAGGCGCATTTGCATACCATGGTTGACTTTTTTGTAGATCATGTCCAAAAGCATGTTTGCCAAATGTCAAGTCCATATATATATATATATATATATATATATATAATCTGATATTGGTTTCTGCAATCACTCTTTTTTTAAAGCTTTTGACGGATCAAAAAATATTTGACTGAATATTTTGATATATATTGTCAAAATAATGGGTAAGGGAGTAGAATGAGTATGTTAGAAATTCTCATTTGCACTCTACGATGTAATGAGGGGGGGGTTGTGTGCCGCTAAATGATAACGGTTAACGTGCATAGTCGTAATGGACGCTGTGCCGGCTTTGCGCATGCGTGATTTGCATCTGCTGCGAGGCTCCTGTGAGTGACTCATTGAGGACAAGAGAAGATATTCACGTCCGACACTAGAAAAGGTTGCTAGATTTTTCCCGCTAGACGCTTTGAAGAAGAAAAAAAAGTGAGCAGAATTAGCGAGAATGTCGGCAAGATTGATTTGGAATGAAAGGACGAAAAGTTTGGGGAAAAAGTTGGGAAATGAAGACGCTGTAAAGATCAACTCCAATTGGCTATAGCTCTTCACGTCAAAGATGTTTTCACCTTTTCTTCTTGTTTCACTCCGATCTCAGAAACTCAGGAATCAACATGATTCCATCTACCCCATAGGGCGGTCGCAATAATCAATATATTAATTACATAATATATGAAAATGATATATTTTACAAATGAATGAATGTTAAACATACACACATGCAAAGAGAAGGCGTGAAGCCACAGTGTTAGGAAGTGTTTTTTTTAACATCTACAGCCGAGCCAGAAGAAGTCCAAATTGACTTGTTTCCGAAGCCCCATCTTCGGCGTGGGAACATTTTGTCTGTAAGCCAAATGAGAGCCAATAGACATGTTCGAGCCAGTATGTCAACTTTGTTCTAAACAGTAGCAACGAAAAGTGTCAACACAACTAACCTAAAACACAACCCCGGGGAACGCTGAGAGGACGCTGGCGCTGTTTTGTGCGCCGCTTCTCCGTTCGTCTGCTACCGTTTCCCTGTTTGTTTGTTTGCGTTCGATGTGACCCTACCTCTGGACAGTCTCTGTACCTCGGGACACCCTCTCTCCTGGTTCCCGAACCCGCCTGGGCTCCTCGACCGGACTCTCGCCTCTTTGGTTAGCCGCTTGCTGGCTGCCCCTGCTCACCTAACGCGTGGTGGCAAATCCTAGCTGCTACCCGGATTGCTGACCTCCTCCTCATAGGCAACCTCCACCAGGCGCGAGCTCGTGACCAATACTGGACTTTTATCTCCTCCTGTCATGCCGTGGATCATTCTGGCACTCACATGATTCATCCACCTCTGTGCTCTTAGCCCATGGCTTGCCGCTATCACAGAGCTTTCAGTCCCTTTGCTCGGCACCATGATGTAATACTCAACTCTGCAACTGGTCCAACTCGTCAACTACTTCATTCCATCCTGCATCCCAATCATCAACTCGACAACTCGGACTTCTACGTCGACTCCGTTACATCCACAGAAGCTCTCGCCGCAAGTTTGTTTTCTTCCACCACGGACATTCCATTCCATCCATCTTGTCACCTGCACGCTCTATCGCACCGGTCCCACGTCCTCAGAATGCTACACCCACTGGCTCTCATAGGGATGAACGCACCATCAGGCTGCACAGAAAACCCGGACTGGACTAGAGTGCTTCTGTCCCCCCTGAACTGCAATAACCCCACACCACACCGACTACACGTGCTGCTAACCAGGACATCCTCAGATCTCTCCAGCCTGCCCCCATCCCACCATCCTCTCGCCATGCCAACTTTGCCCTCAACACCCGATCTCTGAACAATAAAGCCCCTGCCCTTCATGAACTAACACTCTGGACTTCCTTCTGCTCACTGAACCCTGGCAACAACCCAATGACTTTTTCTCCCTCAACCAAGCATCCCCCCCTGGCTACAACTACATCTGCAAACCCCGCCCCTCCCGTCATGGAGGTGTCCTCGCCGTTATTTTCAATCAGAACTTCCGGATCACAGAACTCACCCTCCCCCCAGTATCATTTTTGAATAGTTTGAATATCTCGCCTTCACAGCTCCTTCCTCCATGACAGTCATCCTCATTTCCCCGCCACCAAAACCAAATCCTTCCTTCCTCTCTGATTTTACTAAACTCTTCACACTAGCCTCATCTCTCCACGTCTGCTGCTACTAGGCGACTTAAACATCCACATGGACTCCCTCCTGCAAACTCTGATCAGAATTCACCATCTAACTGGACAGCTTCTCTCTCACCCAACATGTCACATTCCCCACCCATGAAAAAGGACACATCCTCAACCTGGTCTGCTCCACAAACCAACCGGTCCTCAACCTCAATCCATGCCTCGTTCCCCGCTCTGATCACAAATTGATACGGTTCACCATCCCTTCTCCAACCCCACGCCTCTTCAGAAAAATCTTCTTCCGCAACCTCAAATCAATCGACCCACCCCATCTCTCTGACCTGCTCTCCGCCACTCTCCACCTGGACTCAACCCTCACCTCACCCGATGACCTCACAAACCACCTCAACTCCACCTTGTCTACCTCCCCCAACACTCTGCCCTCCCCTGAAAACAAAAACGGTCACTGTCCATATTGAAGCCTATAAACTCCCTCTCACTGCCTACAAAAATGCCCTCATTGCTGCCAAATTTGCCTACCTCTCCACTATCCTCACCGACCCCAGAACCCTCTTCTCCACACTGAACAACCTCATCAACCCTCGGACCAACACCCTCCCTACCTCTACTCCGTATTTCTGCAACTCATTCCTCCACTTTTTCACTGACAAAATCAAGAACATTTACCAATCTCTATCCCCTGTACTTGAGTTCCCAGGATCTACTCCAGCACCTACCACGGCTCCTCCTCTCCCCTGCCTCCTCTCCCAGTTTGACCTGGTCACTCAGCCTGAAATGTCCAAACTCATCAGCTCCTCCAAACCCACCACCTGCTCCCTTGACCCCCTCGCCACTCCACTCCTGAAGTCCTGCCCCCACATCCTATGCCCCTACCTCACTAACCTCTTCAACTCCTCACTGTCCCTTGGAACTGTCCCTTCTGCATTCAAAACTGCCGCCGTTACCCCAATCCTTAAAAAACCTGGTCTGGATTCTTCCTCCCTCAACAACTAACGCCCAATATACAACCTCCCCTTTCCGTCTAAAACCCTGGAACGTATAGTCGCCTTACAACTACAAGCCCATATTCATGCCAATAACAAATTCGAACCCCTCCATTCTGGTTTTCGCCCCCTCCACAGCACAGAAACCGCTCTCCTCAAAGTCCTCAGCGACCTCCTCATCTCTGCTGACATCGGTTCCCTCAACATCCTCATCCTCCTCGACTTGAGTGCAGTCTTCGATACCGTGAGCCACAACACCCTGCTCTCCAGACTAAAAGACCTCGGTATCGGAGGTACTGCACTCAGCTGGCTCCACTCCTACCTTGCACAAATCCCACTTCATCTCTCTCCACAACCACACCTCTGCCACAGTCACTCAATGTGTTCGCCAAGGCTCCGTACTCCGCCCCCTCCTCATCATCATCTACATCCTCCCTCTTGGCCAGATACTCCGCCACTTCAACCTTGACTTGCCACTGCTACGCGGATGACACCCAGATCTACTTCAGCACCAAATCCCCACAAAATCCTCCTCTCTCTCTCTCATCAACTCTTGCCTGTCAGCTATTAAAACCTGGATGCAACACAACTTCCTCAAACTTAACAGCGACAAAACAGAATTCCTCATCGGCTCCCAAGTCCACACTTAGCAAAACCAATAAGCCCACTCTCACCATCGACAGCACCATTATCTCCCCAGTCCCGCAACCATGGCGTTATCTATGATTTCACCCTCTCCCTTGAGCCTCACATCCGCCAAGTCATTAAAACCTCCTTCTTTCACCTCCGCAACATTTCCAAAATAAGACCCTCTCTCACACCCCCCGCTGCTGAAAGACTCATTCACGCCTTCATCTCCTCCCGACTGGACTACTGCAACTCACTCCTCCTCGGCATAAGCTCTGCCAACATCAACAGACTCCAACTGGTCCACTACTCAGCCGCCCGCCTCATCACCTGCTCCAACTCCTGGCACTAGATCACTCCAGTCCTGAAACAACTCCACTGGCTTCCTATGTCCCACCAGATCACCTACAAAATCCTGGTCTTCACCTACAAAGCCCTTCACCATCTGGCCCCCTCATACCTCACTAACCTCCTTTCCCCGTACCAACCCTCGTGGTCCTTCCGATCCACCTCAGCTGCTCTCCTCTCCATTCAAAAATCCAAACTCCGCAGTTTTGGGGACAGAGCTTTCTCCAGAGCAGCTCCCAGGCTCTGGAACTCCCTCCCCCAAGTGATCCGCACTTTTGAGTCCCTCACCGTCTTCCAATCCCGCCTCAAGATTCATCTCTGCTTATCCCTAGCCCCACGACCTCCTACCTTTACATCTGTCCCTGAATCCTGTTTTTTTTATTTTATTACATTACCCTATCCTGTAATGCGTAGACTAATTTTAATATTTTCTTAGTCAAAAACAAAACGTATTTCCCCCGAAAGAATAGTATGTTGTTCAAATAAGGCAAAACGTTCCTTTTATTAATCTAAAATGAGAAAAAATGTTTTCTAAATTATAAAATAAACAAACTATTAAACAATAAACTGACAGCTCTGCCATTATTCCTTACTTACTGGGACTTTGTGAAACATTTAATTCTCCCTTTATTAAATGGAAGTTTGATTCACATCTCGTATTGCAGGAAACTTACAGGTCCTTCTGGACCTCGGCATCATCGTAGCGACGTCCAATCAGTCTCTTGGTGGCATACAGTGTGTTTTGAGGGTTGGTGACTGACTGGCGTTTAGCGGGCATGCCCACCAGGCGCTCCCCCTCTGCTGTGAAAGCCACGACAGAAGGAGTCGTTCTGGCTCCCTCTGCATTCTCCAACACCTGAGAGGCCAAAAGAAAACCTTTAGTTGCATTATACGTGGACTGCTGCACCATCTGACAGTTTACTCCAAGCAATCGGTCATATTGCCCCTGATCCGTAGTTTTCAGGAATCAGGAAACGTTTATGGCCATATATCAGACATTCATGGAATTTGACTTGGCGGTTGGTGCATGATGGCAGACAGTACGACAATGGACAACAGACAACGTAGTGCAGAAAAGAGATAAAAATATATGCCTTTAATTTATATTCTCAGAGCAAAATAAGAACAAATGTCTCGGAAATTAATGAATTGCTTTGTTTGACAGACAAATTTCCCTCAACATATGATTGTGTTGGATGAACAAATAAAACCAAATTTTTAGAGGCCAATATGGTGAATTCTACCATTCATTTAAAAGGAAGGATGAGCTTCTGCTCTCATAGGCTGGATCCAAATTGTCAAATTAGCTTATGGTTCTTCAATGAGTAAAATGAATGATTAAGTAGTGGCCGCCATTATAAGAGCTGTTCGAACTAGAAAATGCATTTCCTGCTGAAAATGCGTTGGAATGCATGAAGCTGAAATGAATTTCAAAAAGTTGCTTAAAGTACAGAAATGAAACAAGCTGATGTTGTAAAGGAAACTGACGTTTGCAAATGAAGTAAATCTACACAAAGAATGTGCTTCGATGTGAGAGCATGTCCACGATGGGTGAGGTTATGCACATATTTGATCGACTAAGAAGAAAAAAAGGATACCGTTCAAAGTAGTTATCTGGAAATGACAATATATCTAATCGAGGCTTCAATATTTTCTCCTGACGTTTAACACCTTGTAAAGTAATACAGCTTCATCAACAGGATCGTCCGGAAAAGGACAAGCTATTTTCAAGAACACACTATAAGGTAACAGAATTGTATTCTATTCATATGTGGATACCTAATATGTGCTAAAATCTGCCCGATTCTGAATGGATAAGGAAATGAAAGAGCACTGTGTAAGAAGAATGGCAACAAAAAGGAAGTTCGCCCCTTGGTATAACTCTCAAACCCGGAACGTAAAGAAAACTGTGCGGAAACTTGAGCGGTTATGGCGTTCCACCAAATCAGAAGGATCTAGGCTAACTTGGCAAGACAGCGTTAAAACATATAAGAAGGCTCTCCGTAACGCAAGAGCATCTTATTACTCATCATTAATCGAGAAAAATAAAAACAACTCCAGGTTTCTCTTCAGCACTGTAGCCAGACTGACAGAGAGTCACAGCGCTGTCGAGCCGTGTATTCCTGTGGACCTCAGTAGTAACGACTTTATTAACTTCTTCAATAATAAGATTCTGACTATCAAAGAGAAAATTGATGGTCTCCTGCCCCCAAACGGAGCCGACCCGTCCTCGGATGTAGGATCCTTGGATGCAGCCGTGGGCTCTGATACCTACTTGGATGGTTTCTCTTCCATCAACCTTGATCAACTGACTTCTACAATCTTGAAATCCAACTCTTCCACTTGTCTCCTGGATCCGATTTCAACTAAGCTGCTTAAGGAAGTTTTTCCGTTAATTAGCACATCCCTACTGGATATTATGAATCTGTCTTTGTTGACAGGACATGTACCACAGTCCATCAAGGTAGCTGTAATTAAACCTCTTCTTAAGAAACCTACTCTAGCTCCAGAGGTGTTGGCTAACTACAGACCTATCTCTAATCTTCCCTTCCTTGCTAAGATCCTTGAGAAATCTGTCACAAATTGATTATGTGACTTTCTACAAAACAATGCTTTGTTCGAGGATTTCCAGTCAGGATTGAGTGCATCACAGCACAGAAACGACACTGGTGAAAATTACAAATGATCTTCTACTTGCATCGGACCAAGGACTTGTCTCTTTTCTTGTCTTGCTGGACCTCAGTGCTGCATTTGACACCATCGATCACCATATCCTGCTGCAGAGACTGGAACACTTGATTGGCCTCAAAGGAACTGCACTCAGCTGGTTGAAATCTTATTTATCGGATCGATCCCAGAAGACACCAACCAGCTTGTTAGACTTCATGATTGTCTTGGAGACAACAAAACTTGGATGACATGCAACTTCCTGATGCTAAACTCTGAAAAAAACAGAAGTTATCATGATAGGCCCAGAGCACCTTCGAAGTCAGCTGTCACGTGATACAGTATCTACGGATGGAATTGTTCTGGTATCCAACAGCACCATCAGAAATCTTGGAGTTCTCTTCGACCAGGATATGTCACGATATTCAACTCTCATATAAAGAAGACTTCAAGGACTGCCTTTTTTCATCTACGTAATATATCGAAAATCAGGAACTTCCTGTCTCAAAGTGATGCAGAAAAACTAGTTCATGCATTTTCTACTTCCAGTGTTGGGAAAGTTCACTTTCTACACGAACTAGTTCAAAGTTCAGTTCACAAATTTTAAAATGAACTAGTTCAGTTCATAGTTCAAACTAGTTCAGTTCTTTTTTTCCATATGTTGCTGCAAGCTATTATTTTTCAAAATTATTGCCACAGCCCATATAGAACCACAGACAGCAATTATTTTATCAGTTTTAACACTGAAGCTAAGCATCAGATTTAATCTTCATATCCAATTTTGAATCCTTATCCAACCAGGGTTTACATTAGCATTGAGGAGACAGCATTTCCCCATTGTTGCTTTAATGTTGCTGTCCATTCACTCCACACTAGCAGCAGCTGCAGCGTTCACCCCTACAGTACATTCTCACACATGCTGCTTGAATGGTCTTTTTTAAATAAGGAATTATTAAAAGAAAAACAGGACAGTAATCATTAAGGTGCAAATGTTTGCAAAGGTCAGATTCCTCCCATCCTCACCGACCTTGTCAGTAACTTCATAAAACTCATTTAAATTATTATACGCCGCCTCTTTGCTACACGCAGCTGTCGCCTCCATGCATTTCTTTTTTTTTGATGGCGGTGCGACACTGATGGTTGGTGTTGCCAGATTGGGTGTTTTTTCCGCTACTTATTAAGGCGCGTTGGCGGTGTGTTTTCTATAGAAATCTGGCACCCTACTGAACGATGTTAACCTGAAAGAACGTGCCGTTCATAGACACCAGAATGAACAAGTTAACAGTAACGTTCATCGGGCATTAATACAGTACGTTCAGTTCACGTTCACCCAAAATATGAACGAGTTCATGAACTATCGTTCAAGGAACGCGTTCAGGCACAACACTGGTTACTTCTAGACTGGATTACTGTAATTCTTTGTTACCAGAAACCTCTCCAGCTGATTCAGAATGCTGCAGCACGTGTATTAACAAGAACTAAGAAATGGGATCATAGAACTCCTGTATTAACTTCTCTGCATTGGCTTCCTGTTAAATCAAGAATAGAATTTAAGGTACTTCTCCTCACCTACAAGGCACTTGCTGGTGAGGCACCGTCTTATCTTTGTTACACCGTACTGCCCTACAAGGCATCTGCGCTCCATAGATGCTGGGCTACTTGTGGTTCCTAGAGTTTTAAAAAGTAAGATGGGGGCCAGAGCCTTCAGTTATCAAGCTCCTCTTTTGTGGAACCAGCTTCCACTTTCAGTCCGGGGGGCAGACTCGGTCAGTTCATTTAAGATAAAGCTTAAAACGTTCCTCTTTGATATTGCTTATAGTTAGCGCTGGCTCAGGTTAGCCTGGACCAGCCCTTAGTTAAGCTGCTCTAAGCTTAGACTGCCGGGGGACTTTTTAGGACACACCGAGCCCCTCTCTCACTTTCTCCTTCCACAATCATCCATGTTATTAATGTACATCACTAATTCAGCTTCTTTCCGGGAGTTCTTTGTGCTTTCTCGCCTAGCAAGTCTCCGTGGATCATAGTTTCGTGCGGACCCTGGTTCTGACTCCTGGCATGGCTCTGCTGACACCTACTGCTGCCATCATCATTACTTTAAATATGATTCATATTACTGTCATCCTAAACCAACATCTTTCTGCCCTCCCTCCCCACAGCCTCTGGATGGTGGTTCGACCTGATGGTGGTTGTCCCTGCAGTGGTCCTGCCGTACACTTGTTCTGCTACTTGCAATGACTTGTATCATTTCTGTTAGAGAAATTGAATGTATTGTACATTTTTTACATTGTTGATTCTGTACACATGACATCCATTGCAGTCTTTCCATCCCGGGAGAGGGATCCCTCCTCTGACGTTCTCCCTAAGGTTTCTTCCCTTTTTACCCCATTGAAGGGTTTTTTCATATTTTGGGGAGTTTTTCCTGTGCCGATGTGAGGGTTTCGGGACAGAGGATGTTGCATGTGTACAGACTGTAAAGCCCTCTGAGGCAAATTTGTAATGTTGGGCTATACAAAATAAAATGAATTGAATAGAAAATGCCATTACGCAAAAAAAATATCCGAGCCGCGTTGGTTACTCCCTTGTCGGATGTATCGTCTGTGCTACCACCCCCTCCAGTAGTGGTCTCAATTAGGGCTGCAACAACGAATCGATGAAATCGATTAAAATCGATTATTAAAAGCGTTGGCAACGAATTTCATTATCGATTCGTTGTGTCGCGCGACTATTACGTTTGAGTATTAAAAAAAAGTTGAGCGCCGCGCAGACCTGAGAAAAAAAAAGTTGAACGCTCGCGAACAGAGAAGAAAAACAGCTCCGCCCAGCAGAGCATTGAGACCCGTAATACTGTGAAACATGCGGAGGAAGAGAAACCAATGCGACCTAAATCCTCCCAGGTATGGGGATATTTCACGGGGGGGGGGGGGCGGGGGGTGCTGGCGCTTTTCTTTGCAGCGCCAGTCTCATCTTTTTCCGTTCTAATCGCCGCGCTTGACTTCAAGGTGTAACCTTTATTATTGTTCGGTCTGAAACGGCGCGCCCAGTGACGGGTGGTGCAGCAATATTGTTGTCCGGGTGGAAGTCGAGAGAAAGGTCGGTCCGGGATATTTTCGGGAGGGGCTTTGAAATTCGGGAGTCTGATTGTAAGATATGCAAAAGCGACATGGCATGGCACGGGAGCACCACGGCGATGATTCAGCACCTTAAACCGAAACATGTTGGAAAAATCTAATCTAAATATTTTTTGTGCCTAATCTATTTAATTTGGCAGCTGTAAAGTATGCATCATGCGATGTGTGTTTTTTGTGTTAGTCCATTTTATTTGCTTACTTAGGGATGCTCAAGGAGCAATCTGTTTGTGCAGTTTCTAAATGTTTTGCATTGTCAGTTCTATTTTTCAATAAAGGGTTGGAAATTAATGTTTTTATTTTTTTATCCGATTCATCGATTAATCGAACAAATAATCGACAGATGAATCGATTATTAAAATAATCGTTAGTTGCAGCTCTAGTCTCAATAGCCCTAGTGTGGTGTGATAAGTTGCCCAACTCACGCTTTTTAATGGACCCCAAATTTCCCGAGCCAAAATTCCCATGGAAAAACTTTGCAATAATTCATATTCCCCCAATTCCAATTCCAATTAACTAACATATATACACGTGTATGGGAAACACCAAGTATACTATTAACTGTTTTATTAAGTTTTTATATAGTTTGAAGACATCTGTTTTATATTCATATTGACAGTATACCTTATATTGTCAATATAATGTTCAATTTAAAAGAAAGAAATTTGCCTTGGCAATAAAAAAGAAGAATGTCTTCAGTGTTGTCAATCGTCATTTTGTGCGTATCGGTTAAGAGACCGGTATCGTTTTAAAAGTAGTGGGTTATCAACTGTATTCAAGTGTTGAAAAAAGTTCATGTGTTGACATACTGAACCATCCATGACAGACGGTGATGCGTTCACGCTCACCTTGGCCTGCTTCCCCTCCATGACAGCAACACATGAGTTTGTGGTTCCCAGGTCAATTCCAATTACTGCGCCCTTGATGGCCTCTGACCTACAACAGCAAAGACATACACAACGATTAACCCACTGTTAAACCACCACCATCAATTTCAGATGAATTCATTAACAAGCAGAAAGCAGGTTTCCCAGATCTGCATGGACTATGCCCAGGAAGGGCCAGAAGGTTCCATAGGGGACCTGAATGCAAACAATGGTTTGGATTAAGATCTTTGATGATTTTGGAGAGTTTTTTTTAAAGCAACTGCCTTTGGCATACGCAAAGGTGCAAGGCCCTTTGATGCATGCAGCTTTAATTATAATCGTTATTTGAATTTCAAATATTGTATTATTATCAGCAGCAGCAGCATTATAGAAATTTTATTACATTGGCTCAACAGTCCAGAGCCTTAATGTTTACCTCATATAATTTTATACAATATATTCAGAATGACCTACTCCCTGGCACACACCGAGTTATTATAATTCACCATGAATCCTCACATTTTACACCCTGAGGCTGTTTTTGGCATCTGTTTGGAAAAATGGCATACCCATGTTAAAAAGTGTAATAACTCTGGAACTACTCTGTCTATTTGAACAATTCATTTCTGTATGAATAAAGGGGTCACCTTTTTGCTACTACTTACGCATATTCCCGTCGGGATAGAGCTCTGAGAGTATCTGGTGTAAAACCGCCTGTCAGACATGCCTGTGTAGACAGAAAGATTGTTACAATGCATTTATAATATGTTGACAAAAGGAAACATGCACGCTAATTAAGGTCAGCTTTTGTTCAATAATTTTTGTCAATCCCACAGTAAATACCTTTAGGGCTTGCTCAAAAATGACATTCGAATATTCGCTTAAAAAAAAAAAGACCTATTTGAATATCTGGTTGCCTAGCGCAGTTTGAATCATGATTATAACAATGAAAAACCCACAACAAATGATCTTTAACAGGGTAACACCCCGACACAACAGCTTGTGATGTATAAACAATATGTATCGTGAAAAAATGTACATTTATAAAATTACCTCGCTCGGTATAGTTCCCTCACTACATGCAAACACGGAAAAGAGCAATGCAGAGGCACGAGAGATCAGAGATTCTCCGTCAGAATCTTACAAAATACCAGGGTATGATTTTTTTGCCTGCAAACGAATAAAGTATCTATTAATCAATATATTTTAGAACGGAAATGTAGAGATCATATTTGAACTTTCAAGCTTGCCCTTTTTAATTCAAAATAGTACAGGGAGGTAACCTGTAAGTCGCTTTGGATAAAAGCGTCAGCTAAATGACATGTAATGTAACTTCAGATTTTATTATTAGTTGATTTAATTTAGTGTTAAAAAAACATTTTTGATTTGACATATCAAATTGGTCTAACTAGTGCCGTAACTCCACGAATAGACCACTGCGGCTGATTTGAACGTTCAGCAGATGTTTAGCTCAATGAACAGGACTCATGGTGGGGAAGGGACACATCATTGAAGGTCACTGGTCCCCACTTTGGAGCAGGGAACCAATGTAATAAACATGCGAACTTAAAAACAGAACGACAAGGAAAGCGGTTATCATTCAAAACCCATCAAATAACATGGTTTAACCAAATAACGTTAGAAAATTGACAGGTTATATACATCAATCTGTTACCGGCTGTTTGAGGCTAAGGTATCCGCCAGCATTGTAAGTTAACACAGACAGCGATAACGTTGTTTAACATCCCGTAATAGTATGTGTAGTATACCAATTGGATAACACAGGCAACTTTTAAGAAGCCAACTACAAAGGACTTCCTAGTAACGTTAGTCACAGCCAATGTTGGCCTCTAGCTAACACTGTTAGCATGCTAAGCTAGCCGGGTGCATGTCAAATGTTCTTACTATGGTCAATATAAGTACACGTACTAATATATTAGTATATATTAATATTGGATACATACATGTTTGTAACTCACCTTTTTAACTATAGAGGACACATTTCCTAAAATGTTCCTAGTGGGGAGAGTCCTTGAAACGCATCTTGCGGCAGTCAACATTTTGACAACTTGGCTAACAGGGCAACCAAATCTAATATAACAGCGTTTGGCGTTGAAACGGAGGCCCTGGAACGTTGTACCGCAAATATCTTAAATATGTATCTCCAGATGTCCTTTGGTTTCCACACGGAGTATGCAGGCTAGTGCAGACAGCAAAACGCAGGTCCAACGAAGCTACAGTGGAGGAACTGCGAAGCTTCTAGAAAAAAAAAATATTCAACACATGTTGCACCACGCACCGCTGAAGGACCCCAGCTTTGGTTGAATAACTACTGCCTGAATGAGTTTTAAAATATTAAGAAAATGTTGTGGAACTTTTTATTAGATAAAGGCAAGCATGCTATTGAATATATGATCACCGTAAGGTATTGCATGGGTTTGTTATAGAAACCAAATAATTTACTTCTAATATTTCGGGTTTTTTTTTACTATCATGGAACAGTACAAGGCAGATGACGTTTAAACAAGTGGACATGTGAAGGTCATGACGCCATAGATGAGGATTTAATTTATTCAGGAAGGAGGCAGTTGATCTCATAGATATGTATCTATGGTTGAGCCGACAGCGCAGAAGACTTCACTTTTAAATGTTTTTTAATGTAATTCACTCAAATATCTACCGATAGAAACGTTATAATATAATATAGAACAGCAAATCTTAGTTTATAAAATCACTTATGTCACGTGACGTTGGTAACCGATGTAGTGTTTTTAAATACACATAAGACGCTAGAAAAAAATGCTCTTATAACGTGCAACCTGCAACAGCAAGTGCCTATCTGATATATTTATATGAGATATATTTATATCAGACATAAAACAATTAGCCAAAATATCTCAATGGATCAGATCAGAATATGAGTTTACTCTGGTGATCCATTATATATATATTTTTTTATTTTAAATGAAATGTATTAGCAAAATCTAGCTGACGTGTTGACGTTAACAAGTTAGCTTCTCTTCCAATTACGGAAATGACCGTTGTCCGTTCTCCTGTACCTGTGAGTTTGGACACTCCAGTCTATTATGCCGAGAGAGAGTAAGTCCGTTTTTGTTGAAAACACCATAACGCATATTAATAAAAGGCCTGTTGTTCCATATCTCGCGAGAAGAAAAGAGAAAAAGTTCATAGACAACGGCCCTTTCTCAATATGGCCGTTTCTCAATATGCGTTCTTGTGTGGACTTTTGTTCTCGTGGACTCGTGAAACGTCATCAGTCGCAGCCCGAGTACTGTTCCAATTCTCAAGTCCGCATCTGGCCGAGAACGGTCATAATACCCGGATGTGGCTCGCCCCGCCCATTTTACCGGGCATGCATCGAAGCAGGCTCGTCTGTTCTTGTGAGAGACTATATCCCAGAATGCATTTCACCTCAGCAACAGGCAACAACGACAGAGGAAAATAAACACAACTTTATGTCGAAGTTTATAAATACTACTTTTTTTAAGTAACGTAATGTAATTTTCTGACTGAATAGTAAAATGTTTAAGTCAAAAACTAAAATAAAAACGTATTAGCAAGACCAGCTGACGTGGTGACGTCATCAAGTCAGCTGCTGTTCCAACTGCGGAAATGACCGTTCTCCGTTCTCCCGAACCTGCGAGTCAGGACTCCCGAGTCTGTCTCCCGAGTCTATTCTCGCGGGAACGCGAGTCCGTTCTCGCCGTCTTAGGTATTGAGAAACGGCCTATGTGTTATTGTGTGGACTTTTGTTCTCGTGGACTTTTGTCCGAGTACTGTTCCAATTCTAAAGTCCGCATCTGGGCGAGAACGGTCATAATACCCGGATGTGAATCGCCCCGCCCATTTTACCGGGCATGCATCGGAGCAGGCTCGTCTGTTCTTGTGAGAGCCAAATATCCCAGAATGCATTTCACTTCAGCGAAAGGCAACAACGACAGAGAAAAATAAACACAACTTTATGTCGAAGTTTATAAATACTACTATATTTAAGTAACGTAGTAACCCTAATGTAATTTTATGACTGAAGTTAGTTGTTAAAGCAACTTTTCTGCGGTAGGTTTGTCAACATTCAGCCTTCGTAACAATTTGCTTCGTGGATGTGGGAGATGTGAGGAGTAGTTAACCGACCGTCAGACCCTCCAGTACCGGGCGGTCAGCTCATCTCAGCCCACAGAGAGCAGCCTGTTTTCGGCGAGACTTCTGTGAAATGCCCTGCCGGTTTTCACGTCTCCGTAGCGGTTATACATGAGATATAACTGTACTATAACGAGTCTTCATAAGTTTTAATGTGGTGCCAGAGACTGATGTTGTTCACCGGTTACGTCTGTTTGAGGACAGAGTTTAGATTCATAACTTCATGTTTAACGTCTTGTCTGTATCCGCAAAGCGCAGCTTGTTATTTTCTATCATTGTGCCTAACAATGTTTTAATTAAAGGACATGAGGAGACGGTCATTGAGACTCTAAACCGGCAGCAGAACTTCAGCTTCAAAGAAATTCTGAAGCTGTGAATTATAATAATAATAAATAAAAAAAATTCCACATATGAATTATTGTATAGTTCTCTGTAAGATCTTTGATGTGTGGTCAGCAGCTTGCTGCACGAGGACCACCACACTGATTATCAGCCTCTTGATGTTTGACTTTCAAGACAAACGGTAGGTGTGTGTGCATTCAAATATTTACTGTTTATTTTTTGTTACTGTATCCAACCACCCCCTCCTAAAATGATAAACGCTAATTATTTTATGACTGATGTATATATATATATATATATATATTATATTTTGTTTGATTTTCATTTCAAATGAGTTAGGGTTAGAAATGGTATATATAATATTGAGTACATGTATATATATATAATTTCTAACCCTAACTCATTTGAAATGAAAATCAAACAAAATATAAAATATATATATATATATACATCAGTCATAAAATAATTAGCGTTTATCATTTTTAGCGTTTATCATTTTTCATTTCAAATGAGTTAGGGTTAGAAATGGTATATATAATATTGAGTACATGTATATATATATATATATATATATATATATATATATATATAAGTATATATATATATAATGAAAATGAAATGAAATGAAATGAAAATCAAACAAAAGCTTGTTAATAGTAAAATACTTAAGTGAAAAAATAAATTAAAACGTATTAGCAAGACCAGCTGACGTGGTGACGTCATCAAGTCAGCTGCTGTTCCAATTGCGGAAATGTCCGTTCTCCGCTCTCCCGAACCTGCGAATCAGGACTCCCGAGTCTGTCTCCCCGAGTCTATTCTCGCGGGAACGCAAGTCCGTTCTCGCCGTCTCAGGTATTGTGAAAGGGCCAACGTCTACGTGCCTTAACGGGGAGGGGCATGGTTACTGTGAAAATATATATGCTTAACTATATTGACGATACCTAAACGTCGAATAAATGTTGGGATTATTCACGTAAACCTTTGAATTTGGATAAATATTGGTAAATTGGTTGTAGTCGAGAGAGCTCACTTGAAGGACAGCTAGTGAACGAGTAGCCGCTGTAGAGAACTGTCATTCCCATCCAGCCTGTCGGACCGATATGGCGGAGAGTGGGTCGGCGGGAGATTTTTCCGGCTCTCTGACGAGCTCAACCCTGCCGCCGCCGAGGACCCGCATCTTCAAAATCATCGTAATTGGGGACTCGGGTGTTGGGAAGACCTGCCTCACCTACCGCTTCTGTGCTGGGAAGTTCCCCGAAAAGACCGAGGCCACGATCGGGGTTGACTTCAGAGAGAGGCTGGTGGAGTTCGACAGCGAGAAGATCAAGGTATGTGGTGACTGTGGTCAGGCTAGGTGTTGATGTTGTGCACTTGGTATCTTGGGTCTTCTGATACAGAGACCATCTAAAGTAAAACTCGTACACACTACAGCTATGTCAGAAGGATTGCAGGGATTGATGTTGGAAAAAACCCAAATCAAATAGTCCACAGCGAGTTGATGGGTCTGCCCATCGACAGTCTTCTTAGTGAAAAAATGACAGATAGCTTTATATTTCTGACTTGATCGTTGTGTCCGGTGCAAAGTTCTCTTAGTTATTTAGATATGTCTTATAGACTAAAACTCCCATGATTCCAATTCGAGTTTGATACTGACCCAAATTGCTGGATCGGAGACTGTTCGGAGCATTTTTACATAGATGCTGGTGTGCAATTTGATATTTTAATGATCATAACCACTCAACAAATATATATATATATATATATATATATATATATATATATATATATATATATGTGAGGTTTACAAAATTTGGAAATGAATGCAATCAGTTTTCTGTATCAAAAATATAACATACCCTCAGCCCAAGAATATATATCTAGAATGTAAACAAAGGATTGACCCCCACCACACACACACACACAAATATGATTTGATCCATAACAGCTCCAGCCATTTCCAAACTATCCCCCCACAGATCCAGCTGTGGGACACTGCAGGTCAGGAACGCTTCAGGAAGTCCATGGTGCAGCACTATTACCGCAACGTGCATGCTGTTGTCTTTGTATATGATGTGACCAACGCTGCCAGCTTCCGCAGCCTCCCAGCATGGATTGAGGAATGCAAGCAGCACGCGCTGGGCACTGAGGTACCCAGAATCCTAGTTGGAAACAAATGCGACCTTCAAGACTCTGTTCAAGTGGGCACAAACGTAGCGCAACAGTTTGCCGACGCCCATTCTATGCCCCTGTTTGAGACGTCTGCCAAGAACCCAAGCAGCCAGGGACAGGGAACCTGTGTCATAGGCAACAATGACCATGTTGAGGCTATTTTTATGACAGTGGCACACAAGCTGAAGTCTCAAAAGCCACTGATTTTGAGCCAGCCACCCACGGGATCAGTGGGTACCATCAACCTGAGCGGGTGGGGGGCTGATGGGGGGGATAAGGCTAGGAGCTGGGGATGCAACAGCTGCTGAGGCAGAAAATTGAAGGGTAAGAGGGAGACAACTTCAGTTGAGGCTGCACAAGACCAAGTCTTTTAAAGTGAAAGGAGCTAAGGAAAGTGTGGGCGAATGGATCAAGCCTAATGTCTTTATAATCAACACAAACATGTATTTATTTGTCTATTACCAGAGGATACTTGTTTTCCCATTAGCTATACATTAATGATATTTAATGAGGGGTGAAAAATCAGATTCTAATTGATTTCTTCTTTCATTAAGCGTGTACTATCTTGGGCAATGTGACAATAGAAACATCAGAATCAGAAGCCATTTTTGCCACATATTTTCACATAGGTTTATGACCTGATTAATTAGTGCAATATAAGATAACGTAAAATAAGATAAAAATATACAAGCAAAAATGAAAACAATACAAACATGTTCGTTATAAAATGTATGCATGTCCATATGTTTCCATGGTTTGAGAAACCACTGTGCAAAATGTTAGAGTAACTCAGATGGAGTATTAGAGACAGACTTTGACCTCTTAATGCAGACTTGGGTTATACATAATATCCCAACACATTCAAATTTAATGTATTCATCACATTCATCATTTTTTTTTGTCAACATGAACTTTTTTTAAAATCATGTTTAAATCCACGGTTCCTCATGAAAACAGATTTCGTAACACAAAACATGTTGAATTGATTTCATTCAAAAAATGTGCTAAACTTATTGCATGCTAACACCCACAGATGTCATTGTGTATTGCATGCACATTTAAATGTGGGATCTACTCATGAACAGAGCTCAAAAACTCCACAGCTTCTCTTAGCCAAGATTATGCCTTAATTAAAACATTTTAGCATGTTTACACGTTTAAACTGCAGTTGATTCAAGGACAAGAATAAATGGTAAATATTCATACTACTGAAGACCAATATTGGGAAACTCCACAACGTTTAGATTTTCCTACTTAATGATCAACAATCTGAAGGGAATACTCAGTCAGACTGCAATTGTAAGCGTCAGACAATGTTTTGTTCCGTGGCCAAGAAAAAAGACTTTCCATTAGTTTAAGAAGTGGGTTAGTGGAAACTCAGAGTTTGTTCACCCGGAGATGAGGGAAACTGGGTTGTCTGTTTCAGAAAGGGAGGCAACTCAACCTCAGGGTCAGTTGTCAGGAGCAGGTTTTCTTCAGGAAACCTTGAGTTTCTTTCACAGTCTCCTCCCTCTGACACCAGCCCAGCCAATGACACATCACTTTGTCATTTCCTCATTCATTCATACTCAGGAATCAGGTGGATTTTAGCGCAGTTTCCACATATTAACAAAATAAGATATCTGTTACCTTAAAGACTAGTGTTTTCTGGAACATGACATGTCCTTTTCTGGACGAACCTGTCGATGAAGAAGTGGTTTTACTTCGCAGGGTGTTAAACCCGTCGGGAGAGAATATTGAGGCCCCGATTAGATATATTGTAATTTCCAGATAACTACTTGTTTGAACGATTTTGTTTTTCTTCACAATTCATTAAATGTGTACATAACCTCACCCATCCTCATACTAACGTCACTCATCGGGGACGCTCTCACATCCGAGCAGATTCTTTGTGTAGCATTAAGTTTTGTTTCAAATGGCAGTTTCCTGTACAATGGTGATGCAGAGAATATTAGAAAAACTACTGTATGCAGAGCCGTGAGAAAAGTGTGCCTCGCTCTGAAACGTCTTTTAAACGTTTTTGTTCCCTGGACAAAAACAAGTGAGGGCCATTAAAGAGGAGTTCCACAGATTTGCACCTGAATAAAATACACTATAGGTTCAATGATTAAATATCAAGCCTATGTTTTTGCATTCTAACAGTGGAAAAATTCCCACTGGGAATTAATAAAACGTATGGATTATGATTAGTGTGTACATTAAATATTAACTGACAACACTATATTGGAACTTACACGTTGACCTGAGCAGCAATTTTCTCCCACGCCGTTTCTGTCTTTTGCTGCAGTAACGGTGTTGCTTTGTTTCTAATTACAACTCTGAGTCAACCTACTCAGAGTTGATTGACCATCTCAGGGTAAATCAAATCAGAGTTTGTTGAACCTCCTACTTGAAAGGGACCCCTGATGATGATGTATTGTTTCTATGGAAGTATTTGTGAGTCATCGCAAATAATTCAACGTTAAAATATTCAACTGCAAAAAATTCAACCGCAAATCATTTTGGTTAAATCTTTTGCAGTATTTTAACGTTGAAAAACATTCAGATACATAATTTCAATGCATAAATATTCAGTGCTAGAAATTCAATCACCTTTTTCTTTCAAAATCTGATGACACAGATTTACTTCCATAAGTTTCCCATCTCAGGGTGAATCAACTCAGAGTTTAGGGTTTGACTCAGAGTTTGTTGAACCTTCTACTTGAAACGGACCCCAGAGGGTATTGCACAAAAGTAGAATCAAGAAATCCAGGATAAGTAAAAAGGTGCAGCTTGACTTGTGTGATCCGCTCGTCGCGGCTTAATCAGTTGCACGTTTTCCGAGCCGGGATGTGATTAAATCAATCCAGGTTTACATAGCTGGGATAGCTATGTCCACGGCTTTCTTAAGTAGACTACAGTATCGAACACAGATTTACTGATGCAGAAGTGAAGAATATGCTGTGCGCAGAATATTTCTCTGAGCAGCAACTAATTATGGAAAGCATATAATATGCCAAAAAAGTAAAAACACAAAACGGCAGCTGTAACAAACAGAGAAAAGGCCTGGCGGACAATCACAGACCGACTGAATGCGGAAGGATTTTAAAATATCTACTTACTAAGAAAGTTGTAGACTGTTTTATTTGTTTTTAATAGCAATGCGTTTTATTTGGGTTTTTGTTGTATCTGTGTTTATGTGCTAAATGTGCTGGTTTTAGTGTTTAAGCTTACCATGTAAAGCGCTATATGAGTAAAATGTATTATTATTTAGCCTATACTTTGCCTTAAAAGTGAGCAGTAGGAATTAATATTCCTCTGGAAATTTACCCTAAAAACTAGGCCTAATCTCAAACCCTGTCTTACAACCAAATGCACAAATCTCTATAAACTGTATCTAATTCTAATTATCTTTCTACAATTAATGTTCATGGTAAGTGCCTTAACAGTTTGCAAATGGTATATAGAAATTACTTACAAGATGCCTGCTCACATATTTTATCTGAACTGATTTAAGCAGTTAAGAAGAAGGCTCATTTGTCTGGCACTGGGGGGAGAGGGGAGCAGCACCAGGCTTCACCTGGCCCTTGTTTTAAAGCAAGGAAGGCCTGTGATGGAAGCGATTTAAGGTGGTACAGCTACTAACTCTGTACCACCTGCAGAAACTGCCCTCTTCATACATGGTACATTTTCAAGTACTGCACATCAAACACACCCATTTATACGGGCATATGTTGAAATCCTCTTTGATGTAACAAATTCTCCCGTGGCCAGGGAAGGTAATAAAGATTTGTGCCAAGAAATTCAGTGCCAAACACACACTGTAAAAACCCCGTAAAGAAACGGTCAAATGACTAGCAGCAGTGGCTGCCAAACAAAAACGGTAAAATTAAGGTAAAATAACTTCATTAAAATGAAGTGCAAAAAACTTTGAGGAAAGTTTAAAGCTTAGATGATTTTTTTTTTTTTTACAGAGAAACATTTTATAGATTTTTCTTGTATTATGATTTGACACCTTTATTATGTCACCTTTTAATAAAAAGGATATCAGTAAATATTCTGCAGCGAAAAACTTTATTTACAGATTTTGTCTGTATTATTATGATCAAACACTTCCAATACAGGGATATCGGAAAAAAGTTCTGCAGTGAAACACTATTATTTTACAGATCTGTCTTGTAATTCTGTCATGTTAATTCTCATGAAATATGAGCTTTTCATAAATCTACAAGATTTTCAATGTTTCAATTAAACTAGGGGTTGGAAACTTAGTTAAAAAATACAAAAGTAGTAAAAGTACACACCACTATCGACTTTAAAACAATGTCATATAATGTATTCACGTGAACATTCACAACAGTTCTTCAGGGACCGCCAGGAGAACTTGAACGAAAATGTAATTTCTCCAGGTTTCTATCTTTGCAGAGGATTATCAAGAGGACAGATTATATGAGGACAAACATTACATGGCCTTTTAATTCAGAATCCCAACTATGCAGTGTATTAATAAATCAGTCAAAACAAGTCATACCAGAAAAGGTCAATGAATCTTTACCGGAAGTCAGTGCAGTGCAGATTAAGAACAATCTTCCAAATTGTCAGCCCGATCCTCGGTGCATCTGGGGGGGAGGTAAAAGGACACACTAAGATTAATTGAAAAGTCTTTAGAAGGCTTTGAGAATAATAAACATTCAACTAATGCATGTCATAGCACTCTCATCAGAAAAATATGAATCACGAAAATAAGGACGTGGATTCACAACAATGGACACTTTCATTAGATGTAATATAGCCACATAAACACAGTTTACCCTGGTCTGAGCGTTATTCAATGTTTTAAGGGCACTAGTGCTGAACACAGCTCTAACACGTTTGTTGCTGCTAGTTTGAGTTATTGAAGTCGGTTCGTATATTATATGTTTGTTACGTTGTGGACTGACTTTTGCTCCTGCTTTACTTGGCACAGAAATTGGCCGCTGCACGCAACTTACAGGACGTTGCAGAGCAAAAAAGCAGATTTTTTGTGACAAGCTATACACACCTGGATTTGTGGATTATCTGCCATTCTCCTCTGTATATCCTCTCTAGCTCTGTCAGGTTTGATGGGGATGTCGGTGAACAGCCATCTTCAGATCACCAAAATAGATGAAAAACCTATAACTAAGGACGATGTTTCACCAGCATCACCAAGGTTGCCTTTTGCTAACTAAAAAACATTTAGACAAATCAGAGTCTTGATTTCCCCCTCTGGCTCAATAACTCATGCATTTGTTCTGAACAGGCTTCTTAAATGAACACACCATGTTTTTGCCGTTGGTATGTATGTATGTAGGGATGTTCCTGTTTAGAAGCACATTTTTTCAGTTTTGTATTTGTTTCATGTTGGAACAATTCCAATCTGTGTATGTCTTTTTTTTGCGTACCTGATCCGTGGCTGTATTCTGTAATTTACGCCACAATCCGGTGGTATCTTGTCACTCTTGGTTCTTCAGCATTCTCATGATCTCACCTGCTTAACGTCCTTTGCTGTGTGAAATACAGTTTGAGACAGTAAAAAATACTGTCATTTACACCTAAAATCTGTAAGACATGCATCTCATTAATTAATAACTTCCTTACTGTTGATAAATCAGTAACTGCACACCATACCTTCAATATATTATTATATTCTGGTCCAATAAATATAATACTCCTCAGTCAAATGCAAAATGTTATGCTTGTTTTTGTTGTGCTACAATCAGTTTTTACAGTTTACCGTACCAGGGGCTTGACAACTATGTACATTTAATTTCTTGAATGTGGTTTTATACCATAAACCTCCCCAAGTATGTTTTTCTGGCTGGAAGACAGAATCATGCCAACAAGCTAAGGTTACCTGTAGCTAGTTTACTTAGTGAGTGCGCACAGTTCCCATTGGCCTGTGTTCTGATTGACTGTCAGATTGTCCTATCGAGTTCTAACATTCCAAATATAAGAAAAGATGACTTAAAATAAATAGGCTGTTAAATTGTGTGTGTGTATTATATATATCCCTTTATTGGAGGTGTTTGAACTTATTTTACCTTTTTTTGGTTCGGCAGCCGCTGCTGCCAGTCATTTGACCGTTTTACGTTTTCTGCTGCCAGTCCTATGACTTTTTTTTAACGTTTTTTGTTTTTGTTTTACAGTGTAGGTGTCTTGCTCAGGGACACTACACCAGACCACGGTCCGCAGTTGTCTCATGTTTCTCCTCTAAAAAATGTATAACATATCATTCTTGATTCTACTTTTCAATAAGACTGCATTATGTTTGATGTAATAAAAAAGGCTAAATTGAGATCAAGAATCAGTCTGAATGTAAAAATACTAGTGCTGTCAAACGATTAAAATATGTAATCATGATTAATCGCATTTATGTCACAACACGGGAAATCTAATTGCCTTTTTTTGTTCTTGGTCCCCCTTATGTTATACTGAGAGAAAATGGAGAAGCAACGTTCTGCCTCCACTGTTTGTCAGCCTTTGAACACCCAAGTCTGTAAGTGTTTCGTATGTAGCATGTAAATATACACTGTCATAATCTGTTAATTAGCTTTGTATAAATTCTTTCGTAGCATTAAATGCTCATCGCGATTTTCATTTCTCCTTCAATGGCATTTTTAAAACTAGCCTAAACGCTAGCTCTTCAGTCAAGTCAGCCTTATGCTAAGTAATTTCTGTATATGTATGTGAATGCTTTGTGTTACGGCTAGCTCGTTTCGACTGTACATAAAGAAAACAAGTACAATGAAGTGACTTGCAAGAGTTTAATTATTCTTTCAGAATAACGGTAACTTGACAAAACAAAGTCTAGGGTTTAAAACAAAGGGAAAAATCATAATTCAAATGGGGAGAGAAAAGATTGGTATGAGTTGAGTAACTAAACAAAAGGTAGGCCAAAGTGACTTCTCCAGAGGAAAAGGACTTGCAATCTCCACAGCTAGTGCCCTCGAGGGCTAGCTGAGCGTGCTCCAAGCCCAAGCAGACAACACACAAGGTATGCGAGTCCTTGCCCGTAATAAAACGGGTGCACGGGGGGCACACTGGACAAAAACGCTCAGCCATAGTCACTTCACACGCACTAGATGAAGGCACAGAGATGAATGGTCCTGCCTTTCGGGTCCCTTTATAGCGTCCTCGTCCTGGCGTCGCCCGGCTATGATGTACCAGCTCGCCATTGGTTAGTTTTCACACGTGCTTCATGACGCGGCCACGCAGAGGCGTTTCCACAGCGTTTTCACGCAGCTCGAGTTCCCTGAGAGGGAACAGAGGTGTGCAATCTACATGCAATCCACGCTCTCCCTGGAAGACACCGCCACCAGCAGGCGAGCCCGCGAGCACGGGGTCGTAACATTTGTAAGACCATCTTGCGATAAACAAAATTGTCGTTCAAATGGGTTTGCATTAACGTGGTTAATAACTCATTTAACTGACGGCACAAAAAAATACACAATATGAAGCTAACATTTACCTTAAAATTACAAAGAAAATTGCTAAATTGTTAGTATGGACATACACCTTTAAATAATGAGGTAATTATTGTTATTTTACATGATTTGAATGTAATTTAAGAAAACAGTAAAATACTAGATTAATTATAGTATTTCTTTCGTAGAAAATTGAGAAAAAAATTTAATTTGTCATTATTAGCATACTTTTTTACATTTTTCAGTTGGAATGTTAATTTACAGATAATCTATTTATTACAGAGTTTTGCACCTTATTTTAAAAAACAGAAAAACTACTCAATGTTCCCTTCCTACCAGCTCCTACGATTTTCTTCTTTGTCTTTTCTTCACTAACACCATTACAACAGCCCAGAAAGAAAAATCTAAATTTACAGAATGGTATTAATCAACAAATATAATTACATACAATTAAATGGAACTGATCAGTTTTGTCATGCAATAAACTACGTTGTGATCTGTCCGATTAGAACACAAACAACTTGCATCTCGTTACAACATTCTATCCATCCAACACGGAAAAGTGAACACAGCTTTAAGGAAACATCATCCATAACCATCCTCCTTTCTGGAATGGAGAAAACCAGTAAAAATGGTTAAAAAAAATTGTATGGATATGTGTCAGGTCAGTCTGCCATAAGGAGGCAGTTTGGAAGGACCCTCCTCTTCCTCCTTGATGCTCTGGTCAGTGGACTGAGGAGGACAGTTGAAAAGCCTGTTGTCACCTCCTGCTGCGTACAAGAAAACGACATCACTCAAATGTTAGGAGAAAAACATCAAACACCGTAATCACCAGCTATATGGCACAGGGAATGGAACTGGTACGTCCTTCTGTCAGAGGATCTGTCTGTTAGATCCCATGTCGAAGTGTCTTTGGGGAAAAACCCTAAATTGCCGTTCCTGTGGTTTTTGAATGTGTACGAGGGTTAGATAGTCCTGACTGGAAGGAAGATAGAATCTCCTGTAGTCAGTGTATGATTGGAACTGAATGATGACAGGTAGTCTTAAAGAGCTTTGATTGGTCCGAAGACTAGGAGAAATACAATTACAGTCCATTTACAATTAGTTTGGGAAATGGTAATGGTCACCAATGGACAATGGAAATAAATATTCTTGTTTTGCAACTACTCAAAGAGCTGAACAACGTCAATATTTAATTTTGGATTCTTTGCAGAGCATTCTGGAGGAGCTGAGAATTGAACTGTTCACTCTGTACATATGACATCTATCACACTTATGTCCATCCTGAAGACAATGTTTGAAAAACTGCAATAATGTCACGTCATGATAAAGGAAGTTTAGAAAAAACAACACAAGACTACATCTGTATCGTTTGTAGAATAAGTTGTGTGTATGACATGTCAGCTGAGATAAGATGACCGCTCAGGATATGAAATCTGTGCGATGTTTTGAGAAGGCCACTCAGTCATGATGATTAGATGTATTTCGCAGGATAAATAACATGACGGTCCTTGTACAATGAAAATTGTGCACGCGTAGAACCTACCTTTTTATTCCAGTATACATGTTCGTGCTGGAAAAGAAAACCTTTGAATAGCCTTGACGCAAGACTTGTGTGTGTGTCAACTCTGTCTTCTGTTTGCAAACATTAAATATCCTGTATTTGACACCAGTGTCGAGTGAGAATTTTTCTAAAAGACAATACTTTGTTTTTTTACCTTGCCATGTACAAACCATCTCGGTGTTTTCTGGGTCACACTGAGGGACAAGTGTATCCTGCAACACATACACAAAAAAATAAATCACATCCAGATTTAGGCATCTTTGTGATTATGGTGTTAAAAGTATACATAGACATATATATAGTCTGTTTTTTTCAAAAAGCGACTTTCTAATCTTCAATAGTTGACTAACATAGTATTAGTTCCAAGATCATCGAGCAGGTCTACTAAGCACTTCATTTTGTTACATGTCTCTATATTAGTCTATGGTAAGGTTATCAGTCTGGTCCAGCATCTTAGATTTGGTGAAGGGTTGCCATGACATGTGTTTTGAGAGATTTGCTTAAGCGAGGTTCGAGAATATGCATATATTGGTTGGTTTGCCAAGAGGACACCAGTATTAAGATCCAAGCACTTGCTCATCACGATTCCCTGTCAGCAAACGCTCATTTGACCGCCCTCGATAATAGCAGAAGAGGCTTTCATTTTTATATTTTTTATTTAAAAAAACACATAAATATAACTTTTGTCCACCCAACAACGTAAACGTGGAATGGGTTGGAGAGGAATGATGCTTTAGCCATAGTTTTTTACAATGACATGTGCCCATTTAAAATCATCGTTGCCCAACTCAGGGAGCCAACATTAGCTCAATCAACTAGTTAGCTAAAAGGTAACACTAACCACCAAGCAGTTTTTTTCTGTTATGAAACAAAACCACTTGACTTATGTGGTGAATGCATTAGCGCAAACAGCAGATGTGCAGTGGAGACAGACAGGCATAGCAACAGTTAGTCATTTTAAAGCCCTTCTTCTTTACCAATCCGGTTCTAGCATCATAGCAGCCACAGCAGGGAAGACTGCGGCAGCCCACGAAGGCGATGACAGAGGAGAGAGCTAGGCAGATGGTGCAGGTCAGCAGGATGGTGGCATTGGCCCCCTTCACCATCCGATGAAGCACAAACGTCTGAGCAAATGACAAAGAATGTTGAAATCCTGTATCAAATAAAATAAAATGTGGTCTGAGTTGATGTGTGTAAGTGGTAAATAGAGAGTAGTTGTCTTTTCTAGTCTGCACAAAGCGCTCATGCTGGATGATGTTGCAGGCAGCACAACGTTGGCCACGGCGTCACCAGATAAGCACGTCTGTCATATGTGCTAAATGTGAACCTACTCTAATCTGTTTAGAAAATGGGATGCCTACAGTGAACCTGCCGATTCCGAGGTTCTCTGGCATGGCACATGGAGCTGCATGGTCCCACAAGAGGACATTAGGGCCCCCATGATAACCTCATGTGAGTAGCCTGCCGAAGGTTGTGTTAGGTAAGGCTCTGGCAGTTCTACTGTTCCTCCTTACTCAATGGAACCCAGTGCTGGGTCATTGCTCTTCTATATCGCTCAGCTCTCCTCTTGTATCTCCTCACCATCTCAAGAATGTGCTCGGAGACCCACCGGACCTTCTTGTGATGGCTTGTTCCTATGTAATCTGAATGGTCTGCAGATATCTTATGCCACTACTAGGAACAGGGGAACTAGCTGTGTGCTAAACTAGAGAAATCCTCCCCTCTGTGGGGTTGTTTTATCGTCAAACTGTTGCTGCTTTCAATTGGTCCAAAACAGGAGAAATTTATTCAAGCAAATGGTACACAACTGTGAAAAGGTCCGATTGAGACACAGTTATTGTAAGAGTAGTGTAGGTAATTTAAAGAAAACTGAAGAGAGCTGTGAGGAGACAAGAGCCTGCGAGACAGGAGTCAGATTTGTGTGAGGAATGAGTGGGCAAAGGGGGCGAAGAGTTTGTTAAGCGGCTAGACGTCAAGGGTATGTACAGGGGAAGATGTAGTTTGAGCAGGATACCTGCTTTGTTTTTCAAGCCTGTTGTGTGTGTGTGGGGTTACCACTCGAGGACTGTCGTGCTGGTGGAAGACCTCTTGGTCCTCTTCCCCATAAGTGAGTGTCAGACAGGCGTAACCTGATACAAACGCTGCTGCCACACAGGAGAGTCCGGCTGCTACCACCATCACAATCACCTGGAGACAGAAAGACAAACACATTCTATACATCCATGTCAGATACTATTAGACAATTATATATACATAATATACACAATACGTATACGCACGTATACATATATACATGTGTACATGTTTTAAATATTTATTTGCAAAACAATAATGCATGTTTGATAACCTTTTTGCATTGAATCATACTGGGATGTTTATTTAAACGGATTAACTGGCCCTACCAAAAAAAGAGGCGGGGGAGGGACGCTGCCTACTCACCAGTAAAGAGTTCTTCCGTTGGGAGGCAAACAGTGCCAGTACACCCGGGGTGGTCATAACCTAAAAGGGGGGAGGGGAGGAAACACCTTTAAAGCCCCCCCAAGAGCCCCTTGATTTTTCTAGGCTTCCGTCAAAAGCTACGAAAGCTCACGCAGCCCGCAAGGCTGTGATTGGTCTGCTAACATTGCGGAGTCTCACATTTCCGGTTTCATAGCATAATTCCGCCATTATTAAAACAAAAGATTTTTTTACGAAAGAATCTTGAAGAGCTTTTGTCGGAAGAAATATGTAAACGTGACAATTTATACAACCAGTCATTGGCAGACTATAAGGACGCGCAGATTGCCTCCAATTCATGGCCGTAGATCTCCGCAAACGTCGGTTTGCCGGTCGAGGGGTGTACAAAGTTGTAGTGGAAAATGTGGATCATTCACACATGTATATGCGCGCGCACACGCACACATGTTATGTTATAAATAGATTTCATCCCGTCTCCGAGTCTTAAGTGGCTGCGGTCATGTGCACCGCATTTCAAAATGAAATGCACATTATTCATGGGGTTACGGATAAGGGGCTTGTACAGTCCAAAAAGGCACTAATCGCCATTTTCCTATCCGCCTGTCCCTCTATCTGAACAACGACAAAGAAGTGCAATTAGAGTCATTATACGGGATTGGTTTAAAGACCGTTCAAAGATCGGAAAATTAGTGGAGGTGCATTTCATTATGAATCGTGGTCCACATGACCGTAATTGGAACAAAAAGTGGAACGTTACAATATAGTATATCTTTCACTGAGCAGGTCACGTCATGAGTCAAGATGACAGCAAATGGTAAGTAAGTGGACCTGTATGTAACTATTGGAGACGTTGCAGTGGCTCACCAGTCCGCCCCACACTGGTGTCCTGCTTGCACTCAGCTGGGTATCGTTGCGGAAAACAGCGTCTATGAATCCACACACCACACAAATCCCCGCAGCAGCCAGCTGGAGGATCCCGTGGAGGAGAACGCGCTTCTGGTTGAACGTCAGGTACCGGTGTCTGTCCATCTCCGGCTTCCCCCCGCTCAAAAGCGACACTGCGAGCTCGTGGACTTTATGTCGAAAATACGAGTCCGGCCGGGAGTCTTTGTATGGCACCCTTTTCTGAAATCTGACAGACTTCCCTAACCCGTGTGCATCTTCCGGGCCGCAGGCTACTGCGGGCTCAGTTTATCCATTAACTTGCTGACCCGCTGCAGGTGGAAAGGCATTGTGATTTTAACCCCACAGTTTGGACTCCCAGGCAATCAACCCTTGCCTGGCGTTGCGTTGGGACTTTAAAAACGATTCACCAAAAGCAATATTTCCCTAAATCAAACATGGATTTGTAAACTATAATTACTATGCCAATACCTGTAGTACAAACCAAATTTGAATTGTAGAATGTGGGACATTACACTGGCCTGGGGTAAATGTTCCCTCAATGACTACCTGCAGGTATTTCCCATATTAACGTGGCACTGTAACACATACTAGTTTAAAGACAAATTTGCTGAAAAAATGTTGTCATACCTCAAGCCAGATCAGCCCTGCATCTCTGTGTGAATAATCATGAAACTGAAATTGTCCAACTTGTCAGCCAAGCTACCTAGCTTTCAGTATTGCCATAATCAACTTTAGCATGAACATTGTCAGACATAAGGTCTTAAAGTTTTGATTCTCAAATCTTCAACTATAAGAGTCCAATTTTGATTTCTAATTTCTTATTAGCACAGATACACAGTGTCTTCATTTTCAATACTGAAAACACAAAACTTCCCTATATTATACACAGACGAGTAGCAGAAATTATATTATAGAATTTAATCTGGGGTGTTTTGTTTATGGACACAGATAGTTACATTTGATAAGTGGAAACAGTTTGGGTATGCCTCTACTGCAGTGGTAGAGCACCCATTGTTTTCTACAAGTCCTTACTTTACAAATCAGGCCCTCCCCCACACACCTACACACACAAAACCTCAAAGAATACAGTTAGTCACACATTTTTGAATGAGTTAGTGTGTGTATATAAATATATTACTGTAAAATATTTTTTCAACTAACCAAGTCATTGCAATCTACCCCCTGTTGAGCTGATCAACAAACCCCCTGGGGTCTGTTGATCAGCTGTTGATTGCCGTAAGCGCAAAATGAGTCCATATGACCCTGAGTTGCTTTGGAATGAAATTTAATGTGTCCGTTAGAAAGCAAGGATCGTAAGTTAAACCTCGAGGCAACACTTAAGTAAACTGCAGCTATAAAATAAAATATAACTAAATACAGTTAGGTGAAGATACGGTAAGAGAAAGTAAAAAAAAAAAGAAAAAAAAAATCTATAAAGTATGAACCCCCAATCTTTATTGCCAGTAAAATGCAAGGACAGTGGTAAAATTATACTGAACATCACCTTCAGCCAGAGACATGTCTCCTCTCAAAACATTTGGGCTCTTGTTATTTCTTCTGTTGCTTTGGCCTACAGGAATTCATCTGTGTTTTCACAAGTTCCCAGGAAATGCCTGACTTTTCTGGAATTCTTCCAGCTCCCTCTTGTACCAATCAGGGGCCTCAGGGCCAGTATTCCCAGGTGTCTTGTGATCATAACCATAAGAAACAGTTAGCTCCTCATCTTTCTGCACAGTCCTCAAGGTTCGGACACACTTAATTGGCCCAAAACGAGGGTGGACAAACCTGCACAGAGAAAAAAGCATAATGACGTCACTGTGATTTTCTAATACTGCTAATAACAGATATAATAGTTGACAATAGCTATTGCCATCAATAAACAATTTAATTTATTTCAGGGGTATATTATGCATTCATTATACATTTTAGCATTTAGAAAAAACACTGCGTGCCATACTGTATGAAAGCAGCATGCAGCAAACTATACTGCATGGAGCAGACTATATACTATATGCAGCATACTGCACACTACATGCAGCGTACTGTAGCCATGTTACAAAGCTCAACATTGACAGGTCGTATTAAATCTGCAACCCTGTATTGAAATATTTGTAGTAGAAAGCAGGCTCATCACAGCCAATAACACTGATAAAAGGGGTTTTATTGGAATGATATGTCCCATACATATCTGCACGGATTTGTTTTTGTTTTGCACAGGTTGAACATTCAGTGCAAAACAGTTTAATTGCAGCTCCAATAAAACAATTTCCTATTTTATTTTTTGCACAGATAGAACCTCATTTTCATTGTTCTAACAAGACTGTTGCATAAATTGACGAGTCAAACTGTTACAACTGTACAATTTTGTTGCGCTGTTCGAGCATGAACATTTTTTTTTCTTCTCTAAAGTGGGCGGTGACAGAAAAGGTCATAGAACTACTGGGTTGAACTAAGATGATGTATTTCACCTCCTGGATGAAGCCAAGCAATTGTATCTGGTTGTCCTGTAGTCTCTGGTTCTGGCTGCTCCTGTAAGTTAGGGCGCCACCTTTTGGTGTAGCCAGTAACTGCTCCACGTGTTTGTGGCCCATTTCTACTGACCCGGGGTCGCATTTATAAACAGTGCATAGAATCCACACTATATATTTGCCTCCAAGTATAAAATGCGGTCAGGTATAAGATGCCTGAATTAGTTAACGTTTTGTTCCACAAATAAAATAAAATGTTAAAGAAATGCAACCTGCAGCCTTTTTAAAATCATTATTCAGCTTACTACTCATATGAATCATTTGTGATATGCATTGAACTTATTGTAAACCTGCACAACCATCTTTTACACGTCTTATTGTTTATAAAGTCTTCTATGTTTGCAACTTAATCCTTCAAATGCTTATTTTTGTTATCAACGATCTGAAACAAATGTCACATTTATAGTACACATTTACTCGGTAACAGTGTAGCGCTGACAGCTTGATGCAGTAGCAATAAAGGGCACGGCTCTGCAGTGGCTGCTATTAACTTTCATTCTTTTAAAAATTTGATTCCTTTTTCTGGAATGCATAAAACTCTTCCTTTGTTTTTTTTTTTTTATTCTGACCGTTTGTACTCACGCGTCATATTTGCAATTGGGGATGAAGGAGTGGTTTGCCTTGTGACCAAGGGATGCACAGTATCTCTTTGTGTTGACAAAAGGCTGAGGGACATCAATGACTGTATCCTTGTCCAATGAGATCGTGTTCCCGTTTAACGCCCAGTCTCTGCTATCCACCTGAGGAAAAAAAAAGACAAATAGAAGTAAAACAAGTTCATACGCATTCACAATTATACAGTACATTTAGCTAAATATTTCAACAAGAAAAAGCAGTTACGTCTGTCTGCATTGATGAACACGCCGTTCATGTTCGCAAAGTTTATGTTGGGGTTGTATGTATACACAAAAAAACATTATGGATCCATACCTATGGAAGTAAATCTGTGCCATCGGGGGTTGAAATAAAAAGGTGATTGAATTTCTAGCACTGAATATTTATGCATTGAAATTATGTACCTGAATGTTTTTTTGTACCTGAACATTAAAACACCACAAAAAAATTCAACCTAAAAAAAAAAAACTGTTGAAATATTCAGCCGCAAAAGAAATGGAGGTTAATATTCAACCCAAAAAATTTCAACCTTGACACACCAACATCCGGGACACTATGGAAGAGCAATCGATTCTAGATTCAAGATCAGGAGCGTGCGTCAAGCTAAAGGAGCGAGCACCCAAAACACCTTGGGCTTCGGATTGTAGCCATGTCCAATAATAACGGGGCTTTAACTCTTCTTCATGCCATCAGTGTGGTTTGTGTCTAAGATTCCGTAATAGACAGCTGACATTTTAACATTAACAGACTGTATTGGACATGAACTAAGCGGAAGTTAAACGAGAGCGTACAGCCGCTCACAATACGCCTCTTCTTCTAGTTTTGAATTAATTTAATGATGCTGAGATCCTTGGACAAGCTGTTAGGAGTGATTGGCGGAGTTTTGAATCCAGGAATGCACTTGAAGAGGCACATGAGCCGCTGTAGCGTAGTGGGGGGGGCAGTGGCTTTAACGGAGCGTGCAGACGCATAAACCCGACAGGACATGCAGGAATAACCGCAGTAGTGCCGAGTGCGGAAAGTGGTCGGAGGTAGGATCGTTTTTCTGAGCGGCACAAGCCAATCTGGCTACTGGCTACTACTGGTTTTTGAACTACTGGTTTGGCTACGGGTGCGTGTTTGTTTTCCCCCGACAGGCAGGTGTTGTCTGCCTCCGTCACTTCAGTCATCACACATTTGCAAACATATTGTGCTGAAAATGTTCAAAAATGCATCCCATATCCATTGCAGCGATTACGATTGTATAAGTGAGCACTACGTCACTGCCACGTATGAAGTAATACATAAAAGAACATTTATTAAAAGTCCGCCACAACCGGGATTCGAACCGTGTCGCGCAAAATAATGTTGTGCCACAAAGCGCTACACACTCAGCCAACCAAGCTCATAGGACTTAGCTGATTTGTATAGTTGTAATAAAGTTGTATATCGTCAGTGGCAAGCAAAAGTTTTGGTTCAGGGTGAACATTATATGTTCTTTTATGTATTTCTTCATACGTTTCCACACTGATGGCATAAAGAAGAGTTAAAGCCCCGTTATTATTGGACATGGCTACAATCCGAAGCCGAAGGTGTTTTGGGTGCTCGCTCCTTTTGCTTGACGCACGCTCCTGATCTTGAATCTAGAATCGATTGCTCTTCCTTAGTGTCCCGGATGTTGGTGTGTCAAGGTTGACATTTTTGGGGTTGAATATTGTAACCTCCATTTCTTTTGCGGCTGAATATTTCAACAGTTTTTTTTTTTTTAGGTTGAATTTTTTTGCGGTGTTTTAATGTTGAAAAACATTCAGGTACATAATTTCAATGCATAAATATTCAGTGCTAGAAATTCAATCACCTTTTTATTTCAACCCCCGAAGGCACAGATTTACTTCCATACATACCGACCTGCAATATAGCTACAATAAAGGCCTCACTGGGTCTAGTTAGAAAAAAATACAATAATGTTACAGTTCAAGGATTTGCCTACAAACACCTTGGAATTGGAGCATTATTGACTATAAAGTACAGCCTCTCGGACTCTATTAGGGATCTTAAATTACGTTAAGACATAGCTTTCTTGGGGTGCTGCTAGTGGGTCACCCCACCCCCTAATATAATGGTAAGGGGGAAACACTGACATGCTATCAATTACTTAAACCTAAATATTTAAATTATACATCTATTACATTAAGTTAACATTGTTTATCATTACATGTCATTTAGCCTACGCTTTTATCCAAAGCGATTTAAAATAAGTGCATTTCAACCGTAGAGATAAACTCAGAACAACAAGAAAGTGCAATTTAATTAAATAAGCAGTTTTACAACTTGTTATAGAGCCATCATCCAACTATTATTTTTAACTATCCGTTTGACCACGGCTAACTTTACCTAGAAGAAATCAGAATAAAAACATTTCTGCTCACATATTAACTACTTTGTGTGGATTTTCTGAAAAAATTAACCATGTGTATAAATATACAAATGTCAAAATCTGTAACTTTTATTCTCCTAGTCCAGCTACTCCACAATCCTTGCAGGTCTTTACATGAGCTCGATGTATCATACCTCAGGGTGAGTGATTCGAACTCCATTATAAAAAGCCATCACTGTGTCACTAACAGCGTCTGTCTTGGCAAACAGGCCTTCTCCTGCTCCTTTGATCCGAGAGACTGCCACAAACACCCTGACACAAAAAACAATATAGGAACAATATTAAAAAATGCCCTAAAATACTCAGTACCCCAGTTCCACTCCGACTGAAGGGCATTTCAGGACGTGAAATGTCATTGGTTGGGTTTACCGTATGCAGTGAGATGACTTGCCTTTGATCCTCATAAGGGTCAGGAAGCAAAGCGTGTGCCGTAATACAGGTGGATGTGGACTTGTCGTACGAGTACACAGGACCTAAAAAAAATTTTTTTTTTTAAAAGTCTGATATCTACATTTTTTTGGAACAAAAGTAAATGTTCATACGGATTTATAAAACCTTGCCTACCAGTTCCTAATTTGCTTTTATTAATCCGAAATGAACCTGTAAGTGTCTGCAGCTGGTTCAGCCTTGCATCCCCCTCCCCTACTCGCCCACATACAACCATAAACGATCAATGCAAAGCACCGTATGAATGATTATGAAGATCACTTTATGTAAATCACTGCAACTACTGGGAGGAAGACCAGAAAAGGAAGTTTTCTGACACGAGCATGCGAGCATTGTAGACAGACATGTCGTGTTGGGATGGAACTTCCGTGCGACAACTTGCCCACACATTTTTATTATGGGGTGTGCCCGGTCTCACGCTATCAATATTATTTAAAATCAGAAAGACACAAAAATTATATGATAGGGCACAGTGGGTGATTATTATGCTTTTGGAACATCTTATAGAAATAGATCACGTGAAGCTAAGGAGTGGTACAGCACCAGCTGACTGTAACATAGGATGTTGTACACATAAGCGCGTGCATGTGAACTCTGCACCCCTGACACAGGTGTAGATATCAATACATATGAACTCTGCACCCCTTTAGAACAGAGGAAGCCCCCGCCCCCATGTTCCACCCTGTTGTTGTGTATGTGTGACGGATGCGAATAAAAGGCTGTTGTAAAGGAAAGCTCGTGGGAAGTCGACACACCATACACTGGGCTTCCCCTTTGCAAAGTGAAATATACGTTGCTCGTCTGTGGTTTGTTCTCACCTCTCGGTAAGGTAGCAGAAATACCTATCATTATTTTTGCTTGCTTTACATTTCCTACGTGTTCTTATTCCTTACCACTCATCATAACATGAAATAAGCCAACTCATTAAGGACTACCTTGTTTCACCTGGAATATAACTAAAATCAGGAACTTCCTGTCTCAGAATGATGCAGAAAAATTGGTTCATGTTTGTTACTTCTAGACTGGATTACTGTAATTCTTTGTTATCAGGCTGCTCTTGTAAATCACTTAAAGCTCATTTAAGATAAAGCTTAAAACGTTCCTCTTTGATATTGCTTATAGTTAGGGCTGGCTCAGGTTAGCCTGGACCAGCCCTTAGTTAAGCTGCTCTAGGCTTAGACTCCCGGGCGACTTCTTAGGACACACAGAGCCCCTCTCCTTCTAGCGGAAATTGAGTTTCATCTCTTCTGCGCCTCCTAGGCTTCCGTAGTCCCGTTTTTCCTTCACAGAAATGTTGGAGGCAATTTACCTCAGCTGGGCGGAATAACAAGCGTGTGTGTGTGTGTGTGTGTGTGTGTGTGTGTTTGCGTTAAAACGCAGTGAGAGCGACGCAGGCAAGGAGCGAGACGCCAGCCCAGCTGACCAAATGGCAAAACAATATACTGAAAAATGAAGAAAGCTGACAATAAAAGTCAATTATACCCAACCCTGCTGTGGTCGCCATCAGTCCGGAACCTCCCCTAGAACACACACCCGTTACAATGTTGTATTATTTTTAGGGCTGTCAAAAATAGCGCGTTAACGACGTTAATTAGTTGTTTGGTGTTAATTACGTAAACAATTGTAACACATTTCACGCATGCGCAGTGTGACAAATTATTCAGGTCAGGAAAGTACCTCTTCCTCTAGGGAATGCACTTCATCCTATACAACACATTACTGCCACCTGTAGGCATATGTCAGGCTGTCAGGTTCTGCAAGTCGTTTGCGCCAGTCCACGCTGGCACGTTGGAATTCGACGCTGGAAATGGTCAAGCGCGTGAGCAGAAATAAAGAGGCCGGCATCGCCAGACCAGGGGGGGAGCGGGTGCTAGCGGGCAACTCTTTTTCCGTTCTAACTGCCGCTCGACTTCAAGGTGTAACCTTTATTATTGTTCGGTCTGAAACGGCGGTGGCGATTCTGGGGGATGGCCTGGGGTGGCCGTGGCCACCCCTGAAAGCTCATTGGCCACCCCTGTGGCCACCCCAGATCTGATAGGTAGTTGGTCAAGTTCGTCAACACAAGAAACAAGAGAAATGCTGTCAATCAATGATGACAGCTGAACAACTGATGTAGGGTCAGTTTTACATTTTTAACTAACACAGTAACGGTCGTACTGAGGCTGTGAGAGCTGATTTCTGTTCAGCGGACGTTTGGCCACGCAGGTCACGTGACCCATGAGATTAGCGCATTGCACCTGCCGCTGGTCCGCGAAACACGAGGACGGTCACAGTTTACTACAGCGACGATACAACAACGATAAAAACGCCGGAATCTGTCGATTGAGAGGTATGGTCATTTAATGTTTAGTTATATCGTTGTTCCCTCTGAATGTGTAGGAAAACTTTATCTAGCACTAAGTAGCAGCTAAAAGTCGAACTACACTGCACTAGCTGGCTAGCTTAGCAGCCTGCAAAACAAGTTAAGCGTTGAACGTTAGCATTTTATTTTTTTAAATTATTAGGATACCGCCATGAAATATGAAACGCTGTTTTCTGGACTGAAGAGTGAGGGTGTTTGTTTGCAGATGTGTGTTCAATAGAGCTAACAGTGTCTGAAATATAGTGTGACAGTCTAGATTTAAGTAGCCATAGCCCACCCGGTAAGCAGTACCGCATGTGAGCGCAGCTTCTCAGCTCTTAAACTCATCAAGACCCATTTGCGCACAACAATGACAGATGACAGACTGAGCAACCTGGGTGTTCTCAGCATTGAGGCTAGAAGAGCAAAGTCACTTGACATGGACACATTTATTAAACTTTTTGCTACCAATCACCAAAACAGGCAAATTCATCTGATACGATGGATGAACCCAGAGTTTGTCTAATGGTCTTGTTTTTGTGTTGTTAAGGTTTGCTTGGTTTATGTTACTGTTTATATACAATTTTCACAAGTTACATTATGAAGAAGCGCCTTAACCCTTTAGTTATATTTGGTCTGGTGGCATTGCATTGGACTTTAAGTCTTGTCTTGTGGTCTTCGCCCTACGTGAAAGCATTTTGTAGCAGCAGAATGAGCAAAAGCAAGAACTAGCTACCTCTATTGCACTTTGTTACTATTATTAGAATCCTCTATTGTTCATGAGAGTTTAAAGATTTACATTACTTCATAGTATATACTTTGTTTGGAGTTAAGATTTGTTTGGTTTTTGTTACAATTGTTTATATATATGCAACGGATAGTATATAGGTTCTGTTAAATTGCTGCTTAAATGGGGACAGCGCCGTCTACCATGGCCACCCCACACTAGCTTTGTGTCCCATCTTGGCCACCCCAGTAAAAATGTTCTGGATACGCCACTGTGAAACGGGTGTAATTGCAAATAGTGATTAATCCTGATTAATCCACGGAAAATTCGGATTAATTTAAATAAAATGTATTTTGCTATGTTCTTTAAAAGATGTAACCGTCTCAACGACTATTACCGTGAGTAACAACCACGGTTTCCAGGTGTTTGAAGGGTCATTATTTTAGACGTTAAAGTGTTTGGTGGCTATTTGGCGCCATTTGCATTAGCTACATCCGGTCGCCTTGACGTATATTTTCCCTTTTATAAATCTTTCTGCAGACCAGCTCGGTGTGCAGAAAGAGACCAAAAGGCAATGTTTTATTGTCTTCTGCAGGTATGAGTTTCTTTTGTTTTAATGTTGGCATTGTCACAGTTGTAGATAGATTTTAGGTAGTTTTTCTCCTGCACAGAAATGTTGTTGAAGGGAGCTGGTGTGCAGAAAGAGACCAGAAGGCAATGTTTGTGTTTTATTTTCTTCTGCAGGACCAAATAAATGCTGAAAGATCAGTATCCAAGTCGACTTCTTCAATGCCTTAAACACATTTGTTACAAATGCACATCACTAATTCAGCTTCATCCCCATAGTTGGTTCTGCCATCTCGCCTCGCAGGTCTCCGTAGATCGTGGTTCCGTCTGGACCCTCGTCCTGACTGGCTCGTGGACACCTACCTACTTCTAACCATTGATATTCCCAGTTCTATTACTGTAAACAATAATGCGCTTCACTAAATTTGTTTCTTCCATGGAGTATTATTTGTGCTTTCTCGCCTCTCACAGGTTTCCATAGATCATGGTTTTATCTGGATTCTTGCCTCCTGCCATGGCCCTGCTGATACTTGCTACAGCTATCATTATTTTTAAATATTAATCATACTACTATTAGTGTTATCATAAACAAATATTACCCTTTCCTAAAGTTGCGCTTTCCCTCCCCACAGAAGCTTCTGTAGATGGTGGTTGTAACTACAGTGGTCCTGCCGTATACCTGGATTTTAATAATTTCTGTTATAGGAATTGAATGTATTGTACATCTTTTACATTGTTCATTCTGTACACATAATATCCATTGTAGTCTATCAATCTTGTTATGGTCTTCCTAGGGTTTCTTCCCTTTTTTTCCCCCACGTATTCAAGGAGGACAGAGTATATAGACAGAGGACGTCACATGTGTACAGACTGTAAAGCGCTCTGAGGCAAATTTGTAATTTTGGGCTATATAAACTACAAGATCATTCATTTCACCTACATAAAATGATGTGCATATATTTGGAAAGTTTATATAAATAAACCAACTTACTGTTCGGAGTGATTTTGAAGTGCGGCCTTCCACTCTCAGAGGCAATCAGGGTGGCATGGCGAGCTTCAATTATGTCACAATCCACGAAGCTTCCATAGAGAGCCGTGTGTCCATCAGGGTAGATGTATGCTATGGATTCGCCTGTCATCTCGCTGTCCTCATTCACCTCCCCAAACACACAGCCTCCATCCTAGACGCACCACAGTACACACCAACATGCACAATACCGGTAGTTATCATAGACCATTCATTCGCTTTACTTCCATAATGTGTATCAGATTTCTGCCTTTGTCTTAAACAAGGCTTTTGAGAACATTTAGTGCAATACAGTCTGAATAGGACCTCAGAAGAGCTTAAAGTTATGGATCCAAGTGATGCAAAAAGTGCAAGCATGGAGATGACTCACAGGGTAGTAGATCCAGCATTCCCCACAGCGCTTGTTGTCTTTGTATTGGCCCTTGAACGCCAGGCGCCCCTCTGCATTGTACTCCTGAGCGGGTCCATTGAGCTCTCCATCCACAT